>NC_056504.1:31744327-31817142 GCF_014905685.2 Nematolebias whitei
TATATATATATATATATATATATATATATATATATATATATATATATGTGTGTGTGTGTGTGTGTGTGTGTGTGTGTGTGTGTATACATACATATATGCACACAGACACACACAGTGGGAACTGGGACAAGAACTGGGAGGCTGGACTCGCAGTGTATGAGAGTTAATTCAACATTCTTCTCATGCTTCAGCTTTTATTGTCCTCCCTGATTCTTTTTTTTTCTTGTCTTCAGGGTGCTTGGGTCCCTCCAGAATTTCGAAGCGTTCTCAGAAGCTTTTCAGTGCCCAAAAGGAAGCCCGATGAACCCTGAGCAGAAGTGTCGTGTTTGGTAGACTACTGTTCATTTTTTTAACACGGGCAACTCAGATCAGAAGTCAAACTTTTTTTAACCAGGACGTGACATCTTTTTGACAGATTAGTCCAATCCATTTGGTGCAGAGTGATAGCACAAGCCTTCACGTATACAGAGATGTGCATGGAAATTGGAGGACATCCTTGAATGTCCTCTTTAAGTTTTGTGTGTTGTCATGAGTTCTTCTTTGGTGTGTCCCACAACAAACAGGTGGGAACATGAATGAAACGGCTGCATGGAAGAAATGAAAACCTTGTGGGAATGTTAAATCTGGCTTTAAATGTGTTTCCAGCCTTCGATTCACCAAGTTTTAAAAAAACCTCTTTCACAAGTCTTTCTGATTTATCTGCTCGCATTTGGCAGGAGCTGTTCTGCCGGGTTTGATATATATTTAAGACACTAAACCACTTCAGAAGGAAAACTAGAGAAATTGAACTCTTAAGAATAATAAATGAAAGCTGTTTCGCCTGAATTAGTCACACTCTGAGGGTTCGATTACTGCTACAGTACGTAAAAATAAATTACCTTAAGACTTCAAGACTGTTAAATCTTTTGCAGCGTTCAGCTGAAATTGACATTCATAGAGAGCCGTGTCTTGAAATATTCAACATTTACAGAGTTATGTCATGCGTTTCCCCCCCATTTCTTTACTTTTTGTTTTTGCAAGCGACTATAACAACACTAGTACTGCAGGAGTCTGAGTGATCATAATAATTCACTTGTTTTAGAGGGGTGGTGATCCGCAAATCTTTAGCTCGTGCAAAAATCCAGCAATTGCTTGAAGCAAAAATGTGTTTTTGCCAACTGAACTGATCATTTCTCCAAGATTTCACTTCAGATCATTGTGTTTTCGAAAGCTGCCATCTTTGTCATCCAAAGTAAACTAATTCAAAGTGGGCAGAGTAATGAAAATTACATCACATGGTCAGTTACATATACTTTCTTATGTCTGTAAAGGTTTAAAGTTTATTTTCTAGAAGAACTCATCTTTCTTTTCCTATACGAGCTCTTGTGGGGTGGAAACGCCAGTCTCTGCCAATTACATGCAACAAAGGCAAAGAGAACGCCACTCAAAGAGGCAAGAGATGAAGTGTTTTCCTTCTGATCCTGCCTTGATCAGTGTTCTGCGAGATGAAAGGATGAGCGCCGTAATCAATCCACGAGCCCGGGGGTAGAACCACTAAAGATTGTTGCCGGTAACGAGGCGGCCGGGGCCAGAACTGTTATTTTTGACTTATTCACAGGTAACGACAGGAGAATCAAAGCAGAGGACGCATCAGAAGAGATGCTGGCTGAACAGAGTGGCAGGCAAACACAGACAGCTGATTTGAATATTTACTGTCGCTTGTTAAATCTAGGATGCCTTGGTAAACTGAACTCGACTGTTAGGCCTCAACAGAGGCTGCTTAACTGAATGTGCATATAATCTGTCTTTTAGTCTTCAGCTGTTGACAAATACTGTTGTGAAATGCATGATGGGAGAGGTCCCACCAATGAGAATTTGGAAGCTGATATTGTGCTGCAGTCTTAAAAAATGTTTGACATTTGGGAAATTAACTCTTAAAAGACATCATGTTCGGTGAAGCTGTTAACTCTGGAGGGTTGCTCATACTTTACGTTCAGTAACAATCTGACGTTCTTTGCAAATTTAAAGAAATGTAACGAAACGCTCTGCTGTGGTTTAATTTCGCCACAACTCCCACAGGCAGAGTAGTTATTGGTGGTAGACGGCCACTGTGCAATCCAGATTTTTATGAATCTACAAGTGCTGATCATAAAATTAGAGTATCGTGAAAAAAGTTGATTTATTTCAGTAATTCCATTCAAAATGTGAAACTTGTATATTATATTCATTCATTATACACAATGATATATTTCAAATGTTTATTTCTTTTAATGTTGATGATTATAACTGGCAACTAATGAAAGACACAAATTCAGTATCTCAGAAAATTAGAATATTACTTAAGACCAATAAAAAAAGGATTTTTAGAAATGTTGGCCAACTGAAAATGAAATGTGTGATTGAACATGAAAAGTATGAGCATGTACAGCACTCAATACTTAGTTGATTTTCAAAGGAAATGCAAAATTTACTTTCATCAGAGAAGAAGACGCTTCTGACACTGTCTCTTGTTCAAGAGTGGCTTGACACAAGGAATGCGACGTCTGAAACCCATGTCTTGCATACGTCTGTGTGTGGTGGTTCTTGAAGTATTGACTCCAGCTGCAGTCCACGCTTTGTGAATCTCCCACACATTTTGGAATAGGTTTTGTTTCACAATCCTCTCCAGGGTGCGGTTATCCCTATTGCTTGTACACTTTTTTTCTACCACATCGTTTCCTTCCCTTCGCCTCTTTATTAATGTGCTTGGACACAGAGCTCTGTGAACAGCCAGCCTCTTTAGCAATGACCTTTTGTGTCTTGACGTCCTTGTGCAAGGTGTCTCTGGTCGTCTTTTGGACAACTGTCAAGTCAGCAGTCTTCCCCATGATTGTGTAGACTACAGAACTACACTGAGAGACCATTTAAAGACCTTTGCAAGTGGTTTGAGTTAATTAGCTGATTAGACTGTGGCACCAGGTCTCTTCAATATTGAACCTTTTCACAATGTTCTAATTTTCTGAGATACTGAATTTGGGGTTTTCATTAGTTGTCAGTTATAATCATCAACATTAAAAGAAATAAACATTTGAAATGTATCAGTCTGTGTGTAATGCATGAATATAATATACAAGTTTCACTTTCTGAATAGAATTACTGAAATAAATCAACTTTTTCATGCTATTCTAATTTTATGACCTGCACCTGTATTTGTTTGTGGAAAATGTTACAGTATAGTTTAGTTATGGATCCCAACTGCTTCATATTCAGGGTTTTGGTACAGATATGAAAATGTGCTGCAGGGTTTATGTCCTGCCACATAATGTTCATTCACTCAGTCAGTTCAAACAAATCCATCTGTCACGTAAAGTTGAGTCAAACTTTAGAAAAGATGAAAGTCAGGCATGATTATGGATTTAAATGCATCATGTTGGAAGGTGGCTGTAGACCACAGAAGACACAAAACAGGGAAGAAGAGGAAAAACGTCAACTAGATTTACTAAATTCAAGATAAAAATAGTGAGACTCAATGATTTTTCTAACTGTGCATCTGATAATAAATATCCTTTCACGTTTCTAATATTGAATATTTTCTTGAAGTCAAAACTTCAGTTTGTAAAACTGCAACAAAAAAAAAAACATTTCAGTCTTTTTACTTAAATCTTTTTTCCCCCCAGTTGTGAGAAATTTTGTAATGCAGCTCTGAAAAAGGTGTAACTTAACCAATGAAATAAACATTTTAGCTCATGCTGCAAGTCACCCAATCAAAATTAGGCCCAAAATAAAAGTGAGATGTTCTTTATGTGGCTATTTAAGAAAAAACAACAACAATCTGATGACCAAAAAAACAACCAAAAAAAAACAAGTCATAGTTGTACATTTGTCAAACTGTTATCCGTCACATCTGAGCAACAACATGAACACCAACGTACAGCTCAGACCTAATTAAATTGTTGAACCGAACAGAAATGTGAATCCCAAAGTATGAAGTATCCGGGCAGACTTCTTGTTGTTTCCCCTGCCTTTTGCTGATTATTTTTCCATTATCTAAGGCACCAGATGGTTTGTTAAACCATCTGACTTAAACTATAAAACGACATAGATCACAATCGCAACAGTCCCCTTGTTCAAAACATTCAGTGACTTGTAGGTCAATCACTTGCTTCCTTTAGTGTTGGAACAACTTAAATTATATATATATATATATATATATATATATATATATATATATATATATATATATAAAATTTAAAGTGATTAGTTGAAATTGTTCTATAAAAATGCATCATCCCTCAGAGCAAAACTGAAAAGCTGAAAAAAGCAATTACTGTATTTTTCACTGTATAAGTTGCACCTTTTTGCATAAATTTGCAAGTCCTGCGTTTTATACACCGAAGTGACTAGAATATATTTTTCCCCATATTTATAACAAATTTTTGTCTGAGATCTGATGATTTCATTCATTCTGACATGGAAAATATTGAACACTTCCATTTTCAGCCACTAGAGGGTGCTCGAGTAATATGGCAAGCCAAGTGTCTCATTAATAGGTAAAAGTGGCTATTAATGAGACACTTGGCTTGCCATACTAAGTCACCTTCATCTCGCTCCGGAATCCTGGAGCAAACGTCAAATCAGCTGCATTTTGCCGCGCCGCCCAGGTGAACTGCAGCTGATTTGACCATTAAAGGTGCATTTATTGAGTAAAAGTTAAACTGAGACACACCTTTGCTATAATTTCGAACAAACAAATAATAAAAACAAATAATTGTTTTTAAGTGTTAATCTTGTTAAATTATTGTTAAAGTTCTCCCGTGCACACTCCCGCTGCCATCAGCCATTTGGCAGCCAATCGATTTTTGGCACAACACCGGCCCGCATTTCCAGGTCGTCAGCGGTGACGCATAATAGATGCGATTTATACGGCAAAGCAATTTGTTTTATTTCCACTTTATTAGACATATTTGGACTGATGCAACTTGTACAGCGGTGCGACGTGTACGGCAGCAAGTACAGTAATGTGGCTGAATAGACAGCCGACAGCTTGTAGCATTTGACGATAAACAGCTATGGAGTTACTGTATGTAAACAGAATGTTACTAAAAAAAACAGGAAAGAAGTATAAGACCTGAAATGAGAGGAGGGTTGTTATTTGAAACAGTGAACAAGCCTTCAAGAGTTGATTCTTCTGAAGTCTGGTTAAAAAAGATGCTCTAAGAAGTCGTTTATTTGCAACATTAAAAGTTGGTGAACAGCTTCTTTTGAGGAAAAGACGGCACCGATTGCTGCTGAACAAGTTAGTAAGGCTCTTCTTTAACTTGGCAGCTCTGTAAAGTAACGGCATCCTTCAGATTAACTCTTTCTCTGGAAGCAAACACTAGCATTTCCCCAAGATGTCGGTTTATTTGTACAAAAACGCACACGTGTGACTGACGCAGTCCAGCTGGAGGCGAAACTATGACTCAACATCTTGTGTTTTTAAAGTTAGCTCGACCCCTGCACATTTTTCTGTCAACCATTTACTGAACACAAAGTTTATACAAATGGAATGTGTAACTGTTGGCTGTGCAGAAAACCTGGTGAAAAATAATTGCTCTTAGATTTCGCTTCACATTTACTTAAATAGTGAAACTGTGTCGTTTATGAAGCTAACTACCAAGTACAATTTTATTTTTTTTTTTGCTATTTAATTCTATGAACATGTTTCAGCTGTACACACATCAGAGTTTATTTATTTAAAGAAATTATTTATCAAGTAAAACAATTGCTTTGCAAGAATTCAGATGTTTCTATGAATGTTCCTGCTGCTATGTAATTATCTAGACTGCTATTTTTGTGACTCAGATCTGTAATTACTGCTATTAAAAGTGACTGTCTCAAACGGTGATCTCAAGACTCTGCTTGAAAAGTGTCATCTTTATTTTATACAATCAAATAAAACATAAAATATGTTCAGAAGGATGCTAAAAGACTGTGTGATTGTATTTTAATTTGACCATTATCTTTAATGCTTGTAATTTGATTTAGTTGAGGCGCTGGAATCATTTCATCGGTTTAAAATATGTCATTTGAGTTTTACAAATAATCATTCTGAGTAAAATGTGTTCAGAAAAAAACATTTTATTAATTAGACAAGGGCTTCATGGATTATATAGCACATGTTTTAATTTTCAAGATAGAAAGTGGGTTATTTAGGTGAAGGAACAGGCATAAGTGTTTTTAATTTATTGCTATTACAATTATTCACAAATAAAGCAAATAAAAAATAAAAACCTTAATCTAAAATCCGTCTCAGACATATGCAAAAACAAGCATGAGCTTTATAACCCACCTTTAACATGTATAACACAAAAAAAAAAACCATGATCAAGACGTTTAATTACTTTTAAATTATATTTAAAATAACCATTCATTATTTTCAACAGCAAAAACAGCGTTGGATTTGCCCTGTACATAAAACAGCAGCATAAACGCTGAGCTTTTGTTAAAAGAATTATTGTTTTTTAAATTGACTATAAATCACAGCAAACAATGGCATTTGTGATATTAGAACCTTACTAATAATTTATTATTATTATTTGAACATTTTAATTTCCACCTCTTTAATCTGGCCTTTTTATCCTCAGGCGCAGTTTAGACCAAACCGAAAGCTTCTTCATCAACGAGTACAAACGTCATCATTGCACTGCAAGAGATGCACAAAAAGTAAAATTAATAAATAAAATTTAAAAAGCAGCTTATTTACAGGATAACTGGTGAAAGCAAGACGTTTGTTATTTACTATCTGAGACACAAGGAGCCAATAAGGGAGTAAACAGCATCTTTGAATAGGGTCTTTATTCCTGAAAAGTAACGTGGACTTTCAGAGTATATAGTGTCATTCTGTAAAATAAGAGCTTCAGTTTTGTCTGAGCTTCAGCTTGTGATCTGCACTTTTCTCTGACGTATTAAGATCCGTCAGAGAAAACAAGGTCCATTCTGTTTGCGGGCGTCAGACAGACAGGTCATGGGGTCGTGTTGCAGCACAACTGACACGATGGCTCTGAGGGGTCTGTTTTTATAAAAGTGCAAATGGGACAGAGAACTGACTTCACATGCAACTTCGATTTAATTCAATTCAGTTTATTTCTGTAGCGCCAAGTCACAACAGAAGTCATCTCAGGGCACTGAATAGAAACAACACCATTTATCTGAGGAGCAGACTGCTCTGAGTTTAACTTCATCACAGACTCTCATCTTGAGCAAGCATGAAGGCGACAGTGGAAAAGAAAAACGCCCTCATGAGGAAGAAACATGTAGCAGAACCAGGCTCAGGACAAGCGGCCATCGGCTACATCTGCTCCCTAAACAGGTCTCTCTTGAAGATGAGTTCTCGTGGCTCAATGAGGCTACCTGTATAAATAAAAGGGTAAATGAAAAATTTAATATAAGATGGAGCTAGGTTTTTGAGGGCTTTGTAGGTTAGAAGTAATATTTTGAATTCAATTCTGAATTTGACTGATTATCATTTCAGGTCTCATTTAATGGTGCAACAGACACTGACATCACAGAACCCACGTCATTAAGGTGTCTCTCTTGAGTCTGTGTTTTTCTGTGAATATACAGGTATACAAAACTCAATTTTAAAGCTGACTTTTTACTTTTTTTTTATTTTTTTATTGTTTTTACATTTTTTATGTTCCCCATTTACTGTAATTTTCGTACTATAAAGGCGCACCATAAGGCGCAATATCAATGAACGGGTCTGTTTTCATACATAAGTACATTAAGTGAAACACAAAATGGTCAGATAAGTCAAACTTATTCAACTCATTCACAATAACCACATAAAAGTGGTTCGAGGTCAGTAAGTACAACCAGAATTCATACATAAGGCGCACCTGATTATAAGGCTCACTGTCGATTTTTGAGAAAATTAAAGGATTTTAAGTGCACCTTACAGTCTGAAAAATATGGGAGGTTTTATGACTAATAGTCATGTTTTGCCTGTATCAAGACTAGCAAGTGTTTCTGTTTTCATAAAACCTTTATTTATATATATAAATCTCACAGAGCTCCAGCTTACCCCTTTAAAATATGACATTTTGAGATCATTCTTGCCCTTGCTCTTTAGTAAGTAAGCAGATGGGATCTGGATAAGTCCACGATGCAATGTCAGTTTTACATTTTACAATTATTTACATACATTTTTAAGGTAACTTGCAAGAGTAAACAGCAGCGGCAGAGAGCTACAATGCACAAAACATCTCTGTTGCATTAACCGTAATGCAGAATAGTTCATTTAGGATGGCAGCAATCCACTTTGGTCTCGGCCGCAATCGGACTAGCCGTCAGTTCATTTCCCAAGTAAATTTGATTTGTTACTTGGTCCAAAAAATGTGATTAATTTGCTTAACTAAATAATCTCAGATAGTCTGGTTTCTTCCAGAGCAATAAAAAAAAATGCATGTAGACCTGAGACAAATGACCAGGACAATGTGTTGTTACCAAAACCTGGCTCTCAGGTGTGATTTAACACCGAAATAAACATTAATAGGAATAATTAAAAGATTATTCTAAAAAATAGTACATCTTTCATGATATCTGCATTGATTATCTGTATAGTGTGCTGTCAAAGTTACATAATAGTCTGTGTGAGAAGAAGCTATAGTTCAGAAATGTTGTTTGGGGACACACAGATGTTTTTCTGCTGTACTCTTAGGGATAAATGTGTACAATAACTTCTATTGTCTTCAAACACAGAGTTTATCTGTCAAATTTAAAAGGTTTCCAGAGCCTTTGTTTCAGATGTTGACAGACCATGAAGATAGCTAATAGGTGTGAAATTGTCTGAAGAGACTACTCTGCTGCATGTGTGTCTGCTGACGTCAATCAAAATCAGTTTGAGGGAAAAACTGTCAACTTTAGTGCTGCTTTCTTTAACACAAACACAGAATAACACGTGATCTCCAT
The DNA here is from genome assembly GCF_014905685.2 of Nematolebias whitei. Lineage (NCBI taxonomy): Eukaryota > Metazoa > Chordata > Actinopteri > Cyprinodontiformes > Rivulidae > Nematolebias > Nematolebias whitei. The sequence continues at coordinate 31,753,238 of NC_056504.1, forward strand.
TCTGTTAACTGTGCTGCTTAAAGTAATTCAGTGCAAAGTAATGTGAGGAGAGAGGTCTTACCACCGGTTTCTGTCCCGCTGTCACTGAGGCCGAGACGCCGAGAGCCTTGGAAATGTCCTCTAGAGGTAAAAAATCTCCTGGGGAGTCTTGGATAAAGTGTAGCAACACCTTTTCTCCACCTTTATGGAAGAAAAAAAAAAGAGACAACCTTTCAGGTTGATTTGAGAAAGCAACACGTCAAGGAAGAAAAAAATAAGTCAAGCTGCAACTCGGAATTATTTTAAACTACATTTTATTTATTGTTGTTGAGATTTGCAGCTTAGCACCAGCAGGTATTAACGGAAAATATATATATACAAATAAGGAAAATGGCACATTAAGTAGGTCAGATATGCATAATACAAGATGGGTTTTTTTGTGCAAAATATTACCGTTACAGGAATAAACTATTTAAAGGTGTGAAGACCCCAAGTAAGAAGGTGGGTTACTGGTGAGTGAAACGTCTGCAAAAATCACTTTTAATGAAGGAACAACTGAAAATAGAGGAGAGCCACCAGACAGAATGACCTGTAATCTACCTCCTCCTCCCAAAATATCAGAAAATATAGTTACAGCACGTTAACTCAATAAGTCTGAGTGGTGAGATTTAACAGTGAGCAGTTGTGATCACAATTCAACAATATGATGCAACACTGCCCTCTAGAGGACACGCAGGCAAATTGCGCACGCACTTTTTCTACGTTTAAACAACTGGGGACACATTTTCTGCATCAATGCACAACTTTAATTAAAATATTTGAAAAATAATAATAATTGTGTTTGATTTTTTTTAAAACTATATCTGCAATTGTAGGTCACATTAATGAAAGTGGACCTCACTAAAGAGTCCCCTTGTGATTGTACCTTTTGCCACGATGAGCAACCCTCCACACTGGAGCAGATCTCCAGAGAAGTTTCCGTGAATTCCTGCAGCGCTCGCCTGAAAGCAGCAGAGACGACAACCAGTTAGAGACAATGAGTGTGTCAATACATATGCTCTTTTATACAAAAAAGCATGTCACATAGGCAAAACAGGCTGAAACTGATTTATTTGTCTGCAATGAACGTTTCTACCTGAGAAGCTATATCTCGTACTTTCTTCCCCAGTGCAGCAGGAATCACACTTAATGCTGTGTACCTGAAATAAAATAAAATCTGCTTTTTATTTTTATTTGAGACCACCAAAAATCAAGAAATCTTTTGGAAACTCATTCCAGTCGGCAAATACCCGTTAAGAGTTTACAACCAATGTTTAAACTATTTTAAAAGGCTGAACAAGAATACAAACTAAAAAACAGAGATGTAAACTGAACCAAGTCATTTTCTAGAGCTGATTAATTAAACAACTGTTGAAGCTCTAAACGAAATAAAACAAACTGATATTCTCGAATGCAACTCAAACTGCTTCTTTAAACCAGCTTCTTTAGCGAGTAATGTAAACTTAGATTCACCTTTTGAAACCCAAATCCTTGTAACACTTCTTTTGTTCATCCACATAAATAGCTGTAAAAAGAAACAGAAATTTACACAACAGGAGTGGCTGGAGGAACTATGGATTCAATAAGCATGTTTGAATCCTTCTGGTTAATCAATAAGCTTTTGTTACAAAACAGCCCGTCAAGGTTCACAATAAGAGCTGCAGGTGAAGGTGGAAGTTGTAAAATATATTGATTTTTGTTGTTTTTCTGAAATGAGGTGTGAAAATTGGAGGTAAATTTGAACTTTGGTCATATTTAGGATGCATCAATTCAATAGCATGGAAGAAAATGTATTTAGTGTAACCAACAAAATTGCAAAAAATTATTTAGGCATTATTTTATACAGCTGGATAGATAATGCTTTTTAAAATGTATGAAAAAAACAAACAGGAAACAGAAATATGGAGTCTTTTTGGAGCAAATAAGCTTTAGCAGACCTGAAATTATTCAAGACAGAAGAGGCACTGTCCAATCTGCCCTGGTGATTTAAAAGTTTCATGACAATATTTATTATACTTAACCATCACATTTGCATTAGGTGAAATAAAGGTGCTTACATCCTTTTAAAAAACCTCCTTCTTTAAACTCCTGCAGCCCAACCTCCTCTGGTCCAACTCCCACCAGCGAGACCCCTTTGGCCCTGAGGTCGGGCTCCAGTTTGCTGATCTCTGATGCCATCCATCGACACACCTGACAGCCAAACCTGCGCAGGAAGAACACCACCACCGGCTGATCCTGCCACAGAGACTGGAGCTCCACATTCTGGAAGACAGTGAGCACAAATTATTAATGATTATATTTAAAAAAAAAATTTAAATCTCACAACGAATGAGTGATACACAAGGAATGGGTGATGCATGAGCTTTAAACAAATTTGTGTAACATCATGAGCCATAAATTCCAACTGTGACCTGATTTATGGCCATGTGGGACTTATCAGGTTACCACAACAGATAATTTAGTCAGAAGTTTGGTTTGTACTGGGAAATAACAGCAGGTTTAATCATAACACGAGCCTTTACAGCACGACTGTCTAACAATAGTGCGTTATCACTAAACAAGTCATTTAAATAATAAAAGCTGAAACAAATACATTCGACGTGAACAAATCCCTTAGTTTCAGATGAACCTGAACGCCACCTTACCTCTCCGCCTTCAGTGCTCTTCAGCAAATTCAATCCAACCTTAGCCAGGTCCACTTTAGCCATTCTTCTTCTTCTTCTTCTTCTTGATGAGTTTAATGGCGGTTGGCAAAAAACTGTAGGTGTGCATTACCGCCACCACTGGTATGGAGTGTAGTTCATCATGGGCTAATTCTATGTGTATGTGTTAGTAAACTATATATATCTCAAATTCTATTAATCAACTTTGTTTTCTTAAAATATCTAATTATAATTTGTATATGTTTGCTCTCCAAGTTGTGTTGTAGTGCATCTATTATATTAAGTTTTTCTTTTATCTTTTCAAACTGTCTCTTCATAAACCTTCGTTCTGCTGCATATTTCTGACATTCCAGTATCACATGTTGAATAGTTTCATCTTGTCCACAGTGCTCACATTTTCCTGTATTGTGTTTCTTTATTTGAAATAATGAATAATTCAGTCCCGTATGTCCAAATCTCAATCTTGTTATTAATCTTTCTTCCTTTCTGCTCCTTCTTCCAGTTCTTGTTTCTCCTACAGTCTTTTTGATCCTATAAAACCATCTTCCTTTTTTTTCTTCATCCCATCTTTTCTGCCATTCTTTCTTCAGTTTTTGTTTGATGATACTTTTTACCTCTGATTTGCTTATATTTACTGTAAAGTCAATGTTATTCTGAGTTGCCTTCTTTGCCATCTTATCTGCCATCTCGTTTCCTTCAATCCCAATGTGCGCTGGTACCCATAAAAATGTCACTGTTAAACCCATCCTTTGTGTTCTGAATAATGTGTGGTATATTTCTAATAAAATGTCTGGCCTACTGTCTGAATGATTGTGCTTTAAACTGAGTAATGTGGAACTTGAATCTGAACAGATTATTGTTTTTAATGGTTTTACTTCCTCCACCCACTGCACTGCTAATAACACTGCTAACATCTCTCCTGCATATACGGATAAGTCGTTGGTGATTCGTTTTCCTATTTTTATTTGAAATTCCGGTACTATGAAAGCTATTCCTATTTTTTCATTTGTTTTTGATGCATCTGTATATATTTGAATGTACTGGTAATAATTGTTTATATAAGTCTGTACTGTGTGTGAATCTATGATGTATGTCCTGTCCTTTTTCCTTTCCATTAGTGTCATGTCGACTGTTGCTGTTGGTAATATCCAGGGTGGTAAAACTGATAGTGGTAAATGTGGACTTATTTCTAAATTATGTATTTGAACTTCTTCTGTTTTCTTTCTTATGATCCATCCAAAACTTCTTGTTTGTTTTTTCTCTTTCTCCCAGCATGGGATTAGTGTATCGAGTGTTGGATGATCCGGGTTATTGCTTTGTAAGTTTATCCAGTAATTTATTGCTAGTTGTGTTCTTCTTAGATCTAAAGGCATCTCTCCCATTTCTACTTCTAGTGCTGTTGTTGGTGTAGTTTTGAATGCTCCTGTGCAGATTCTTAATGCCTGATGTTGTATTGTATCTAATTTTTCCAGATGAGTTTTTGCTGCTGATCCATAAATGATGCTTCCATAATCAATGTTTGATCTGATTAATCCGGTGTATATTTGTTTTAAAGCTCCTCTATCTGCTCCCCAGTCACTGCCAGCCAAACATCTCATAATGTTTAATATTTTTTTACATTTATCGATAATTTTCTGTATATGTATCTTCCATATTATTTTTTCATCAAACCATACTCCTAAAAACTTTACACTTTTTACTTGTTCTAATTCTTGATTATATAATTTTAATTTTATTTCCTCTCTTATTCTTTTCTGTGTAAACACCATAACTTTTGTTTTTTCTATTGAGAACTTAAATCCCCATTGAAATGCCCATTTTTCTATTCTAATTATCATATCTTGTATTTTTTTAATAACAAATTCTGTATTTCTACCTCTTTTCCATATGGCTCCATCGTCCGCAAATAATGAACATCCCATTTCTTTCTCAATGTCTGTAAATATATCATTTATCATTATGGAAAACAATAACGGACTTAATATGCTTCCTTGTGGCGTCCCATTTTCTACTGTAAATTTTCTTGATAGTTCTTGCCCAATTCTCACTTCTATTGTTCTGTCTGATAAAAAGTTTTGAACCCAGTTAAACATATTTCCATTGATCCCCATTTGACATAATTTAATTAATAATCCTTCTACCCACATCATATCATATGCCTTCTCTAGATCAAAAAATACAGCGACTACACTTTCTTTGTTGATTTGTGCTTTTCTGACTTCATGCTCTAAGCAAATTGTTGGGTCATTAGTATTCCTCCCCTTTCTAAACCCACTCTGATATTTAGATATATACCCTTTGATATTTAAATAATAAGTTAATCTATTATTAATCATTTTTTCCATTATTTTACACATATTTGACGTTAAAGCAATGGGTCTATAATTTTCTGGGTTTGTATTGTCTTTTCTTGGTTTGGTTATTGGAACTATGATCGCCTCCTTCCAGCTCTCTGGCAGCTCCCCTTCCTCCCAGATTTTATTGTAAAATTCTAATATTGTATCTTTTGATGTTTCACTGAGATGTTCTATCATTGTATACCAAATGTTATCTTTACCAGGTGCTGTATTCTTTGTTTTCCTTAGTGCATAGTTCAGTTCTGTTTTAGTAAACGGTTCATTCAATAAATTATTTGTTTCTTCAGTATTTTGTTGTAAATCTTTGTATTTTAGTTTTGTGGCTTCCTGACCTTTCCTTCCTTCTTCACTCATGTTACTAGAACTATGAATTTTACTAAATGTTTCTGCTAATATTTCAGCTTTCTCGTCATCTTTTGTAATAGTTTTGTTACTTATTTTTAATACTGGATATTCATATTCTTTTTTAATACCATTCATTCTTTTAATTATTTTCCAAATTTTTTCAATTTTTGTTTCTTTTCCCACTGTGTTACAGAATTTTCTCCAATATTCTCTCTTTGTGTTCTTAATTATTCTCCTTACCATAGCTTGTTTTCTTTTATAATCAATTAGATTCTGATAAATTGGATTCCTTTTAAGTACTTTAAATGCTTTATTTCTTAACTTTATTATTTCACTACATTCACTTGTCCACCAGGGTACAATTCTCTTGTCCTTCTGTCTTCCTCCTTTCTTTATTGAATTTTCTGCAGCTTCTAGTATTACCTTATTTATATATGTATTTATATTATTTATATCCATTGTCATGTTGACTTTTTCTAGACTAATTTGACTCAAATAGCTAAATTTAACCCAGTCTGCTTTATTAAAATTCCATTTTTTGTTTATTTTTATATTATTGTTATTTATTGTTAGTCCTGCTCTTATTGTAATGGGATAATGATCGCTGCCTATAGTTGTGTTTTTATCAATGTCCCACTCACAGACACCAGCCAGTGAGTTTGATACAAATGTTAAATCTATGACTGACTCTGCTCCTGTTCTTACATTCAGTCTCGTTCCTCTTCCATCATTAATGCATACTAAATTTTTGTTTTCCATTATTTCTTCGATAATCTGTCCATTTTTATCGTTACATTTACCCCATACTGTGCTATTAGCATTAAAGTCCCCACACCATATTACTCTCCCTTCCAGATGTTCCATCACCTCTTCCATCAACTCCAGTGACAATGTTTTACATGGATTATAAAAATTTAATATTTTACAATTTCCTTCTTTTCCCCAAATTTCTATTACTATATATTCCAATTCTTTACCTTTCCCTATTATTTGATATTGCCTGCCTTGTTTTATAAATATTATACACCCTCCTCCACTTCCTTCTTGTCGATCCCTTCTTATATTATCATATCCTTTAATAATAAAATCTATTGTTGGTTTTAACCACGTCTCCTGTACACAAATAACGTCTGGTTTCTCTTGAAGTTCGTTAATATAACCTTTAAGTTCCTGTCCATTAGCAATTAAACTTCTAGCATTCCATTGTAATATATTCATATATTGTCACCTGGTGTTCCTGGTCTTCCATCAGCTTCCAACCTTTTGTTAATGTTTTCCCAAGATCCCTCTTTGAACCCCAAAAATTTTTCAGCTCCTCTCACAATTATTTTAATTTTCTCTGTTTTATGTTTGGCCTGGTCAGTGCAGTTTATGACATATGCTATGAATAATATTAGGTTTTCAACTGGCATTGTGATGTTTTCCTCTGTTTGCTGTTTACTGGTACTTTGTTGTGGGTTTTGGTTCTCTGTTTGTCCTGTCGCTCTTGTCTTTTGTTCTTTGACACTTTTGACTGCCTCTGCATATGTGGTGTTTTTACTTATTTTCACCTGTTGGATTTCTTTTGCCGTTTTCCTCACTTCACACCCCCCGTATGTAACTCTATGTTGTCCTCCACAGTTGCAACACTTCTCCTTTTCTTCTTTACATTCTTCTATCCTATGGTCTTCTCCACACTTTGGACACCTCTGTTTACCTTTGCACGCTGCTGCAATGTGTCCATATCTCTGGCACCTGTAGCAGCGGAGTGGTGGTGGGATGTAAGGCCTAACTTGAAAATTTAAATAACCTATTTTTATGTTTGCTGGTAATGTTGTCTCATCAAACTCAATCATAATTGATAAACTTCCTACTCTTTCCCCATTAACAGTTCTTGATAGTCTCTTCAAGTTGTTTACTTGTGCACCAACAATGTTCCTTTTTATTTTATCTAAATCTTCATCCACTGGGATCCCGTAAATAACTCCGCGAACTGTTTTGTTTTCTCCTATTATCTTTTTTTCCATGACCATTCTTTTACAGATGTTCTCGACGTGCAAAGCCTTATTTTTTTGTTCTTCAGTTTTACATGATATTAATAAATTTCCATCTCTTAACACCTTCACCATTTCTACATCCCCAATCTTCCTTTTTATTTCTTTTGATATCAAAATGGGGCTTATGTTACCCTGCCCTTCCTCATTTTTTAGTTTTAATATTATTTTAAATTCATCCCTCACTACTTTTCTTCTTACTACCCTTTCTTCATCAGAGCTGCTCCCTTCCAACTCCCTTTTATTACTCTGGCTGTCATTTGTCCCTTCCTCCATTTTATTTCTTCCGCGTCCTCTCCCTCTACCTACCGGTGTCCACCCCTCAAAATCCATGTCTGCCTCGTCTCCTACCTGTTTTTCCATCCGAACCATTCACATACCAGTTTATGCCAATTTCCGCCTGTTCCAAAGTCCAAAAAATGTCAAATACCGATAATCCGTCAAAAATTGTTTTGAATTCCGCGCCCACAGCTTCCGCGATTCCACCCGAAGCCCTTTCCTTCCAGTCTTTACATTTGACAAAGCGATACTCTGTTTAGCCACTTTAGCCATTCTTCTAAAGAAGAGTCTTTACAAATTAGCCCGGTTCGGTTCGACACACCCACGTGATAGTGGTCGTAAGCTAAACTACAGTAAAGATTTCTGACACCGACTAGCATGCCTATAAAAACGATTACCAAACAACTTGTTCCTGAAACGCCCATAGAACGCAAGCGACCAATCAGAAAGAGCATGAGCTGCAAAGTTAACCAATCAGAGGGCGTAAAGAAAAAGTAAGGGCGGGGCTTAGTCTGGGCAGCTGTGCTTGCTTAATAAAAATCTTATTTCCTGCTAAAAACTGCTGTTTTCTTCATACGATTTAAAACAAAATTTTAAATTAGCTCTTTAAAGTTTACAAACTCGTGCACAAATATTCTAAAGTACTTTATATTTTTCATTATTCATTTTGCATAAGGTGTGTGTTCAAGGGTGGTGGTTTTCATTGGTAAATGGACTGTACTCATATAGCGCATTTCTATCTTATTTCAAGACACTCAAAGCACTTTACACTACAATCTGTGTCCTCATTTACCCATTCATACAGCACTCTACTAGATCTCTACAAAGCTAATTGAACAAATCATTCTAAAGAGACTAATAAGTGCTTTAGATCACATTCACACACTGATAGGACACACATCAGAGGCTATGAGGGGTTCAGTGTCTTGCCCAGGGACACTTCAGCATGTGACTGCTGATGGATTCGAACCCCCAACTCTTTCATTGGAGGACGACTGCTCTAACCAGTCAGCCACTGCCGCCGCATTGGGTTTCAAGTCAACTAGCTGAATACTTAAAAAGTTAGCCTCAGCTCTCTGTTCTGCTTCACTACTATATAGCACGTCTACTGAGTTTGGATATTCAATTAAAAAGCTGTATTTGTGTCAAAACATTCTCAGTACAGAAATAATGTAAATAATACTTTTAATAAATATAGCAAGAGAAGTTACAAACAAATGATTAGAAATACCCATTTGAAATAATATTGTAATTGACACAGTTGGAATACACACTATTTTATTTCTCCTAAGAAATTTCCCAGCACATTTGAATGTTCCAATTTCAGATCATGGAGAATTTAGGAGAAAATATCTTAAATGGGGACAACACAGTGGCTCAGTTGATAGAGCTGTTGCGTCTCAGTGAGAAGGAGAAGGTAGCAGGATCAAATCCCAGTCCGGGGGCCTTTCTGGGTGGAGCTTGCACATTCTCTCTGTGCATGTGTGGGTTTTCTCCGGGTGCTCCAGTTTCCTCCCACAGACCAAAAACATGCATGTTAGGCTGATTGGTAACTCTAAATTGTCCCTAGGTGTGAGTGAGAGAGATAATGATTGTTTTTGTCGTGGCGCATGTGATGGACTTGCAACCTGCATCATGTACCCCGTCTCTCGCACAGTGACTGCTGGAGGTGGGAATCATTGACCACCGTGACCCGAAAAGGACAAAGCAGTTTGAGATAATGGATGGATGGATATATTAAACGTCACTCAGTCATGAAGGCAAAACATCAGTGTTTCCAAAAGTTTGGGTTAGAATGCTGAAATACCAAGTGAGGGTCCTTTGATACTCCTTGAATCGCCACCTTATCGTAGGAGTTGGTGCACCTGAATGATCCTATGAGTGCTGCTGGGTGCAATTATAATTGTCCCTGGGTCTCCCAAGGCAGATTGGTCCTAGGTGACAGGCCTGAATGATTCCAAAAACTCATATGGGCAAATAACAGCAAGGAACTCAGTGCATGTGACTACTTTATTCTTCTGGGGGACTTCAACATCCATGTCTGTAACGACAGTGAGACCTGCATGGTTATGATCAGGAGGAGCAGCCTCACTGACCTGAACTCAAGCGGTGTTCTGTTGTTGGACTTCTGGGGTCACGACTTGTCCATCACAAACACCATGTTCGAAGAGAGATTCAGATTCCAAAGTTTACAAGATGAAAGACCATGGCTTTCATTTAAGTTATTTGGCAGAAATGAAAGACTGGGGATGATTTTATTTTTTGTGATGCTTCTTCAATAAATGTTACATTTGTATTTTTTTTAAATGTTCATGGCACAAAATGTTTCCATATTATATTTTAAGTGAGATGATAAAAACATAATCACGTATCATTGCTGGTGATGTTAAAACACCATACCATCTGGGGTTTATCTTTAGTAAATGAAGGTGTGTAACCTGCGGGTTGGATTATAATATTACAGTTCATTTAAGCATAATGAGCCTGCTATGAGAGGTGGCTTTAAAACTACTTCAGTGTTTCTGCAGAGGCCACTCAAATCCATTGCGCTGCCATTTCAAATAATGGAAAATTTGTTGGCTCTGTCTGAAGACGTTTGCATCTAAACTACATGCAAAACTTCCTATTTGCACATCAGTACTAAGGCCAAATATTTTAATGTTGCCCGTTATTGTTTCTCAGAAGGTGAGCTTGGTGCACAGCAAGTGAGGCTTTTCAGCGCAAAGCAAAAGAAGCACATGAGCATCAGTCAAAAACTGGCTTTGGATTTAAGATGTCTTCGTGTCATGCCACTATTTAGCTATGAAACAATAAAAAACATTAGAACTGATTAAACATTGGTTTCAGTCAACACTGCACAAAATGTCATTAAACAAATAACCAGTTTCCTTTTGTAAAAATCCTCACATGTTCATTATAGTTTGTTTTTAATGTAAAGTCGAGCTGATTTCATGATCAGTCTTTGTGATCATATACAAATTTATAATTTTCAGTAGGGCCTATAGGTTTTTTTTTTTTTTTTTACCTTAGTGACTTTTATCAATCTTATGTCTCATATGACGTTTTGAGGCAACTATTTTGCTTGAAGTGCAATGGGTACAGTGGATGGACGGATGCATCCGCGGTGCTGATGCTGCAGGGAGGGGCGTGACGTCACGAGAGAGACCGGGAAAAGAGGCGAATGGGGAGAAGAGAGGGGGAAGGAGGAGAAGGGACGCAGAAGAAAGCGGGGGGGCATGACTGCATTAAAGAAAACCCCCAAAATAATAATTTTAATAATCATGACTCCTGTAATTCACACTATAGGCGGGTTTCGTCCTTTATAATGGCTCCTTTGTTTACCTGCGCTCCGCAATAAATGACGAGCCGGCTCAGGAAGGTAATTACCATCTTTTTATGTATTTATTTGCACGCCTTCTTCATCCTCTAACACTCGACTGCCTGATGTTCACCTTAAGGACCTAAATGTCAAGGAAAATGTCGAAGAGCAGTCGCCAAAAAAATGGCAGCAATGTGCGTTCAATGTGCATGTGCCAAAAAATCCAACCGATCATGACGCGTTGGCCTTTAAACATCTTCACAGCGGCTCCATTGTGTCTTCCTCTGCCTACATGAAAAATTAAAATGGAAACAGGCGTCACGAGAGCGCTGCGGTACAGTACACTCTGCTGTAGTCAGCCACGGAGAGCACATGGGCTCTGCGCACAACATGCGTACTGGTTGCAGTGCGTCGTGCCCATCAGCAGCGTCTGCTAATGGCTGCAGTGTCCTCTTAGTGTAGATCTATAGGCGTCAGCAGCTTAGTGTGAAGTTCATCCTAAATGACCCCTAATCTGATCATTCAAGCTATAAAACCATGAGTTTTAACTTGCTGTTGCATAACACCCATTTTTTATTATTATTTATTTATTTTTACGCTGCAGTGTATTCCAACTTGACAGAGATGTCATCTCCAGGCATGGGCACCCCCAGTGACCCCCTCTTGGCCAGTCCAGGAGGGAGGTTACCCACAGCTCAGGAAGGCATCTGGCGGAGCTCACTACCTAAAACTGCCAGCTTCCCAACATCCACCACCCGCCACCTCAGCCACAGAGCCAACAACTTCCAAAGACAGCCAAAGCGTAGGAAGTTAATACGACCTTCACCACCTCCCCCACCTAACACACCCTGCCCCCTGGACCAGCTGGACCTTAGTGAGCTCCCCCCAAGAAGGACTTTCCAAGAGCTGCTTTTCAACGGCTGCGTCCTGTTCGGCATTGAATTTAGCTACGCCATGGAAACGGCTTATGTGACTCCTGTGCTTTTACAGATGGGCCTACCTGATCAGTTCTACAGCTTGGTGTGGTTTATCAGTCCCATTCTTGGTGAGTGGTGCTCAGGGCTGTGTGAGAAGTATGATCAACTTTTGCCTGATTTGAACGCTGGTCTGTGTATCTGTATTTAAGGATTCCTCGTTCAGCCTCTCATCGGAGCGTGGAGTGATCGTTGTACATCCAGGTTTGGGCGGAGGAGACCCTTCATTTTTGCTTTGGCTGTAGGTAAGACATGTTTAGAAAGGATGACAGGTATTTTCCATGGCACCTGAATTCAGTTATGGAGAAAGAATCATGAAAAAAAAATGAAAACCATAGCAGCAGAAGAAAAAAGCACAACAAATTACCATCATTAGGCAAAACATTCCCAGAAAATACTAATGTATGACGTCTTAGATAAATGGTGTAGATAATGACTCAACCAGCTGTCAGAGCCTTCACAAAACTTATTCCCATTGATCCATGAATTGTCTTAACAGCTTTTCCTTTCCAGGTCACAGGGCAGCTGGTGTCTCTGCAGTCCCTGAGCGAGACGCGGGGGTACACCTTTTGACAGTTTGCAAGTCCATCACAGGGTTACTTAAAGACAAACAACCAGGAACACCCTCAGTCACACCCAGTGACAATTTAGAACAGTGGTCTGCAACCTTTATGATTAAAAGAGCCATTTCTTCCCCTTTGCACTCTAAATAAAATGTCTATGGAGCCGCAAAACCTGCTAAAACTGTGATTATCAACTGGTGGCCCATGGCCCGCTTCAAGCCTGTTGGAGGGAGCTTTACCGACCAGAAGGTGTGATATTATGAAAGTAAAATATACATTTATTATTAATAATTATTGATATTTTTACATTTTAGTGCAAAAGAAAGGACTAGATTTATGTAAAGAAGAAATATATATATATATTTTTTTTACCAATTTTAAAAAAAATTCTAACACAAGTATGCAGGCTTATGAGTTTTCTTTTTAATTGTGGAAACAATTCATAAAGTATCCTATTAAGAAGTAATGAAGCATAAAGTTAAAAATTAGGCCAGTTTGTTGGATACGTAATTGAGTTTAAAAATGAAAATAAATGCTTCCATTTACTTTGACTTTGTTTTCTCTTTAATTATTACTGTTATCAAGTTGACTAGTTCCTTAAAGGTATTCCCCCCAAAACATTCGGTGGATTTGAGAAACAGATCACATTGTAAGACTGGAGGTAAGCTAAAAGAAGTGGCTAACAAACTACTAGCATGATGTAGTCAACAAGTTTTACTCCTTGTGTTAATATCATTCACATGGTGGCAAAAGAAATAACCGGAAAACTGCTAAAACTAGCCATTTCTTGTTGTTTGAACAATAACCAATAAACTTAAGTTTTATGTTAGTTTTGGTCAAAACTTAGAGCCACTGCAGAGGGACCAAAGAGCCTCATGTGGCTCCAGAGCCTCAGGTTGCAGACCCCTGACTTAGAATTACCAGTTAACATAACATGCATGATTTTAGCTGTGGGAGGAAACAGTAATACCTGGAGAAAACTCATGCATTGCACACACAACTCATGCAAACCCCACACAAAAAAGGCCAGGAGGCAAACATGCAACTTTCTCACTGTGAGGCCACAACTCTAACAGCTGTACAGCTGTGCTACCATTCACAAAACATCAAAGCCACAAAAGACATTATGCAACATTGCATGTATCCTGCTGACCTTGATACCTCTACATGCATGATTTTCCTTTTCAGACATCTATGCTGTGCTTTCCTGTTTAGGGGCTTTGATCGGTCTAACCCTTGTGCTTAATGGACGGGACATTGGGGGTATCATGGCCGACACGGCATCAAACCACAAGTGGGGAATCATTCTGACAGTGTGCGGTGTGGTTCTGATGGACTTCAGCGCCGATTCAGCCGACAACCCGAGCCATGCCTACATGATGGACGTGTGCTGCCCAGAAGACCAGGACCGAGGACTGAACATCCATGCATTACTAGCAGGTAATGGAAAATACGTTAACTTGTTAAATACTCGCATAGATACAGTAGTTAGGGCTATAACTGTGATGTTGTTCAAGAAACAGAACAAATTATGAATTAAAATATTTTTTAATTGTAATTGGTGTTTTGGAGAATACTTACCAGCTGTGCACACTTTGTTTAAAAGGATTTCTAAAAGAAAAATATAGAAAATGAATGATCAGAATAAAGGAGCAAATTCGCCAACCTCAAAAACTACACAGAAACATAGCATGTTATTTCCAAAATGGACCTTCTCAGATGAACTGGAAAGTAAAGAGGTGAAAAAGTAAAGTGGTGTCAAAATCTCTGAAATATTGTTTGCTTGGTACACAAGAGTGTTTTAAGGTTTTAGTTATTAGACATGGCAACAACAACAAAAAAACTTACTATAAATTCCTTATTTTTCCACACAGGACTAGGAGGAGGCTTTGGCTACATTGTTGGTGGCATCAACTGGGACCAGACACAGTTTGGAAGATCAGTGGGAGGTCAGCTGCGTGTCATATACCTGTTCACGAGTATCACACTGGTGATCGCCGCAGCCATGACTATGATGAGTATTCCCGAGAGGCCGTTACCAAAAAGCCAAACTAACAAAAGCTCAGGTAAAAACAACCTGAAAAGCCCCAGCCTCCCCCTTCCTCCTTCCCCTCCTGTTCCCCCCGGAGCGGCTCTGGGACATGATGATGAGGAGGAAGGGCTTTACAGCTACAACTTTGCAAATTCTCACCAAAGTAATTCTGACCCGTTGGCCCACTCTTGCAGTGCCAATGCACGACTTTGTGCTGGCCTCACCAGCCCCATCTCACCACTGAGCCCCCTCACTCCAAAGTACGGCAGCTTCATTAGCAGGGACAGCTCGCTCACAGGCATCAATGAGTTTGCCTCCTCATTAGGAACTTCCTACATAGACAGCGTGCTTATAGACTGCTACACAGGTCAGCAGACTCCTCCGGCCCTGGCCCAAAGCTCCACCGCTTTACCCCTGCCTCCAGGGCACTTCCCTCCTCCTGATAAATCCTCACAGATGGAAGAGAACCCTCCTGCAGGACAAACCCAGGTTGATACTGGGTCCCATCCAGCTGCGGAGGGTCAGAATGCTGAAACAGTCCAGCCTGAGAAAGATGCACAAACTCACAAGGCTCAGGTTTCAGCTGGGTCTCAGCCTGCAGGGTTGCATCGGGGCTCCACTGCTGGCATCCTGAAGCGACCTCAGAGCCTTGCACTGATGGAGGAGCCCACAGCAACACATGTTGTTGGGCTAGAGAACGGACGCAGGAGAACGGTGACTTTCAGTCAACAGGTCGGGCGCAAATTTAAACAGCTGCGAAGGCTAATTAGGAAGTATCCACCACTTTTTTTAAATGTTGTTTTTTGTTGTTGTTGTTGTTGTTTTCCCTCTGGAGTAGGTTGCAAACATTTTGCTGAATGGAGTACGCTATGAGAGCGATCTAAGCGAGAACGTGGAGACGGGAGAAACCCAAATGTCCATGAAGCTGCTCTGTATAGCCATCTACAGGATGCCTCCCTCACTGAGGAGTTTATGCACTAATCATTTTCTAGGTTAGAATTGCTTCTGTAAAAAAAAAAAAAAAATACTGAAACACGTACAACACCTTTTTTCTGATTTGTATAGAATTTGTGCATTGTGAGTTCATCTGTTTTGGGTTTGTTTTTTTTAGGCTGGCTGTCATTTGAAGGCATGCTGCTCTTCTATACTGACTTCATGGGGGAGGTGGTGTTTGAAGGAGACCCCAAAGCGCCCCATGACTCTGAAGCTTACCAACGCTACAATGCCGGCGTCAGCATGGGCTGCTGGGGCATGTGCATCTATGCATTCAGTGCTGCTTTCTACTCAGGTAAAACGTCCCACTCACATCACGGACATGGAACTGGGTGATCATTAGTCTCACATTTTCATCTTCTGCAACCTACAGCCATACTGGAGAAACTAGAGGAGCGTTTCTCTCTTCGAACTCTCTATTTTTTTGCCTATTTGGCATTTGGTTTGGGCACAGGCCTGGCAACACTATCCACCAACCTCTACGTGGTGCTTTCGCTCTGTGTCACCTACGGGGTGCTCTTTTCCTCGTTATGTACGCTGCCTTACTCTCTGCTGTGTGAATACTACCAGAGCCCTCAGGTAAGTAACAGCTATTGTACAAAAACTTACTTTCTTTTAGTGTTGATTTAAAAAGTGAACATTGTGCTCATATATAAGTCCGCAATTAGGCACAACACTTAACAAAAGCAGAAAAAAAAAAGAAGCACAAAGCAGGAAATTTTGAACAGCTGTTTTCTGATTCAAGACATACAGCAATCCCTCGCTACTTCGTGGTTTGTTTTTTGCTGACTCGCTCTATCGCGGTTTTTCAAAGTAAGATTGGGCATGACACACAATGGCTGAATGCCGGATGAGCCACACGATTGGCATGGATTTTTTGATTTTAAATAAATTATTTTAAATGATTTAGCACCAGTGTGCAGCCCACAGTTGTGGGGAAGCTTCATCCTGCAGCTGATCAGCTGATCTCTGCTCTGCATGGAGATCAGCTGATCTCGTGCAGAGGGAGAAGTGGGCGGACGAGAGTGCAGCCGGAGGCAGAGAGCTCAAATCATGACAGTCTGTGCTCTTTTAGAGTGTTTAGAGTTTAGAAACATTGTTTAGACGCTAAACTCTAAATTTTAAAGTATTACAAGAGTGTGGAAATGATTTTAAATGCTTTGATATATATATATATACAGTATACACAGTAGTGTGTGGAAATTAAACAGAGGACGAAAGAAAAATGTCAAATGTTCAAAACCACTTTTAAGACATTAGAATAAAGTCTGGCCCATTGGAAACAAAAAAGAAAATATAAATAACTTGAGGATTTTGTATCATTGCTAAGGCTTTTTTTTAGACATGCCTATGGCAGTGAAAAAGAAACCACAGAATGTGACGTTTGACATTCGCATGACATTAAACACTATCAGTGATACCAATGCTCTTTTAAAGTCACAGGTATTTGTTGTTTGCTTTGTTTTGTTCACAGCAATGTGTTATATGACCATCAAATTTTGTAATGTTTCAGAAGGCATCCTGGTTGACAGTGTGTTGTTTCAGCTAAAAAACAAATCTAAATGTTTAAAACTTACTGAACCATCAATGCTATAAATACTTGGAATGCCTTCTTCCTTGCATGGTTGTATTCCTCTTACAGTGACCATTGTTGTCATTATTAAGTATCCATCTATTTAGTTTTAGTCCCAGCTTTATCTTCAGTGTCACAGAGCTGGAGCCTTTCTCCAGCAGCCAACAGATGAAATGCAGTGTACATCAGTCCATCGCAGTTAAAATCAACTTTTTATTGAAACTTCACTTGGATTCTCTTTTGTTTCTGTCCATTGTGTGTCTCAAGCTTAACACTTAGATGCTGCCCCTGATAAGCAGGGAAAGCCATGGTGTACATACAGTATATGTCCAGCTGCTAATGCTGTTGCATATATGTTAGACTTGTATCATTTGAAAGTCATGTACAGATGTTTATTTGTCAGACCTGGAAAGATTATTGTCTTGAACAGGAAGTCAGGAGCATGCTCAGTTGCACATGAAGCTGGTCTGAAAGACGCCTGTGATAATTAGGAAGCAGAGCCAGCAGCTGGTTGTCTGCCTATTAGCATCTCAAAAGCTTTATGATTATAGAGCTTTATGCTGTCGGTGAATAAAAATGTAACTTTATACTAAAATATAATAAGAGCTCAAGATCATTTTCCAGGATGTGAACCTCTTCATCCAGCTGTGGTCTTTGATGTAATATCTCAAACTTTTTTCTTTTCTTTTTTCCCAGTTTTGTGGCTCGTCAGAGGAGGGAACCAGACGAGGGATGGGGGTGGACATCTCTCTGCTCAGCTGTCAGTACTTCCTGGCCCAGATCCTGGTTTCTGTGGCGATGGGACCTCTGACCACACTGGTGGGCGGGGCTCAGGGAGTGATGTATTTTGCAAGCCTGATGTCATTCGTGGGTTGCCTGTACTCATCTCTCTGCGTGGTGTACCATCTGCCCCCCCCTGAGGGTGAGCCCCCCGAAAGCGAGACCCAGCCACTATTGGCGCACATTTAACTAAACCCCTCTTCATTCTGTTTTACCTCACCAACACACCGAGCAGCACGCACTCCCTTACTGTCTTTTGGTGTCTGAGTGTCTGATAGTGACAGACTCACTGCGCATCCCGCCGCACACTGTAACAGCACAGTTTATCTGGTTTACACTTATCAGCACCGCTCTTGTCAGAGCCCAACAGACAGACAGACATTGGCCACCTCTCTCCCAAGTGTAAAACATGACCCATGTGTTCATACAGTGTGTGTGCCCACACATATTCCACCCCCCTCCCCCCAATTATTCCAAATGGCCATTTTGAGTCCTCTCAACATCTACTGAAATAGCAAGGTTTGGTATTTTATTTTGGTGTCACTGAAAACATTTGGGTTTGAAATCAAGGCAGTCGTTCAGCGGTTTGTTTGTTTTTTTGCTTTACTATCTGGACGGGTGAAAAACGCAGACAATAGCACTTTTTTGTTGCGAACCCACCAACGTAAAGGGATAGTTCAGATCTTTTGAATTAGAGCTCTGTGGACAGGTTGCAAACAATTATCTTACCTGTTATAGATAGCACTTTGAACTTCATCAAGTGGAAGTTTAGTTTTTACAGGACTGACGAATTGGCTCGCTGAGCAGGGTCAAGGTCAAAGAGGATCGCTGCCATCTCAAACTTTTGTAGTGATTTACGAAAACATTATTTAAAAAACTTTTACACCAATATCAGTTGTATATGGTTATTTCAACAGAAATACTGTATACAGTAGTCCCTCACTTATCGCGGGGGTTATGTTCCAGACAACACCGCGATAGGTGGAAATCTGCGAAGTAGGGATGCTATATTTATTTCAGTATTTATAATTTAAGGCTTTATAAACCCTTCCCACACTCTTGCAATGTTCTAAACTCTCTAAATGCTCTAAAAGTGCACAGCGAAGGAAAGCAGACAGACTGATGCTACAGTTACTGAGCCAATCCAGAGGTGAGCTCCCGGTGCTCCCGATGGCCAGTAGCGATGGGGAAAGACAAACCCCACCCCCTCCTTTCTTTTTCTGAGGCTGTCTGTCACAGCAGAGCAGAGACACACAACAGGTTGTGCACTTGCCTGTTGTGTGTCTCTGCTCTGCTGTGACAGTCAGCCTCAGAAAGAGAAAGGAGGGGGCCCCTAGGCGATCACTGAGCGGGCCAGGCCACCGGGAAATGTCCCGGTGCTCCCGATGGCCTGTCCGCCCCTCAGCGCAATGCTCTGATTGGTCGCCTGCCATCAATCAACCAATCGTGTGTCATGTACACTCTTAAGTTGAAAACCCGCACAAGATTAAGTTAGAAAAAGTCAAAGAATCGAGGGACTACTGTATTCCTATCAGAAGAGCCCCAGGTTGCAGCTAAAGTGCTACAGTTAGCTTCACTTGCAACAACATATTTCTACGTAAATAACTGTGTAATGCAAAGTTGACAATAATGTTCTTGTAAGGATTTTGAAATAGTGTTGGCATGAGCTGTTCAATCCACTTTGCTAGTGGCCACTCGCACACTAGTCAAGACTTTTTCCACAGAACCCTACATCAAAACATCTGAACTATCACTTTGACATGTAAGCAAAATACTGACGTGTAACTGACAGGTGAAATGTAAAATTGTCTCAATCCGTTCCCAAATTTAAATCCTTTTAAACTAAATTTTACCTGTTAAGAGGATTAGGAAAAACTGCAATAAATAGAAATATAAAGAGGTTGCAGTAAAAGTCTAAAAGCAAAAGTTTAGTAACGTCTTTAAAAACCAAACCAAATATTTGCATGTGTTCTTATACTTTTTCTTGTCTAAAAAGTTTGTTGTATAATATATTTTTAATTGTGATTGAGACGTCAAAACCTGAAAGCTTGGTTTCTTGTCGTATATTCAGATACATCTATAAATATTTAAAATATTGTGATAAAATTCAATATTTCTTGTCAATCACTTCAGCAAGTGAAACTCATATTTATTATGTCATTACTGATTTGAACTTTTTCCACAGTATTTTAAATTTTTTAGATGTACCTGTGCATATATCATTTCATTTCAAACCCAAATGGTTTCAGTTACAGAAAAAAATAAAATATCCCAACAACAACTAACAGAATGGCCTTGCTGTTCCATTACACTAGGGCTACATGTGTGAGTGAGTTCTATCAGTTTGAGCTGGTTTAGTGTCTGAATGTCGGGATAGTTGTGATGATCATTCTGTGCAAGCTAACCACAGCTTACATCTCTTTTTCTTCCTCTGATTAGTTTCCTAACATCTGAGCTGCAGTGATCTCTCATAGCAACAAGGACATGTTTTTATTTTTTGGTCATTTGGCTGTATGAATGTTTCTCTGAGTTAGCTGACATGTATCAAAGCAACGTCAAGGTTTTTTTTCTGACATGCTGCTAATGACTGTTCACACTTCAAGTTCTTTCTGTGAATCCAAAAGCTCTTTCAGCGCTTGAATTTATACTAATACGGCTCATCTAAATCCACCAAAGACATTTTTAATGTTCTATAAAAGGGCTTTCACACTTGTCACATTTTTACAGCAAATATACCCACACTTTTCACAGACTAGTTGGTATACAACATTTTGTCAACATGCATTCAGATTTTACATTATTTTTTTAACAAACCACATGCCAGCTAAGATTCGACAGACATGCACCTGCACTGATTCTCTCCGGGCCCTCACTAAGCCACGGGCAGCTCTTTGAGCTGTCACCGTACTCCCCGCCATTCCAATGTAATGACAGTGATTCTTGTCATTGTCAGGAAGAGGAGAAGTTGAAACTGGGGTGTGAGTCAGCACTCAGTCGAGCAAAACAGAAGAACAGCAAACAGAGAGAAGACTCATGTGGACTGTGGGTAACTCTGAAGATGGACAACGTTTAAAAACGACTGTGGGGGGATTCAGAGGCAGCAGCAAGCGCTTCTAGTCATCGTTAGGGTGCATGCTTAACATAGTAGGCTTCTGCTCCACCACGCTCAGTCCATCAACTCAGTTAAAGGTCTCCACTGGAAGCTACTCATCCCTTTCTGATCCTGAAATCATCTTCATCTGCAAATTGTTTTTATTTCTCATTTGCTGTGCAATGGCAACTGTCCAGCCTTGACACAAGACTTTATGTAAAGCCTGTTAATGTGATGGTTTCATTGAGCACACCAACATACTGGTGCCTGAGCAGAATGACAATAGCCTACTATTAAAGCCTCCTGGACTGACCGGATGCACGCCAAGCTAATGTTTCTTGGGGAACAGCAACTGTATGGGCCGTGCTGTTACAGCTTGCTTGTGGAATAAAACAGCGTGTCATAAGGTAGTGCTCATCATTGTAAAAGCTGCTTTTATTCAGCGTTCAGTTGTAAGAAAATGACCGGTTTATCACTTTTGACTCCTGTTTTTCTTTCATTGATAGCTTGGGTTTCTTTGACCTGAAATTTTAAGCTACACCACTGGGAGGAGCCACAGTACAGAGACTAAACCATCGATTCAGCGCATCCTGTTCCATTAGAGAAATTAGACCATCTTCCTGTATAAGCCAGCCATTTTCCATGTGAAGGAAACTGGGTCAAGTGACGTCATCTGGTATGAAATTATGTTTTTGAAACAGCACAGATCAAACACCAAACAGAACCAAACAAGTAAAAAGACAAATTTATTTCTTAATCAGAATATACAAAGCAGTGGCTGAAGTAACCTAATGCCATTCTGGTTATGGAAAAGGCAGTCTACACAGAATTGGGCTACTCAACCGTTAACATAAAACTCGAGAAATGCGAGAAAAACAACATATAAATGGTACAAACTTGCGTGGAATGCATACAGAACAAATGACCAAAGCTTTAAGATTTAAGAGGGGTTAATTAACATTGCAAAAATCCTACCTCCACAGAGAAGGGTCAAACAATCCGTCTGTGGAGGTGCAACATACAGCTCCTTTATTTATTTGCACCATCTGTTACATTAACAGGGCAGCCAGGGATTTAAGTAGCAGCTTCACACACATAAAAAAAAATATCTCGCCTTAACTTATGCTTAACTGTCCATTACCCCCTGCTTAAAACTTGTCTTTGGTCCTTTAAGTGTATCCGAGAGGTCAACATGAGCCTTGAAGGTGAGCAGCTGCCTGGATGTATGAATCATCTGGTCAGCACTGACATAATAGAGGTTGTGCTTCGAACATACTGATGTGAAACTTCAGGAAATGAAAAATAATGATCTTATGCTGTGGCCCAACTCCTACGAGTAGAAAATAAAATGCTCATTAAGGACCAATAAATAACATTTCATAAAAAAAGGGGTATGCAGGGCCACCACGTTTCAAGACTCCAGTGCAATGAAATAACATGGGAGCAACCAAAAAGAAATCTCTTTCAAAAGAAACAGAAAGCACAAGCTCTAAAACACGATGTTGACCAGGCTGGTGGGACAGTGCCGCAAACATGTAGCAGGGGAAAGACCTAAGCCTCCACATCTGCCTCTTTCGAATCGCCATTTTCCTCTGTCTTCTGCTTTTTTGGCTCTGCTTTTTCCTGTTGAACCAAAAGATAAATAAAAAAAAGACACATAAGTAACCAGACATTGGCAGATTAGTCAACAAAGCCAAGTGATTAAAACGTGTACTTCAGCCTGATGACAACCCACCTCCTCCTCCTCCTCAGCTGCACGCTTCACAGGCTGTGCATCAGTCTCCTCAGCAGGGGGCGCCTCCTCGACATTTTCTGCTGCACAGAGGGAAAGAAAATTCAGCCACAACCGGCCTTTTTTTTTTTTTTTTTTTACTTTTTTGCACTTACACCAGGTCACAGAGTCAACAAGTAATTAACAGATACAGCCTCAAGGTTGCACGTGAAGAAAACAAAGTCCAGAGAAATATGCAGCGTACCACTTCCGTTCTTCTGCTCCTCCTCTGTAGTTTCTTCCTTTTTCTCATCGTGTTCAGCACCATTCTGGATGTACAGGGGAAAAATACTTTTAATAAGCAAGCCAAAATTGGATCTTAAATATATATTTAAGCAAAGGAGGAGGATGAAAACAGTGACGGGGGGGGGGGGGGGAACAACATTTAGACAAACATCTTCCTCTTGAGACCCAAGAAAGGCACGTGTGCGCCCTCTTATTACCTCCCCAGAGGATTAACTGCCAAGCTGTGAGAAACTAGACTAGAGAAACCAATGGAGACGTGTAAAGGGTTGCTAGCAAACATCTGTGCCGTTTCACAACCCAAACAAAGCCGTGTGTGGAGGTGGGGGGGAAGAGTTGAACGGGAGGTGGAGAGACGGGTGCAGCGACACCTGCACGATGAGGGGCGCCAAGACAAAAGACCATGAGGCCGGTTTGTGTTTCAGACTCACTGTGCCATTGGCAGGTGCTTCCCCGCTGTCCGTCTTCTTCACCTCCTCCTCCGCTTCCACTTCTTTCTTCTCTTTCAGCTCCTACAAAATAAAAGCACAAGTCCACGTTTTTTTTTTTTTTGCAAAAGCGTTAACTCACGAATCACATTTATAGTTCGGTATGAAAATGGCATGGTAAAGTAAATAAAAAAGCGTGTGCGCGTTTTATTGGGAGGATTCTTCAAAGCAGAAGCGGGTTTTCATGGCACCGTGACGCCGCGCGCTGTGAAGGCGCTGCGGCTTCCCGCCCACAGCAGCCACGGCTCCACCAGCTGCACCGCTCCACCGCTTTGTCTGCTCGACAAGACGTTTCACACGGCTCACAACGCACACTCTTCAACGAAAACTTGCTTTCGACGCTGAAAATGACGAATAAATCGCCTCTGCTTTTCGTTATTGTCGGCAAAAAAGGGGTATTTTGAGACAACGGTCATTTAGATAATTCACGTTTCCTCATTAGACTCAACTCGAGCCAAGTAAACGTTGTAACGATTGATAAAACCGCCAAATTACTCACTGGTGTTTCGTCCAATTCAGCTAAACCGTTTAAGAAAAAAAAAGTTACCAAAATCTTTTTACACGACAGTTTCTTCAGCATCCCCCCCCCCCCCCTCCCTCTCCCCCCAGATTAAAATGAATGAAACGCACCTTGGCTGTAACCTCTGTGGTGGCGGTCGTGTCAACAACTGTGTCGGCCATGGCTATAGTTTTGTAAAATAATTTAGATAATTACAGTCCTGTTTAGAGAAAAAAAGATTTAATACTTTTTCTCTCTATGCCTCCGAGTAGCTAGTCCAAAGACGCTAAGAGAGAAATGATGTCTGCCCTTCTCCGCTTTTCTCTCGAGCTCGTTGAAAATCCACTCTCGTTGGATGCGAAGACCAGATTCCTCATGTGATTGGACAGTGCCGACCACCGGACTGTTCTATTGGACAGAGCTCCTGTCAATCTAAAATATTAGTCCCGCCTATTGACAATGTCATCACTGATTGGTCAGGTCTTTTTAAAGCGCTGCATTATGATACTTCAGTTCTTTTCTTAAACTACACATACATTTGTTTTGTTTAAACTACAAATATAGACAATAGATGCGAATAACTCTTTATTAAAGTTAAAGTAATCTATCAGTTGTACTGAAGACCGAAGATTTTCTTGACAGAATAGACTGTGTTGAACTATTACCACACATGGCCACAGGCAACATCTTTTGTCTTAGCGGTCGTTTCTGCAGAAATTAGGTATCAAATTACAGAAAGAAAAAAAAAACGGAATACAGTGACGGTGTGTGAAGCAGACAGACACTCCTCTTTTCAGTATTTAACCCTTTTAAGTGCATCTTCTTTTAAATTTAAACATGTCAGCTAAACACACTGTTAAGTTACACAACCAATTAGTGTCTCACAGCCTAAATTGTGAAAAATAAATTAACAACAGTTGTTCAATTCCTTTGTGTTACTTTAATAAACTGAAGGTATGCCTCAAATGATTGGCCATTTTTAAATTACTGCATGTCTCTTACTAAAACAGCATAAGTGAAAAAGAAATGTTTTAGTCTAAAACAAGAAAATGGAGGGATTCTTATTTGTGTGTTCAAATTACAAATGCAATTAAAATGATTTGTGAGGCTATCAAAAGCAGAAGCCTTTTGGGTGTAGCATTATCTTTACAAAATAAAATAGTCTGACACACCCATTGTTACACCTTTTGCTTTTTTTATGTCAGGAGGAAGTACAAAGGGTAAAGCCATAGTTTAGAGCTGTAGAAGTGAAGGCCTGTTAATGAACAATTAATAACTGTTGTTGTGGTTGACTGACAAGCTAAAGGCTAGTCCGAGCCAGAGTCCAAGTTAATGTCCAGTGATGTCATCTTAAAATGACTCATCTTCAAAAATTTCAAAGCAGATAATGGTAAATGGACTGTTCTTATATAGCTCCTTTCTATCTAATCAAGATACTCAAAGCGCTTTACAATACTATCTGTGTCCTCATTTACCCATTCATACAGCACTCTACTAGATCTATGCAAAGCTAATCTGAACCTGTACAAAGAATACTCCGTTCTTTATCACATTCATACACCGATGGGAGACACATCAGAGGCAATGAGGGGTTCGCTGTCTTGCCCAGGGACACTTCAGCATGTGACTGCTGGTGGAACTGAACCCCCAACTCTCCCATTGGAGGACAACTGCTCTAACCACTCAGACACAGCTGCCCTCTATCAATCCATCCATGCATCCAATCATCCATCCATCCATCCATCCATCCATCCATCCATCCATCCATCCATCCATCCATCCATCCATCCATTATCTTTACCTGCTTCTTCCTTTATGGGTCACGGGGGTCAGTGGTTCCCATATCCAGCTATCACTGTGTGAAAGGTGGGGGACACCCTGTCTCCAGTCCATCACAGGGACACATAGAGACAAATGAGCCAAACAACCATTCACTCTCTCACTCTCTCTAGGGACAATTTAGAGTTACCAATCAATCCAACATGCATGTTTTTTTTGTCTGTGGGAGGAAACTGAAGTTCCCAGAGAAAACCCACGCATGCACGGAGAGAACATGCAAACTCCACCCAGAAAGACCGCCAGCAGGGATTCGAGCCGGCAAACTTCTCGTAGAGAGGTGGCAGCTCTACCATCTGCGCCACCGTGCCACCCATAATGCAACCACAATTCCATAAATCTTAAAACATGTAATGCATGTTGATTAACATAGAAGTCTACAGTACTTGCGAACAGAAACAGCACGTTTCAGTGCACATATTGTTGGCCTCAAGTAAAAAAAGTTTGTTTGTTGCTGTTTAATATAGCGAGTGTGCGGTCACACACTATTATTAGCAGTTGATCAAATGATCGGCAGCGCGGCTAACTTTTTCACCTGTCGGCCTGTCCGGCTCTGTTACTGCCTCACTCGGCGGCACAGAGGCACACCAGAGGTAGGTCGTCTTCAAGATCCCCTGCCTCATAGGTCCATTCAGAAGACACACTGAGGCGACCAGAACACATCTCAGTCATGGACTATCGAGTCTTGTGAAAGCGATTTTTGAATTCAAAATCAGAAAATTCAACTACAGCACCGCTCTAATCACTTTTAGTAATTGTGTTGGTACAGTGTTTGAACGAGTGGGAGGAAATCAATTGTTATTGAGTTGTATTGCTAATACAGTAGTCCCTCGTTTATCGTGGGGAATCCGTACCCTGAAGCCCCGCGATAAGTGAAAAACCATGAAGTAATATATATATATATATTTGTGTGTGTGTGTGTGTGTGTGTGTATGTATGTAAAGGCGTTTTAAACCCTTTCTACACTCTTGTAATATTCTAAACATTGTTTCTAAACTCTAAACGCTCTAAAAGAGCACAGCACATCATGATCTCAGCTCTCTGCCACCTGCTGCTCTTGGCCACACCCACTTCTCCGCTGCAGAAGGAAGCTTCTCCTGCAACTGGTGTTAAATAATTTAAAATAATTAATGTTAAATAAAAAGTCCATGCCTACCGTGCAGCTCATCCCACAATCAGCCAGTTGTGTGTCATGTCCAATCTTACTTTGAAAAACCACGATAGAGCGAGTCTGCGAAAATCGAACTGTGAAGTAGCGAGGGACTACTGTAGTAGTTAGCCTGGTCACTGAGGACATAAGTTAGCAAATCCTGCTGATTTCCAACTGGAACACAGTGAAGTAGTTTCCAGATCCAAATGTTGACTTCTGACATAAGTGGAAGTTATTTCTAACAGGAACAATAATGTAACCTGAAATTGGTGGAAGTTTAAACATCTTCATGAATCATGTCATTGTTTATTCCAGGTTGGTGTTGTTTTAAACAATCAGTATTGTTCTTAGACTCACTCAGACTAGCCGTTAGCTCATCAGGCTGATCGGAACAAAACAGAGATTTTCAAAACTGAGGTAGACATAGAGCCATCTAAAACAAGTAAGATACTGATTGGTCTTAATCTATCAACACAACTCATTTTCAATATATCTGACCTTTCCCTTTAAAGCTTACAAAATATATAAAATAAAACTATCAGATGTAAAGTTCATGTTTGGTATAATACACATTTTGATGCAACTTACCCCAGTAATTGCTATACATTGCAAAGACAGAATAATTGGAAGATTTGTATTGAGCTATTTGATAACCAACTAAATTGTTGGGCACTTTGGAAACTGCTAAATAACTTATTAAATCACATTTTTAATTTTACACATCTTCAGCCTTTGAGAACACAGTTTTAACAGCCAATAAATAAACAATTATTTTTGTTTTAATAAGTTCTCTCCTAACCAAAGTCGTTCACCCAGGTGTTAAATTAGATCCTTTGGCAACGTCCCTGAACCGTGAGAGTAAGGCCTGTTCCTACACATTGCTTGACTGGCAGAAATAAACAGTCAAATATAAAATCTTCACATGTCGTGACATGATCCTCTGACCTCAAGTTCCTCTCCTCAGACTTCAACAAAATAATTTCACCCTAAACGTTTGCCGCTCCTTTTACAGTTGCACACAAGATCATCTTTCCTACATGTTTACCTGCAGTAGTCATTGCATCAGTGCACAATGACATCGTTTGCATCTGTGCATTAGTTATTTGTTTTTAAGAAGCTTTAAACTTGTTGCAGCACATTAACACACAGCATAACACCGTTTATTTTTAACCCTAGAATTTCAGCCGCTTAAAACGCTTAATCCCACATCGCTTACGTTTTGATCTATGTCTGACGCTCACTGACTTTGAGAAAGTCTCCGGGCCTTTCATTCAGCCAAAATGTAATTATGTGGAGTGTAATTATACAAAAACATCAAAGGGTTACTGCAGCATCTGGTTATTTAGACATTTATTTTTCTCTTCATTTTCATATTTACAGCACGGTGGCGCAACTGGTAGAACTGCTGCCTCTCAGCAAGAAGGTCCTTGGTTCAAACCCCGGTCCAGGGGCCTTTCTGGGTGGAGTTTGCATGTTCTCTCCGTGCATGCGTGGGTTTTCTCTGGGTGCTCCAGTTTCCTCCCACAGACCAAAAACATGTATGTTAGGCTGATTGGTAACTCTAAATTGTCCCTAGGTGTGAGTGAGAGAGTGAATGGTTGTTTGTCTCGTTTGTCTCTATGTGGCCCTGTGATGGACTTGCGACCTGTCCAGGGTGTACCCCGCCCCTCGCACAGTGATTGCTGGACATGGGCACCGGCGACTCCCGTGACCCAAAATGGAAGAAGCAGGTAAAGATAATGGATGGATGTTGTTTACTGACCAGGAAGCTGTGCAGGATTGTCACTTTATATGCCAAAATGTGTAAAATAAGAATGTGATTATAAATAATAATTTAAAGATCATTTTTAGACAGTGTAGTATAAAAAAGGGAAAATGTAGACTGTGTAAAGTCTCCTGAGCGCTGAAGCGGGCCTCTACTCTGCCTAATAGCCACAACGAGTGTAGAAACTACAGTAAATCCATGGGAGGAGACAGCTTAAAAGTAGTAGAATATTACTCAAGTTTTCTGTACATGGAAAAAGGGAGCAATCAAAGAGAGGACGATTGTTTCTGAGATCATTTCCTGTCTTTTTCCTCCCTCTTTGCCTACCTCAATATGTTTCCATGTGCTACTGATTTGAAAAAAAAAAATCTATGTTTGAGTATCCTGGGAAAAGCAAGTTTACAAAAAGTGAAGCTGCAGCACAAAAGTGACGGACAAAGTTATTTTTGCCAGTTGACCACATTTTTACATTCTCCGTTAGAGAAACCATTTTTATGGTACTCAAAACTGTGAGACCACAAAAAGTATAACCGGACAAAAAGAGAGAAACGCCTCTTTGTGCTTGTTCTGACTCACGTTTGAAAATAAATAATATGTTGGTGTAGTTCCTCACGGCCCAACTGGGGAACAACTGGAGCTTTTTACCTGCTGGGATCAGAGTCTGTTAAAAAAGATAGGAAGGACAAGCAGGTTAATTTCACCTCAATTTCTTGAGAACAAAAGTTTGACCTCACTTGTGGAATTTCTGTGCTCAAGGGAAGGGTAAAGTGGGGCCCATCAAAGAGCAAAGGTCAGGCTTAGGAGAGGGGGAGGGGACCCAATGATTGGAGGAAATGGTGGGGGCCAAACTGAGCTCTTTTATTTTGAAACAGCAGTTGTCCTGCAAGGTCTGGCTGTCTTCTGTGGTTGCAGCGAAAATATAGCTGGTACTCTTAAAGGTAATTGCACACTCTGCTCATTTACAACAATCACAACAATGTCATTTTAGATAAGAAGGAAAACACTTCCTCTACAAGTTATAAACTCCATAAGGTTTGTAGATACTTGAGCTGTTTTGTTTCCCATTCAAATTTGGCATTCGTTCATTCAACCTTTATTTATACATATCCTGATGCATGCTCAATAATCCAGGTAGAAAAATCCAAAAAAGTTAAATCTGGTCCTCTGGACATTCAAAAAAACAAAGCAAAAAAAATATAGAAACGTTTCTATATTTTTTTTGCTTTGTTTTGTTTTTTTGGTTTTTTGAATGTCCAGAGGACCAGATTTAACTTTTTTGGACTTTATTTATACAGGTTAGTCCATTTGAGCCTCGGGGACTAATTTACAAGAGAGACCTGATTGTAACAACAATGACAACAGTAGACAATCATAAAAGAAAGCAAACACTAATGAGAAGAACAAGTGAAAGAAAATGGTATTAAAAAATGAAACCAAAACAGCTAGATTGTAAAGTAGTGATGCAGAAACAGTCTGTGTTGGTTTTTCCCACGAACTTAGCAGATGTTTGAAGCCACTTAGAGAGGTCAAGGTCGAGAGCTTCAGATCTTTCTGCAAGATATTCCAGGAAACAGGAGCAGAGTAGGAGAAGGTCCTTTTGTCTAGTTCAGTCCTCACTGAGGGGACACTGCAGGTAATAATGTCCTGAGAGCGCACGCTGTAGCTGCACTCATGCAGAGACATGTAGGAGGAGATGTATGAAGACAACAAACCAAGAAGTGATTTAAAGATGAAAATGTACCAGTGGGAGAGTCTGCGTGAAGTTAATGATGTCCAGTTAACCAGTGAATACAGGGTGCAGTGGTGGGTACGGTAGTTACAGCCAGTTATGAATCTTAGCCCACCGTGATAGACAGCATCCAACATCTGCAGGGTGCTTATGGGAGCGTTCATGTAAATAATGTCACCGTAATCAATGGAGGGAAGGAAAGTCACAGATACAAGGTGTTTCCTATATTCAGAGTTAGACAGGATCTGTTTCTGAAAAAGAAACCCAGTTTCTTTACCAAGTTTTCCACGTGGAGCTTAAAAGAGAAATGCAAATTAACTTGCAAAAGTATTTGTCTGCTTTCTACTATGTTGCCTTAAAACCACAGCCCCTAAATCCAAATACTATAAATGGATGGAGACACCTTTCGCTGCACTTCCAGCATCAAGTCTCTTCAGGTTGGTCTCCATGATCTTGGTCCATCTAACCACTGGAGTTTGGTTCATTCTTCATGACCAACCTGCACCTTCAGGTGTTCGGGTGCAGCTTGTGTCCAATAAACTTTTAATCAAACCAGAGATTCTCAGTTGGACTGAGCTTTGGGTTGGACTGGACCATTCCAGGAACATTTAACTGGTCCCAACACTCCAACAAGTTCCCTTCATGCATTTCTCAGTATTTTGCTCCATCCGTCAACACCGACCAGTTTCTCTGCTAATAAAAAACATTCTCACAGCATAATGCTGCCACCACCATGCTTCACTGAGGGAATGATGTGCTCAATATGATGAGATGTGATGTTTCTTTGATTAATCCTCTCCTTATCCGGTCAGTGAGCTTTGGTGGATGACTCCCACTTGGCAGGATTGCTGTGAATCTATTTCCTAATAATGAATTTAATGGTGCTGTGTGAGAAGTTCAGGGTTCTTGGATATTTGTTTTTGCAAACCAACTAAATGTCTGACCGTCACAGAACAATTGAGGTATATGTAAAGATTAAAATTTTCAGTTCAAATTGAATGCAGTACACAAGTAATGTGAAGTAAAAACAGTGCAGTTTGTGTAATAACTAAACAAGATGTAGTAAAATGTATGTAAAATCCATCTTGTAAAATAAGATAGAAGCTGCAAACTGAAGATTATCAGTGCCACCCTGTCTGGCTGTTGTGGTTTGACATGTCTCATCAGTGCTCCTTGTATTCATTCGTAGAATCTTGAACAATTTGCAAAGTGCCGCGTCTCGTTAATCGGCAGTAAATCAAGCCACTTCAAAACCAGTAATAAATCACTGCCTCCTTTACTGTTTGTGACCAGTAAAGACAAGATACTGAGGCGTAACACTGTCAAACAACAGGTTATGAACTTTGCTGCATGAAAACCTCAAACTGTGCATTGATTCTCTCTGAGGGTGTAGAAGGAGCAGCTGATTGGTCAACGAACAAATCCAGAATGTGCCAACGGGACTACATTTCCCAGCTGGTATGGGAGACGTGGGCGGAAGTGCTGAAAGCAGCTGATGGGAGCAAGGCCGTTAAGCTGCATCAGATTCTTTAAGCTACCAGACAATAAGTGGATTAATGAATGGATGATAAATGGTTTTGTGTATAATCATTGCAGAGGTCAGGCCCAGGTCTTTATGCACATTCGGCTATTTAATCCAGATTTCCTGTTGATTTCTTTTCCAAAAAATCTTCAAAAACACGGATGACATCCCAAAAAGAGGCAGCAGGAGACATTTGATGAGAATAAAACTGTTAAGTGGATCAAATAATGCACAGTTTGATCAAGTCTGTAATCACAACATGACGTCTCATTAATCTGTGTTGTAACCGGTTTCTTCGGAGAACACCATTTGAGTTTAACTTATGCTCCACCACCTTATTTATTTCACCTCCTAGCGCCACCCCTGTCACCGTCTTGTCAGAGGAAAGTGGAAATTTCCAGTAATCCCTGCTCCTTTGCAAGAAGGACTCCTCCTCCTTCGTTTTCCCGCCTTTCTTTCACTCTACCTTCTTCTCCGGCTGCATGCAGGCCTGAAGACCTCGTGGCTATGTTTCCCTACCTATTACTGCACACTTTTCCCTTTTCGCATGAAAAACGTGCCTTAAAGGAACTGAAATAAAGGTGACAGGTGTAGAATGAGGATAATGTTTTTACCAGTGGCAGTGTGTATGGGGGGTGACTGTTAGCAAAATATCTAAAGAACCACTGGATATTTTTTTAATGAAACTTCCAGAAAGTAATCTCTGGATATTCATCTACAGCTGGTTAACCTTTGGAGATTGCTCTATTCAAAATGACTATCAGAACCAAGTGAACATTAAAAACATACACATTAGTAAAATTCAGTGAGTTTTAAAAGTATTAACCTTAAAATTGGATCTGACAGTATGTCCAACTCTGATCTTCAACACATATTTTCAGCGCTACCAGATCACGCAAGAGCACAGTTTTAAACTTGGCCATTGACTATATGGAATCAACTTTGTTTGTCTGTTAGCAAAATATCTGATGAACCGCCAGACAGATTTGAATGAAACTTCCAGGAATTAATCAATGACTGTACCTCTACAAACTAATTGAGCCAAACCTAATTCAATATGGCTGCCACAGCCAGCTGAACTATGAAAACACTTAAATGGCTATAACTCAGTCCGTTTTAAACATGCTGATCTAAAATTTGATAGTATTACTAAGAGTAAATCACAACACAAACTTGTAGTGTGAAATTGCACATAATGTTATTTTTAAGGTTTGACCAATATGGCTACAACTTTGATTTTATCTAAAACTATGGCATGACAGGCGAAAGGGATGACGTGCACTCCTTTAGGCAAGCTAGGTCTTTGGTATGTGTCAGGAGAATTTAAGTAAAGGTTTATGGGTGTTTAGCAATGCTAATAAATTAATGTTGACCCATGTGTATGACATCAGAGTTCTTTTTCTCAGAGAGGAGCCTGCAGCCACCTGACGCCTCCGAGTCTAAGAGGCCGAGGTCATCGTGCTGATAAGCGTGTATAAAAACCACTTCCTGTACACTGCCCGTTGCAGATCTTCACAACCGGAGCTTCAATCTGTGTAAGCTTGTGTGAACGTCTGCCCTTGCAAGTAAACTGGATTTAAAAAAATCTCCTGTCTTCGTGTGCGTCTCTTTTAAAGTAAGTAGATAATGAAAGGATATTTTTATCCAACAATATGTTCAAGTTTTTGTCCAAAGTACAAATTGTTCCTGAGATCGCACTGTTAATGTTCTGCAGTACAAATGACAAGAATATTTGTTATTAATAAAAGTTTTTTTTAAATATATATCCTTTTGCATCAGCTCTTCTCTTAGGATGTGCAACACTACATTTTTGTTTACTACTATATTGCCTTTCGGTTAAATGTGAGGGGTTGAGCAATGGCTAACTCTCACAGTCGATCTTCAATGGTGAGGAAGGCCTGGTTTGGTATCACAGAGCAGATGGCAGATTTGTATTTCCATTTCTCTGGCTCATCTGACCAATATTCTCATGTCTGGTTCTGTGTCAGAGCTGCTGCTAAGCTCAACTGTAAACCGACACATTGAACGGGGTTTAAGAAACTGCTGTGGACTATAGTGATTATATATGGAGAGTGGAAAACCAAAAATTGAAGTATGTTTACATGAATGCATGAAGGCTATCTCTCCACTACATCTGTGGTTTTACAACTTCCCCCTAATGCAGCACAGAAACAGAACCGTTTTCACATCAGCAGCGATGACGCTTGATAGAAAATCTGTGTAGGTGAACTCCACAATTACAGCCACGAGTCAGCTGGAGTGACCAAGTTTTAGTGTGTTAATGGGATGAGGGGCTCTGACCTTAGACCCATTGTGAGGCACCAACAAAAAGCCATCTGCACAGCAACCAAAGCTGAGATGAGGGACTCACACATGGGGACTGGAGAAGGGGGGTGGAGAGTGGAAAAATAAAAGACGAAACAAATTAGGTGATAAAGCAAAAATAAGATAGATCAGCCTAGATCCTGACAAGAGTTAGTATAAAGTGTCAGAGCTTTGTAGCTGCACAAACACATCGAACCAAAGACATGGTTCTCTCCAAATGCTTGTAAAGTGGAAGACAAGAGCTGCAGGCCTAATCACTCAAGAGCACATTTCCTGCCTCCTGCACGATGAAGATGAAGCCAACTGAAACAGTTCATGGCTAATATTTAACTCGAATCTCACCTCTCTCGTGTCACAGAGCATACTTCAGTCACTCAAATCAACACGAGCACCAGGATTTTACAACAATCTGTAACCAGGACTGGCTTTAGGTTTGAGTCAGGGTTTTAAACCACAGCCAACATGGTTTTTTTGTTTTGTTTTGTTTTTTTTTGCTTTCCTGCTGAAAATGGTGATAACGAAAACAAAATGGTGTCAGGGACATCTGCAAATAAATAAATAAATAAATAAATAAATGTTTCACAGGTAAGATATGAGAGTCTGGATTGCTTAGCAACAGCAGTAAAATAAAATAAATAAAAAAATCTTGCAGGCTGTGTGTGTGTGTGGGTGATTCAGAGAAAACTGTCCGTGCTGCCACCTTGTGGTGAGCTGCGGAGACATGTGGAGGACGGACTCACAACGTGGACTTTTGTCTCACAGCTTAAACTGTCGCAGTTATTTGCGATTTTATACACCCTCACAAAAGATAAAGTGTTTGGAATAAAATAATAAATATTTTTTTTTTTGATAAAAACCTGTGTGAAAATGTGTTGAGTGATTTGATTGGCTGCTAAAAGCTCCAGAGCTCATGGAGGGTGGTTGCCTCGCAACGTTTCTGGATGGGGAGAGGGAGGGAGGATGATGGGGAGGTGTGGCCTAGTTTACGGGGCGGGACAATGTGAGCTCAGGCAGGGACACTCTGACTGGGGAAATACCTGGCACTGATCCCAAGTAAACAAACAGGGAGACAGACATGAGGGGGAGGACTGAGCCGAGACAGGGGAGGGGGGGTTCTAGGGTCCTGATAACAGCTTTGTTCTCAGATTAAAGTTACTTATTGCAAAGTATGAAATCAAACATGAATAAAGCTTTTCCTGAACTATATCAAATGGTAGAATTAGTTCTTGCTCCAGTGGTTTTCCAGAGATATTGAACGCCACCACAAGCACCCTGCAGATGTTGGATGCTGTCTATCATGGTGCACTAAGATTCATAACTGGCTGTAACTACTGTACCCACCACTGCACCCTGTATTCACTGGTTAACTGGTCATCATTAACTTCACGCAGACTCTCTCACTGGTTTCATCTTTAAATCACTTCTTGGTCCGTTGCCTTCATCTCGTCCTACATGTCACATGCCTGAGTGCAGCTACAGTGTGTGCTCCCAGGACATAATTACCTGCAGTGTTCCCTCAGTGAGGACTGAACTTGGCAAAAGGGCCTTCTCCTACTCCGCTCCTGTTTCCTGGAATATCTTCCAAAAGATCTGAAGCTCTCAACCATGACCTCTCAAGTGGCTTCAAACAACTGTTAAGTTCCTGGCAAAAACCAAGACATGTTCCTGTTTTTAGTTTTCTACATCACTTTACAATCTAGCTGTTTTTTTTTTTGTTTGTTTGTTTGTTTGTTTTGTTACATTTTCTTTTAAATACCATTTTATTTTCACTTGTTATTCTCAATTTGTACTCATCCTTTATGATTGTCTTTGTTGTTCCACTGTTGTCATCATTCTTTGTTAAAATCAGGTGTCTCTTGTAAATGAGTCCCAGAGGCTCAATGGGGTTAACCTGCCTAAATAAAGGTTGAATGAAAAGTCACGTGATTGGCCATAATCTAAGTAGGTAAACAAATATGGTGGCATTGGACAACTGTAGAATCTTGGAGAAGACATTAAGGTGTAAATATGAGAGTGAATCTGCTGCTAAATTCATTCATAAATGACCGGAGAAAGCAGATGTGCAGTATTTGTTCATTACTTTATGCTTTTTTGACTGTTCTTTTTAACTTTGCAATGAGTGCCTTTAAGGGAACAAAGCGTTTCATCTAAAAACGTTCAGTAGTTCATTAAATACAGAATCACAGTGGAAACGTGAAATGAGGTGCTTTTTTTTTGCAGAAATCATATCCTACAACTTTTCAGTATTTAAACATTTTGGTCAAACGGTGATCACTCTGGAAAGAAACACATCTGGCACTGTGAGACACTGGTATCCATTAAAGAGCACGCAGCTGACAGATACGAGTTTGCAGAAAGTCAACACGTTCTGGCTTGCACAACTGGGTGTGTAGGCGTTTCTAGAAAGTTTTTGGACAACTTGGAAAACCAATCCCACCTGAAGTACTGTAAACCTGAAGGAATGAGGGGGTGGGGGAGGACAGAGAATCAGACACATAAATAATTAAAGGCCTAGCATTCCTTGAAGGAATGTATTTCACCCACTGTCTTATGGGTGAGATGTAATAGAACTATGTGTTGTGGATGACTCTCAGCTACTACCACACCAAATTATAGTGCAGTATCTGTAAACTAAGAAGAGTTATAGCTATTTTTGTTTTTTAAAGTCAGTTGACTGTGGTGGCAATATTGAATTGGATTGACTCCAAAAGTTAATCAGTTGTAAAGGTTCATCTAATGAGCATTTCATGAAAGTTTAATTAAAATCAGTCCTACGGTTCATGAAATATTTTGCTAACAGACAAGAGTTGACACCAATAGTTAAAGTCAAAGTTTAAAAAAAAGACCTTGCGCGATCAGTTAGCGTTCAAAGCTGGGGATCAGATTCAGCTATTATCACATCATATTTCCACTCAGCATCTGCACATATGAAAGAGTTGTAGTCATTTTTGTTTGCTAATATTGCCTTGTGGCGGGCAGTTAAAGAGGGCTTATTTAAAACAGGAGAAAATGCGGAATGCAAGGAGCACAAGGAGGAGGCAGCTGTTTGCTGCTGGTAGTCGGTAGACAGAGGTGGGCCACGGAAAAATGGCCGATGCAGGCGGGCTCTGCAGGCAATGAGGACTCTGTCAGGAGCAGGAAATGAGGTTTCTGTTGTGATTAAAAGGAAGGTTACTATGGCAATGCAGAGAGCCGTGTGCACAGAGAATATTTAGGGAGCGGAGGGGGCCAAGTGAGAATTGAATTTCAAAGAAAGCAGCCTCCTGCATCTCATCTCCCAGCACCACCACCCAGCTGCTTTGCCACCGCAGCACAGGCCTTTTATGTCTGACAGTGTTTTCCTATAGCCACACACTCGAGACTGCAGCTGGAATTATCTCAACTCGTTGGTTGTTTGGTCACAAATGTTCAAAGAGGGTCAGTTTTACTTCCTGAAAATAATACAGTCAAACCTGAGGAAAAAATATTAGTGTTAATAGAAAGGACAAAATGATCGATTTTAACACCATGGCCCTTCGTTCCTGTTGTGAACAAGTTATCCATTTGACTTGAGCTGATAAGACCCTCAGTGTGACCTTTTCCACCTAAATATAGCAACACGCTTTGTTAATTGTTTTACTGCGCTGCATTTAAAGAATATGTCTCTTAAAATAGATTCAACCCCTTTTTCTAAAACCATTTTTACAGAGGAAGCGCTCCTCTCTGCAGTGAATGCCATCTTTGCTCCGTCACGTGATCGCTCGCTGCAGGATGTTTGGATAAATGACATTTGAGACTCCGTTGGATCAAAGTGAAGTTCTCTTCTTTTTTATTTATTTCGGCTCACAAGCCATCCTGACTGTTCTAGATGTCCCAGATTCTACTGTCACACATAAAACTATTAATGTGACTGTTGTTTGAGTCCTGACATGCAGGGACTGATGAATATACACATACAGAGAAAAATTAAATCAACATGTAAATATTACATTGCTTTATGTTGTTCTTGTTTTAGTTTGCGTTCTTACGTTCTCCTGTTTGGGGTTAAACATATTATGTTTTCATAACTGGGTAAAATATACCATCTGCTTTCCTAAAGGCTATTAAAAAACTAGGCCTTAAACTGTTTAAAATAGTTACTGAATAGAAAGGATATGGCAAGTTATGTAATTAGTACTGTGATTCATATAGTTACTGAGAAAATAATTTAATTTAGTTATTACTTAAAAATGTTAAATACAACGCTGTGCACTAGAAAGGTATATCAATATAATCACATTTTTTTATTTCTTTTAGCACATCAAATTAAAAAAAAAACCTAGCAAACATATTTTCAATTTTCCATTTTTTCATGATCAAATTACCGTACTTTCCGCCATATAAGTCGCATCAGTCCAAATATGTCAAAGTGGAAAAAAACATAAATACGTTGCCTTGCCATATAGGTTGCATCTTTTATGTGTCACTGCTGACACGTCGCATTTGTTATGCGTCACCGCTGACCACCTGGAAACGTGGGCCGGTGTTGTGTCAAAAATTGATTGGCTGTCAAATGGCGGCCATGGGAATGTGCACAGGAGGACTTTAACAAAAAATTAACAAGATTACCACCTAACCACCTGTATAAATAAAGGATAAACAAAAAAAAAATTGTTTGCTCGACATTATAGTAAAGGTGTGTCTCAGTTTAACTTTTCCTTAATAAACACACTAACGGTCAAATCAGCTGCATTTCTCTTGGGCTTTGCAGTGAAATGCAGCTGATTTGATGTTTTGAGGATTTGGAGGATTTCTGGAACGAGAGGTGGCTTGGTATGGCAAGCCAAGTCTCTCATTAATAGCCACTTTTACTTATTTACTTGTCAAGGTTAGTCATAATGTATCCGCCTCATTACCTCTTTCTTGCAGGGTCCCACAGGGTTCTATTCTTGGACCCCTTCTGTTCTCACTTTATTTGCTCCCACTGGGGTCCATCCGGAGGAAACATGGTCTTTCATTCCATTGTTATGCTGATGACTGCCAGATCTACCTGCCTGTGAAACCAGCAAGTGTTTGCTTCATTCACCCTTTGTTAAAATGGCTGGATGACATTAAGGCCTGGATGGCTTCAAATTTCTTAAGTTTTAACGATGAGAAGACTGAGGTCATTGTCTTTAGCCCTAGCTCAACTGCCACCACTGATCCTGTCAACCTGGACTCTCTTCAGCCATATCTGAAGCAGTCTGGTAAAAAATCTCAGGATGTTTTTAGACTCTGACTTCAAGTTTGACAAACAAATCAACTCTGTTCTGCAGAAAAGCTTCTTCCAACTAAGACAGGTAGCTATGCTCAAGCCAGTGTTGTCCAGACCCGACCTTGAGAAACTGGTCCACGCCTATGTCATGACCCGATTGGACTATTGTGATGCACTCTATGCTGGGGTCAGCCAGGCCTCCATGTCACGTCTTCACCTTGTCCAGAATGCTGCTGCTCGGCTTTTAACCGGAACTCGTAGGTCTGAACATATTACACCAGTTCTGTCCTCCCTTCACTGGCTCCCTGTTCGTACGAGGATAGTCTTTAAAATTCTTCTGTTGACCTTCAAATGCTTAAATGGCCTCGCACCTCTTTACCTCTCTGAGCTACTGGAACCTTAAATTCCCTCTCGGGCCCTGAGATCATCCGATCAGCTGCTTTTGGCTGTTCCAAAAACAAAACTGAAGCTCAGAGGAGATCAGGCTTTTTCAGTCATGGGCCCCAAACTCTGGAACAACCTGCCCCCCAACATCAGGCAGGCCACCTCCCTTCCTCACTACAAATCCCTGCTAAAAACACATCTGTTCTCGCAGGCATTTCACACAGTGTAAATTGATTTAGAGTTTTTTGTTTTGTGATCGTATGTTTTAAATGCTTTTTATTAAATCTTCAGTTATTATTATTAGTGTATTGTATTTTTTTCTCTTTAATTTTACTCCCATTGATTGTTGTTGTTGTTAAGCACAACAACAACAATCTATGTTGATAACAGGTTCTGTTTTAAATGTGCTCTATAAAGTTGACTTGACTTGACTATTAATGAGACACTTGGTTTGCCATATAACTCGAGCGCCCTCTAACGGCTAAAAATGGTAATGTTCAATATTTTTCACGTCAGAATGAATGAAATCAGCAGATCTCAGCCAAAAATTGGATTATAAATATGGGAAAAACATATAAATAAGTCGCTTCGCTGTATAACACGAACACGATGGGGGGAAACTTAGTTTTTTTCGTATGTTAATTAGAGGAAAAGATCCGCGTTGACACGGTCGGATTTTGTGTTTACATGCATCCGGAGGATACCCCCCACCCCCAAATCTGCTGTAGTTGCCATGCCAGGTCATTAGATGGCGCTGTGAATTTTGTACATTCACCTAGTGCGCATCCGCACGCTCTTTTCCTGTGGGCTAAAACTTCAGTTAACAACAATTTAACGACAAGTTAAAGCTGGATTTTGGATAAGAGTCGACAGATTTGATGCCAAGCAGGACCGCATCATCTAACAACTCCACACCGGTCGCTGAGTAGACCAGAACCAAGTCGACGATGTCGGACTTTACTCCGTGATAATCAGTAGCTGATTTACAGCAGGTAAATCAACATTCTTAATAATGTTAGTTTGTGTTTACTTCGGTTACAAAACAACCAACTGAGTTTTTATTTTTTCATGAAAGAAGAAGAAGCTGTCCTCCCACCAGGCGGACTAGTTCTGAACGAGGCTCGGTCCAGGTGCAGTGCAGGAGGACGTCGAAGAGAGAGATGTTGGATGAACTATTTATTTAAAATTCCTCTCAGTTCTTTTATTCAATCCATTCAATGTTTTAAGTTGCATTAATCAAAGGAGTGACAGCCTGAACGAGCCAGATGAACAACGTGGGACATCCAGGATGAAAACAGAGCAGAGTCCAGTTCATTAATGTAGTTTACAGTTAACTTGTTTTTAATAGTGTGTTCAGTTTAATTATCAGTGTTTGTGTGATATACAGTTTGTGGTGTGGAATAAATAAATAAAAATTAAACCTGATGTCTTCATTTTCAACGTTAATAGCATGCAATATGTTTAGCATCATTTTAATCACATAATTTGAATTACATAATGTCCAGATAGCTTCATTTAGCTCAGAGAGCTTCATTATATATTTCAAACTAAAGATAAATACTGTTTATTATTATTAAACTTATTATTTAGCACATTTAGTATGTTATAGTGCAGCACGACGTATGAGCGTGCCTCGTTCTATAAACAGCGACATTAGAACTAGATCAGACTGTGTCTTTGCTAACACAGATGTCGGTCACAGCACCTAGAATCTGATGTAGATTAACTATGAGATTAAAAATATATTCCATCAGTCATAGATCAGAAAGCAGCGTATCCACCGCCATGTTGATAGAAATATAGCGTCTGTCCGTGGGTGTGCGCATGTGGTTTAGCAAAGCCTCAGCGGGAGATGTTTACATTATCAGCGAGGGTCAGCGAAAAACCTCCACTCTGGAAGGTGGGTTCAGAAACCTCCGGATCCAAAGAGGGGGGCCACTGGTGTCGTGTCAATGATCAGCAGAACCGCAGAGAGAAAGCTGCGGATTCACTCAAAATACTCGCTGTGTAAACGGCCCCTAAGTTGCAGGGCATGCTAATTTATGCAAAAAGGTGCGACTTGTACAGCGAAAAGTACGGTACTCTTACAAAAAGTACAGATGTACTGAAAAGTTTTTTCTTATTTGTGTGTTTTCAAAGTTGCTGCTACTTTTAATCATAACCTTGTGCCCCAAAGGAGGCATTTCTTCCAAACATCCATTTTGAGTTAACAGAACAGGGAAAACGCTTCAAGTCTCCCCAGTTTGAAAATACACAGGAAGTGGAAATAAAATCTGTCAGGCAAAACAGAGTTTGTACAATTTTAATGTGTGAAAATCACAATTTTAGTAGCTTTGTTTATCACAACTTAAATGCTGTAGGCAAGTCTTTGTTCTGGAGTACTTTTCCCACATGGTGTCCTTTGATGCCATTCCTTCCAGTAATGTTGTGGCCTGGGTTTTGTTGAAGCAAATCCATGACTTGTGTTCTGTGTTTCATTCAGATAATACTTTTACAGCATCCGCACAGTGATTGGACATGTGTTTCAGATGCAGTCTGTGAAGTGGGGCCATTGTTAGGCAGACAAATGAAGCCTTTTTCAGTCACACTCCAGATGGCTCTGAATGTTGGAGCAAATCCGGCCGTGCGATTCTGTATCCAGATCTAATCTAAACATGATTCTAGTGATTTCTGATTTGCTGTTTGATGATCTAAAACAGATGAATTTAAACCCATCTCTAACCAATCCAGATTGGCAGTTAAAATGTTTTTATGCAAAACCTTAGACATTCAGAATATTGTAATGTAGAGGAGCTGCACATGAGCTCCGTTTATCTTATATAATAAACTATTTGAAAAATATCTGTGCATTGGTACTTAATCCAGACATTTTTCAGTCTTATATGTAAGAGAAAAAACACTGAAGCAGAAAAAAAAAAATGGAGGGAAACTTAGAATAAATTAGTTAAATTTGAAATGGAGGACAACCATTGTTATTCCTGAAAGCAGTAACTGTACTAAAAAAAAAAAAAGTGAAAAAGTTAAGCTCTTCAAGCTCTTCTCCTTTTTTGGATGTCTCAGCATGTTAATTAAAATTACAAAAGACTCTGCTGCCTCCCATCATTTTGTTTGAGCATAGCAGCAAGTGAAGCACGGCCAGCTTATAGGACTGAACCAAGACCAGAAGTAGTGAAAGACAGATGGCAAGACACAGATCAAAAGGACAGCTGGTTACCAGAGTCTTTGTGGCTGCAAACCTGATTAGTGCAAATTAAACAAATCATTATAATGTATTATACAGCAAGTCAAGCCTCTGTTTTAGGATAAAAGGCAATGTACAAGCAACATAATGTTTACATGTATGAGCTGCAGCACAAACCAAAAAAACCCCCAGCCTTTGTGGGTTCATCATACCATACCATACCATACCATTTTATTTATAGAGCACTTAAAACAGCGACAAGGCCAACCAAAGCGCTGTACAGACAGAACAACAGACAACACACAAAGCAATATACAAAATGAAGTAAATCAGAATATAGACATAAAAACGATGCAGATAATAAATATGACGACAAACCAGTGTGGAGCATACAGGTTAAAAAAAAAGATCCTCTGGTGTTGAAAGCAACTGAATAGTAGTGGGTTTTTAAATGGGATTTGAAAACTGAGAGGGAGGGGGCCTGTCTGACAAGCAGAGGTAACTCGTTCCAAAGTCTTGGTCCTGCTACAGAGAAGGCCCTGTCACCTCTGCGCTTAAGACGAGTTCCTGGAACTGTGAGGAGCAATTGGTCCGCTGACCTCAGGGAATGTGGACGGACATACGGTTGTAGCAAATCAGAGAGATGGGGGGGCAAAACTGTTCAGCGATTTGTAGACATACATGAGAATTTTGAACTGGATTCGAAGGTGAACCGGTAGCCAGTGCAGTGAGGCCAAAACTGGTGTAATGTGCTCTCTTTTGCCTGTACTGGTTAAAAATCGGGCTGCTGCATTCTGCACCAGTTGTAGTCGTGCAATGGAGGTCTGACTGATATCAAACAGGAGCGAATTGCAGTAATCAAGCCTAGATGTAATGAATGCATGTATTCCTGTCTCCAGGTTATTTTTGGACAATATACAATATACCTTAACGTTTCAGGGAAGGGTCCATTATCACTCCCAGATTAGTGACTCTTTGTTTTTCTGACAGGTATAGAGTAGAAAGGTCAATGCAGTGGTTTGTGATTGTGTCGTTGGGAGGGAACAACATGACTTCAGACTTCTTTTCATTAAAACTTAAGAAGTTTAAAGCCATCCAGTCCCTAATGTCAGCAAGGCAGTCGAGCAGAGGTTGAA
This sequence comes from Nematolebias whitei, assembly GCF_014905685.2. Classification (NCBI taxonomy): domain Eukaryota; kingdom Metazoa; phylum Chordata; class Actinopteri; order Cyprinodontiformes; family Rivulidae; genus Nematolebias; species Nematolebias whitei. The sequence continues at coordinate 31,797,499 of NC_056504.1, forward strand.
TAGCGCATGTACCATTGTGTCTTAGGGGGAAGTAAATTTGACAGTCATCAGCGTAGAAGTGAAACGGTATGTTGTGTTTCCGGAAAATAGCACCAAGTGGCAGCAGGTATAAAGAGAATAGGAGGGGACCCAGGATGGACCCCTGTGGAACTCCCCATTTAAGCTCTGTCGCTGCAGAACTAAAATCCTTGATGGAGACACAAAAGGATCTGTCAGTGAGGTAGGATCTGAACCAACTGAGGGCTGACCCTGTGATGCTCACCCACTGCTCCAACCTAGCAATGAGGATCTCATGGTCGATGGTGTCAAAGGCGGCTGTGAGGTCCAATAGGACAAGCAGCACAGAATCACCGGTATCTGTGAATCTGAAGATGTCGTTAAAGACCTTCATAGGGCAGCTTCAGTGCTGTGGAGAGGTTTAAAGCCAGATTAGAATAGCTCTAAGATGGTGTGATCCTCCAGGAAGCACTTCAACTGGGACTCAACTATTTTCTCCAGTATTTTAGAAACAAATGGGAGTCTGGAAACAGGCCGGAAGTTGGATACGACTGAGGGGTCAAGGTTTTTTTTTTTTTAGGAGAGGCTGGACAGCAGCATGTTTAAAGGTTTTTGGCACCATGCCAGTGGATAAACTACTGTTTACTATAGCAAGAATGGACAGACCTAGAGTAGGAAAAACCTCCTTTAGTAGTCGAGGGGGGGGGACCACATCAAAGGGGGAACTAGAAGGTTTCAAGCTGCACATGACCTGCTCTAGAGAAGATAGAATGATGGGTCCTAAATGGTCAAATAGAGCTACAGATTGAGGTGGGATGGATGGGTCATGAGTTGGAGGGGAAATGAGAGCCCGGGTGGTCGCAATTTTTTCCAAAAAGAAATGTAAGAAGTTCTCGCACAGCTCAGTCGAGGCTTCCAGAGGTGATGGTTCAGTGAGGTGCAGAAGATTTTAGGGTACAGAAGAGGACACGTGGGTTGTGAGAGTTCGAGGTTATGATATCAGAAAAGTATTTGGATTTAGCAGCTTTCACTGCTTTCTGATAATGGCGCCAACTCTTTTTAAGTATTTAAAAAGAGACCTGCAGCCTGTCTTTCCTCCATTTGCGCTCTGCCCTCCTGCACTGCTGCCTAACGGCCTTGGTGACGTCACTCAGCCAAGTTTCTGCTCTGAGTTTTGATTTTCTAGTTTTAACAGGAGCGACATGACCCAGAGTCTTTAAGCAGACAGATTTGAACTGGGATGTCAGCTCCTCAGTGGTGGCGAGAAACACTGGGGGCCGAATGATCATTTCAGAGTTATAAACATCTGTGAAACATGTGGCAGTGAAGTGGTTAATGGTCCAGCTGCGACGTGCAGGAATGCACGGCTTAGGAGTTAGATGGGGGAGGGTGAACTCAAAATGGACTGGCATGTGGTCTGAAAAAACATTATCACCAATTTCAAGATTACTAACAGTCACATCATGAGTTAAAACAAGGTCCAGTGTACTTTGTATGTCCGCACTCTTGGGTGGGACCATTTACATGCTGCGTTAGATTAAATGAGTCCATTAAATCTAAAAAGTCCTTAACCAAGGGCTTCTCCTGACAGCATACATGCAAATTAAAGTCCCCAATAATGAAAACATGATCATATTTTGGTGCGATTTCAGCCAAGAAATCAGAAAACTCATTTATGAAATCCTTAGATCGAGGTGGGCGGTAGACGAGCGCACATAAAGTCGAAGGCGAATGGCCGAGTTCAAAGACGCTCAGCTCAAAGCTGGCGCGGGAAACTGGGATGGGCAGTTGTTTACAGTCAAAAGTTGGTTTGAATATTGTTAATAATCCACCACCGCGCCGGCCTGATGGCCGCGGTGCGTTAAAATACAGACAGTTCAGTGGCAATAATTCCGTCAAGGCGCTGGACTCACCCGGAGACATCCAAGTCTCTGTGATTCAGAGAAAGTCCAAATCATGCTCTTGAAAGTAGTCCTTGAGGACAAAAGTTTTGTTGGTAATAGATCTTGCGTGTCCAAAGTGGACCCAGCAGCGGTGGAGTTAGCGCGCGCCAATGGACGCAGGTTTTCAATAACAGCCCCTCCGGGTCGGCCCGTGCGGCGCAATGGCCGACATCTCCCGTTGTTTACCTGGTCCGGGCACGCAGGAAGTTGGCGATGGAAACCATGACCACAAGCTGAAGAGGAAGATGCAGCGTGCAGGGCTTTAAGCTTTACCAGCCGCCCAGCACGTTTTCCCCGCCGTCTGTAGCGGTATCTCCAGGCAGGCAGGTGAGGAGCCCAGCCGAGGTAAACAGGCATGTTTGCCAGCAGCGGGGCAAGTGTGTGTGTGTGTGTGTGTGTGTGTGTGTGGGGGGGGGTCCAGAGATACGCTCATATTGGTCCAAATAAACGACATCGGCGGCAGAAAATCGATCCAGAAGATCCAGAAGCTGTTGTCGGTCATACACCAGCAGCGAGTTTATGTCCCAGATAAAAAACAAACAAAACACAAATAATCCGAACACCATGGATTGCAAGCCATGTACACGGACGCCATCTTACCAGAAGTCCTGACATCAATGATTGCATTACAGTGCACAATAATCATTTTTTACACAGTTTTAATTTGTGTACAAAAGAACTCGTGATGATTTCATCCTCAATGGCGTGCTGTTTGCCACTGGGCTGCCGGCTGAACTTTGAGGCTTTTGTTGCTCCTTGTGAAGTCAAACTTTCTGTTTGCAGAACCTAAAAGTCATATCCAGAAAACCAGTTGAACAAAGACAAAAAAAAAGTTAAAACTAGAATGTATAGTAGTCCCTCACTACGTCGTGGTTCGTTTTTCGCGGACTTGCTCTATCGCGGTTTTTCAAAATAAGATTGGGCATGACACACAATTGGGTGATTAATGGATGAGCCGCACGGTCGACATTGAATTTTTATTTAAAATAAATTATTTAAAATTATTTACCACCTGCCGCACCTGTGTGCAGCCCACAGCTGCAGGAGAAGCTCCCTCCTGCAGCATGTCATATCTCAGCTCTGCAGCGGAGAAGTGGGCGTGACCGAGAGCACTGACAGATGGCAGAGTACAGCTGAGGTAGAGAGCTGATTTCATGACATGCTGTACTATTTTAGAGCGTTTAGAATTTAGAAACATTGTTTAGAATATTGCAAGAGTGTGGGAAGGGTTTAAAATGCCTTATATATAGGCTATATATATATATATATATATATATATATATATATATATATATATTTATTTTATGGCAATCTGAATGTGTCATTAATAACCACTTTTACCTATTACATGATACAACGGCTTGCCATACATTTCGAATACCATCTAGAGGCTGAAAATGGTAGTGTTCAATATTTTCAGTCAGAATGAATGAAAACGGTCATCTCTCAGCCAAAAATTGGTTTCTAAATATGGGAAAAAATCCATATATACTTCGCTTCGGCGTATAAGTCGCAGCGAATGCAAATTATGCAAAATACTGCAACTCATAGGGCAAAAAATAGAGTACTACCTGTATTAATATTCCTAGTTTGCGGTTTTTCACTTATCACAGGGCTTCCAGGTACGGATCCCCCACGATAAACGAGGGACTACTGTAATCCATACATAATAATATCAGTTTAAGTTAGGTGCTTCATTGCACTGACCCCTTTCATTATTTTCCTGCGAAGTTCGTCTCGTGACAGGGGCCTTTCTTCCTCGTCAGCGAGAGGATCCTCTTCTGCCTCACTAACGAGTGACACAAAATAAATTCACCAATTCCATGTGTTTAAACGTTTGGACGGATCTCATTTCAGACGTGCAGATTTGAATTCTAACTTCCAAAGTTTACCTTTTGACAGCTGGTTGAATACTGAGGTTTTGCTGAAGCACGTCTGGATTCTGACCCAAAATGAACTTGGCCACGTCTTTTGAATTGCGCTCCTTTTTCAGATCCTGTAAAGACATAAACTCACCGTTTAACAGGACAGAAATGATAGGAAATACAGAATATGCTACAGAAATAGATTTACTTTAGAATTGAGGAAGGTGTGTATAGTGAGCAGCTCATTTGTCTTCTGCTCTACAAGACCCAGGTAGAACATTATGTTGTTTTCAGTGATTCCCTTTGAGGAGCCCAGCTTATCTTCAATTACTGAACGATCACAGTCCATTTTAGAGAAGATGCTGTTTACTCCTGTAAAACAGACGAAACAACAATCACCTGTAACCAGAACATATATGCTTTTCCTGTGTATGACACACAACACACTCAGTCAAATCAGCTTTAAGTTGATGATCACTGAAAACAGACATGAGCTGATGTACCGTAGAGTATTTTATGGGACTGTTTTTGCCTGATCTTTTCCTTAAAAACTTCAGTAGCACACATTTCTCTAATGGACTTTTTGTAAATATCATTTTGCCTGCTGTGTCACAAACCTAAATAATTTGTCATCAGTGCATGTGAATTTGAAGTACACATAAAAAATCTGAACAGTGGTTACATTGTTTAGATCTATTAAAAAAACATTAAACCTGCTTTAATCTCATCCAGGATATTGTTTTTGGCGCTGGCTTGGTTTTCATGAATCTCTGCTTGAGATTCAATTTCTTTGCGCTGCTTGTCAACGTCTCTCATCAAAGAATGATGATGTTGTTCCCACTGCAATCCTTTGAGTTGAAACTGCTTCATCTCGTTTTGAATCTGCAGAATCAAAAAGGTACATACATACCTAGATTAGCTATATCTTATCCACAGACCAAAAAAATCCTCCTGTTGCTTTCAGTCAGACGTACTAAACTCCTGACAGCTCTGATTTGCTACCAGCAGTAATTTGTGACTAGTGTGACAATAATTAAGACAGAACTAGAGGAGAAGTTTCACACAGCAAGATGAAACAAAACAGAAACACTTACCTGGCTGATTTGATTCCTCAGTGTCTCAGCCTCGTTTTTTTGCTCATTAACAAAATTGAAGAGTGCAAAGTTCCGGTCCTTAACTACACAACAAAACAGCCATGACACACATTAAATACTGTAAAATTTTACTTGTAAACAAATTGATTCAGAAAAGAAGCAATGCAAACTAGACCACTTATCTCAGAAATACTGTACAGTATATAAAATGGACACCATGATTGCCAATGAGAAGTCAATAAACAACTTTGTTGTGGTCAAAACACAATTTTTCATCTTGTGGTACTCAAATAAAGTTGATACATTAGTAACATCTATAAAAATCATTCTTGGGGACTGTGGGGAAAACTGATAAATGCATCAGGTCAAGACATTAAAATCCAGAGGTTTGATCACTGAGTATAATCTTTATATAAAATTTTCTCCTTTTAAACTCAGACAAGACCGAAGTTGTCGTTTTTAGACCTGAGCATCTTAAGAATAAACTTTGCAGCCTTTCACTTCCTCTGGATGGCACTCATTTGGCCTCCATTTACATGTAAACAAAAGTTGGTGTTATTTTTTGATCAGGATATGTCTTTTAACCACCACATTAAAAAGTTACTAGAACCACCTTCTTTCACCTGCATAATATCGCTAAAATTAGAAACATCTCATCTAAAAACGATGCGGAAAAACTGGTTCATGCATTTGTCACGTCTAGACTGGACTGTTCCAATTGTTTATTATCTGGGTGTCCAATTTTTTTAAAGTCTTCAGTTAATCCAAAATGCTGCTGCCAGAGTCTTAACTGGAGTTAGTAGGAGAGATCATATCTCTCCAGTTTTAGATTCTCTCCATTGGCTCCCAGTCAAATTCAGAATAGAATTAAACAGCTTACTTCTAACCTACAAAGTTCTCAACAACCTAGCTCCATTTGATATTACGGATCATATTGTGCCACATTTTCCTAACAGAGCACTTCGCTCTCAGACTGCAGGTTTACTTGTGGTTCTAAAAGTAGAATGAGAGACAGATTTTTCAGTTATCTGGCTCCTCTTTTGTGGAACCAACTTCCAATTTCTGTCCGTGAGGCTGACACTGTCTACTTTTAATATCAGTCTTAAGACCATCTTTATTGATACATTTTATAGTTAGGGTCGACTTGGGTTTCCTGAGCTATCGCTGCTGGAGGACAAATTGACCACATTTCCTCACTCTGCTGCTGTCTTTACTTTCTCTGCTCAACCTGTTAGTATTTTTAATTATTTCTGTCCTTAACATGTGTGTGTTTTTTTGTTTTTAGTCTTTCTTCTTATAGAAAGTACACCTGGACCTGTCAATCTGTGCTTGCTTGTTCCTCCTTCCTGTTCTGTCAAACCCCAGTTGGTCGAAGCAGATGACCACTCATCCTGAGCCTGGTTCTGCTGGAGAGTTCTTCCTGTTAAAGGGAGTTTTTCCTTTCCACTGTTGCCATTATGTTTGTTCAGGATGAGGTACTGTGACAAAGTGAAGATTCAACGCAATTTGCTGGCTTCCTTAGATAAATAACTTTTATTAATTGGCTTTTATATTGTATGTGGGTGTTTCTGTTCAGTGCCCTGAGACGACTTCTGTTGTGACTTGGCGCTAAATAGAATTGAATTGTTCCATTGTCTTCCATTGTAAATTGAGCTCAGATTACACTAATTTCAGTATTGTTGGTTTGTTTGCTGGTGAACACTGTACACATTGATTTCCGATCTACAACACATCAAGAATTTTTTTAACTTTTGCAATTGCCGTTTTGTTTATTTTGTGCACACTGTCTTTACATTTGCTATCAATTTATAGTTGGTAAAGTAATACATCAACACTAGCTAAGGATGAAAAAAACTTTCGATATCTTAAGCATAAAATCTGTTCACTGAAATAGAAGATTTTAAATACAAAACTTAGTTGAAAATCCAAACAAATAGTAAGAAGCCCTGTCTTTGTGCATGAATGTGCATAAAAGATTTACCCTGGATGAACCGGCTGACCAGCAGATCCAGGTTGTCCTCTCCTGTCACAGTCTGGATCTGCTCAAACACTTCCTCCAGTGAATCCAGGGGCTCGTCCCCTGAGTCCACCTCCTTCTGTTCTTTCAGATCAGGCACTAGTAAGCACAAAACACAACATCTCAGCTGATTTAGAACAAATTTATGAATGACAATCATCATTAGCAGGAATGCCATTATCATGTACTTCTCAAAATCGTTGCTTCACATATTTACTACTCAAATAATCTTGCAAAGTCTAATTGCTGACTGAATTAGTTAAAATATTTTGTACATCACAATCATTTAATGCAAGTATCCCCATGTAATGGGGGAAGATTTTCTCTTTTCTTACTTCTAGCTGTCACGTTTCTAGTGTCTGAAACATTATTAGGTTGATCTTTGTTTCATTTCCAGAGTTTAGGGACAAACTGGCACGACTGATTGTGATTTCACAATTGTGGTATGTTGGTGTCTAAGCCAAATGCAGATGATCAAAATTTAACGTTCAGCTGATGTGTGAATGTTTTTGCTATCAAGGTCCACATTTGTGTTAACAGTGCTACAATTGATTCATCTCCTACATAGAGCAATTTGTTGCATTTTAAAATGTTTTCACAAACATTGAAGATATTTTACAGCCTATTGTAGACATTGCTGTAGTGACGTTGTTTGTGAAAATATAAAAGTACACAGTATTTTATATTCGATTACAATAAAACAAATATGATTTTCAGAAGAAGTTCTAAAACTCAAAAAACCTGTGTAACTCAGTGCAGAACTGCAAATCCTGAATATTCTCAATAACCTCCAGCTTTTGCTTATAGAGGAATAAAATGAATTATTATTCCGTGTGATATTTATTAACCACAGAATATACAACCTGCATTACTTGCCATAGTCAATGTTTGCTTATCAATAAGCTGAAAGTACTGACTTGAACAGAAAATGTCTTACGTTGTCTGGATGTCACTTCATGTTCGCCGTCTTCCTCCATCCTCCCACTGCACTTGGTGCTCATGAACTCTTTCAGGTTAAACTCTTGAGCAATAATTCTTTCGAGTTCCTTCATTTTAGTGTTGTACTGGATAAGGTCCTTCGCTGCTTTGTCCCTCATCATGTTCTTCTTGGACTGAGCCTCCTCCCTCACATACAGGTAACATATATGAATTTAATTTCGCTCTGATCTGTTCAACATTATATCACAATTTGAGATCTCACCTTGCATCGTAAGCAGCAGCGGATAGGTTGAGAATTTCTTCAATGCTCTTATTGATTTCCTGTAGCTCCTGCAACACAGTATAATTTGACAATTATTGCTCAAGAGGAAAGGACAAAAATGATAGACAAGCTGAAAAAAAAAACAGCTTACTGAATCAGAATAATATATGTTTTGGTCTCTTACCTTATTCAGTCTGTTGTGCAGTTGTTGAAAATGAGCTCGTTCCATCTGAAGAGTCTGCAGCTCCTCCTTCAGGTGGGAGTTTTTGGTCACCTGCTCGTTGAAGCGAGTGGAGGCCTAAACATCAGATCAATAAAAAGTTTAACAAAACAGAAGAAAAGAAAACAGAAGAATTTTGTATCATAACTCACCCGTTCCAGCTTGTATTCCAAAGTGAGCATGCCCTTCTGGGTCTTTCGTGCCTCCGAACTTTGTGAATCATTGGAACTGATCACTCCTTTTCTCAGCTCTGCCAGCTTCACTTCAACGCTCGAGATCTGCCCACATTACAAACACGTGACATAAACTGTGGCTTGTCTGACCAAAAATCTCAGTACACATTGAATGAGATGAGAAGCTCAATCCACCTCTGCCTGCAGCTGTTTTTGACTTTGCTTCTCTGTCTCCATCTCCTTCTCTATCATGTCTCTCTGCTCGAGTAGAGCCTGTAGACTCTGAGTGTGCTCAACGTCTTGATGTTGGCGAGACAAACTCTTACAGGCACCAAGGTTTCGATGCAGCTCCTCCTGCTCCTTCAGCAGCGTCTCTATTTCCTGCCTTCCATCACAAAACACAAACGGTTGTAAATAAAAACACTCGCTTTTCACAAAGGAATTTCAGTGTATTTCTTGCTGACTGTTGCTTGCGGATCTGTTCCCGAGCTTTGATATGGTAGGCCTTCCGATCTCTTTCCATGATCCTGACCTGTCTCTGAAGTTTAGCCATGTCTGATTCTGCTTAACAAAAATGAAGGCACACATTCCAGCAAGTGGCAAAAGAACATTGCTGTGGGAACAGCATAGCGAAAAAAAGACAACATAACCAAAAATAACTCACCCGTACCTTCAGTATCCATCTCAGTGTTGTCTGAGCGTGTACTCTTTGCAGTTCTTCTCTGGAGCATGGTTACACTGAGCTATATAGAATAATAATATTTTTAAAAAGCTATAGTTGGTGAAATATTAATGAGTGTCTGAATTATCACTGATCTTAAACCACATAGTAAAAAAAGTTATTTAGCTTCAAATTCAGTTTCAAAGCAAAACTAAAAAAAAACTAAAAACTGTATTTCACTAAACATATTAGAATCAAACTTATGATAGTTGCTTTGAGAGTTACTCTCCCTCATTGGGTTGTTCACCTATTGGAAATGCTACAAATAGTTGAATCAAAATGATGCTACAGATTGATTATTGCTTGGAAAAGAAAAGTTTTGAGTTTGAGAATAATACATTTTCAGTATGCCATTCCATTTGTTGCACAGTGTTCACATTTGGGTCAGTACTAGCCGCTTTACGCTGACGCTTACGACGTAAGTTACGTAGGAACAAGTAATCAATCAATCAACCTTTATTTATTCTGCTAACTGCTATGAAAAATTTAAAAGCTTGGTTATACATTATGTGTTTGATTGTTTAGGACAAGGATTTTTTAAAACTCTTACCAGCAGAAAGTTTTAAAAATAACAGACCCAGCGACCTCCTTCAAAACAGTCAAAAGTCCAGCAGCAGCGTCCCGGGTTGTTGTTAGCAACCGTTGCTATGAAATTACGGGTAAACAATCCCTGGGTTTTGTCTCTCAGGCAGCAGCAAGGCGCTTGACAGAAACATCTTTCTTGTTTTCATACCAACATTGTACACATGACAAGGTAATTTATGAGCTCCTCACACGTCTTCACTTTGACCAAGTGCAAAACTAGAAGGAATCTTTATCAGTGAAAATGATTTATACAACAAATTATCAGTTATTAAAAAAGTATCAGTTAAAAAAAAAAAACCCTGCAGTATGACTTTTTATAATTGTTTATTGTTGTTGCTGTTGTCCATTGTTGTCATCTTTCTTTGTTGAAATCAGGTCTCTCTTGTAAATGAGTCCTCGAGGCTCAATGGGATTTACCTGTCTAAATAAAGGTTGATTGATATTATTATTAATATTAATAAGACCAGTTTTATTGTGTAGAAAATAATTTTCATTTTGTTATGTTTTGTAAGCCCGCATAAAAAAAATAATAAAAAAATCGCTGCTTGTCCTCCATTTTTTTTTTTTTTTCACTTTATTTGGATTTATTAAAAGAGCACGACTGGCTGTAAATTTATTAAGTCAGAAAATTTGTAATTATTCCACTAATAAAGATGCACTACTGGTAAAGACATTTGAAAAGACCACACCTTTCAATGTGTAATGGCTGTTTGCATTAGAATTCAAATGTTAACAACATTGTTGGCAGCAAAACAAACTATGCATATATATATATATATATATATATATATATATATATATATATATATATATCAGAGAGGGTCAGAGTTTCTTTGTCATTTGCACCACATGCAGCACATGTGGTGGAACCAAATTGTGTACACAGGGTCCCAGTTACATCCAACAAAAGTATAAAACGTAAAAGAAAAACAGTAATAATATCTGCTTGTGATAAGATGGTCTAGAACTGGTTTGTTCCACTTTAGAGTACGCTGTTGGGGAAAGAATCAGTTTTGTTGTGTGTTTCCTTGACTGATGAAGACTCCGGACCGAAGGTGAAATGTTTCAGCAAACACAAAAAAAGAAACTGTCCAGATGACCTGACTGAAAAATGTTGGATAATAGATGGATGAAATAAATGAGACTTTCAGGATCTTTTCTCTTGTTCGTGTGCAAAAAAAAAAAAAAAAATATATATATATATATATATGTATATACTGTATATATATATATTACAATCCTCAACGGAGCATTCCAGTTCTTTACTGTGTTAACTTTTATTTTTGGATAGCTCTTCTTGTCTTCACTCATATAACCCTCTCACATGCAGGATTTTTTTCCTGTGTCAGATAAGCCCTATTGTTTTAAAGTCAGCATTTGTGATAAATTAATACATAAACAATTAGCTGTTTGTCAGTGAAGCAAAACTTTCTTCTGAGGCCGAGGCCCTCTGAGTCATTACAGTTTGCTATCACTAGGTGGCAGAGATGAATTAGATTATACAGGTTTTTATTTTTGCAGAACGATTCAATGGTGACATTAAACAACAGACTAACCCAAGTAATTTATTACAGGTTCTAATAGTTTGTGAAATAGTGATCTGAAAATATTCCATGTCAAACCAAAGCAAAAACGCATCTAAAGTCTTCTGCAATAGTAGCTTCATTTTTTTCTTTAAATTATGCACAGGTATTTTTCTGCCAAACAATAAATTGCTTCTCATTTACAATAATTTAAGAAAAAAGAAATTATACAGCACCCAAGAATATTTTTACATGCGCTATTAGATCCTAACCATAAAGTGATTTTTGTCTCCCTCTAGTGTTCATAGATAAGAAACACACAAACACGTTTACATTGACTGAATGTGCTGCTTCTTTTAGCACCCTGAGCTGAGTAAATTTTAACCAGCAGCACTTCAGCTTGAGTTAAATATTCACAACTCCGTCTACCTCTCACAGCAAACAATAAGACAAATCATATCCAAACAAAAGGATAAATAAGTTGATTTTGAAAATATCCAGTCCAGACACTATATTTTTTCTTTTTTTACATAAACTTTAAGTAAAATATAGGGCTAAAATTTCTGCACAGACAAACATTTAGACCGTCTTAGGCTATATGTGTCTTACTCTACAGTAAGTTAGAGTACAGTATGGATGAAAGAGTTTATTTTTCACTTGTTTTCATAATAAAATATATTTAATCCCAAATAGCTGCTGAGTATTCTCCATATTTATAATTCATTGTATAATATATTCAGTTCTTTGCTATGTCATTGCCTGTTGTTATTATGAAATAATCAATCAAACAGGATGGCTAATAGAAAAAGAGCAAAACACGACTTGGTCTATATGTTATTTATTAAATTAGTTCACTGATAAAAATGACAGTTTTTGCATATAAGAAAATAAGGCTCTTTTATGAAGTCTCTACAGTATTCAGTTTATTTTAATCAAATTAGTTTTATTAGTATAATCGACTTGAGAATGGGGCAGCACGGTGGCGCAACTGGTAGAGCTGCTGCCTCTCAGCGAGCAGGTACTTGATTCAAACCCCGGTCCAGGGGCCTTTCTGGGTGGAGTTTGCATGTTCTCTCCGTGCATGCGTGGGTTTTCTCCGGGTATTCCAGTTTCCTCCCACAGTCCAAAAACATGCATGTTAGGCTGATTGGTAACTCTAAATTGTCCCTAGGTGTGAGTGAGAGAGTGAATGGTTGTTTGTGGCCCTGTGATGGACTGGAGACCTGTCCAGGATGTACCCCGCCCCTCGCACAGTGATTGCTGGACATGGGCACCGGCGACCCCCGTGACCCAAAATGGAATAAGCGGGTAAAGAAAATGGATGGATGGATGGCCTTGAGAATGCAGAATACATTCTTAAAAGCATGAGAGGAAATCCTGTTACCATTAAAATGTGATTTATTTAGGATTTATAAGTATTTTTTGTTGATGATGTACATAATTATTTCTTATTGACACGCATTCAACGATTATCATCAGTCATGAACTTTTTAGCCAAACCAGGAGAGGTGATCAGTTAATGGGACAGTAATCATAAAGACAGTAATAAATTGTCTCTAAAACAAGGTCTAACCATCAGTCATTCATCAAGGACTCCGAGGCCTGAAAATTTGCTGAGTAAAACAAAGTTCGGTTCAATGCATCAATTAAATTCTGAATAAACTGGATATTTTAGACTTTTTTTAAAGCTGCGTCACAGTGGAGTTGTTAGTATGCAGTAGACAACAGTCAGAGTTATGCACGTTTGAAGATCCAGTGAGACATTTTCATAAGTTTAACAACTATTCAATGCAGAGCCTTACTTAGGAGCAAATTTCTGAAACATCTAAAGCCTCAGAGATTTCATAGATGCTCAATCACCTTGTGGTGAATTTTTACGCCACATTACTTTTGCATCAGATTATTGTGCCGAGCGGGTACGCTTAACGGACCATTTCGCAACATTCATTTCACTCAGAACGTATTGCAAGAAAGCACAGACTGTACTCCAACAAAATCAGTCCTGACTGTAATTAACCATTGACTTGTGTGCGCTACTATGAAATATTTGATTTGACTTAGCTAAACACTGTTCTGGAATAAGCTTCAGAATGATTAAAATGGCTCCTTCATGAGAACTTCCTCCTGATTCTCCACATAGAGACTGCTCTAACTGCTGTCTACAGAGAGTAACAATCTTATCTACTCAAACCATATATTTTAACACCAACATGCACTAAATTACACATAAATTCGACTGAAGTAACACAGGTCTGCAGGAAAATAGTTGTAGAAAGTTGCACGTAGCAGTGTCCCCGGAGTAAATGTAAAAGGAAAGAGCCCCAAAACAAACTAGGCTGCAAAAGACGTTTCGTTTAATCAGAGGCTCTTCATAAACTAGGCTGCTTTTCAATTTCCTCCAACAGACCTTTAAAAAAACAGGCAGCTCGTCTCGCTTTTGTTGCCATAGCTACCACTCATGCTGTCTCCGAACAGCTCACCTGAGAGCGAACCAGGTGAAAGGGTTTCTGGCCCGAGTAGTTGGCCTCCTTTTGTTCCGTGAAGAAAATAATTCAAAAATAAATTAACACAAGAGTCTGCAGGAACGCAACTCAGCGCCTCAGTGAGAGGTCTTGGGGGACAATATATGTAGCAGCAGCTGAAACTGCAGCCGAGTTCATCGTTACTTGACCTCTGCAGCCCCATGTGGTTCACTGGCTCGAAGCCTACAGCCACATGGACCTGAGTCAAGATTTAAACACTTTGAACGTTGCTATAAAAGCATTAAAACCTGCGAGTGCTAAGCCGTTTTTCTGAGAGCACTGAAGCAGTCACGCAAGAGGAAATTGCATTTTAACCAGGAAGTGTCAGACTGTGCACCTGTCGCTGTTCTTTCTCTGGATAAAGGCCAGTCACAATAAGGCACAGCATGAGGGCGTGTGGGTGATAAAACAGGCCAAGCAGCTGAGTAGAGTTCACTCTTGATTCGTGGATTCGAAAGGAAAAAAACAAAAAAAAAACACAAAAAACATGAATAAATAGACTGAAGCCAGCTCATAAATAAGTCATTTTATTTTGCTTTCTTTTAAAAGACAACATACTTTTCAACTAATAACAAATGGAATTGTTAAATACTGTACAAAGTATACTGAGCGCTCCCAGTGCATGTCTTAACCACAGCAGAGAAGTCATACCTTGATACGCTCGTCTTCATTCAGTTTCATCATTTATAATAAGACATATGAATACCTTAAGATTAAACAGTGGAAGATGTAAACATTTAAGTCAAAAGAAATATGGTGTTGGGAAGGTTTGTGAGAAGGTGTGTGTGTGTGTGGGGGGGTGGGGGTGGGGAGTATACTTCAATGACCGATTGACCTTAGCAGTTACGTTTCCCAAACTGAACACCTTTCTTCAATACATGTGCTACAATTTCTTTAACATCCTGATGCTTTGTGAATAATCTAAAACAGTAAAGCTCATACATATCCTTGGCTGCCAGCAGCCAAAGTTTTTCAAACCACACCCACTGCAATCACGTAAGACAGGAATGCATGTGCAGAACAGGAAAGTCTGTGTCAGGCAGGTAAACCCTGCACTGTCTTCACAAATGTGTGTGTTTTAACTGGTTAGGCTAACCTCCCTGATCTAAGATCTGCATGTTCTAAAATCTCCATTTATGGATATCTGGTTAGAAGTGACTTAAGCAAAGGGTAAATGAAATACGACACCCGATACTTTGTCACATACGAGGCTGATTTCATTGTCTGTACATTAAAACTCCTTACTTGTTTTACCTTTGGGAACAATTTAAATTGGGGGGAAAAAAAAAAAAGAAGTAAAATACGGGGTGAACATCAAAATGAGGTAGGAGTCGAGGCGAATTTGTTTCAAGCAATGACTCACAGCTTAACCAAAAACTATGTTTCTCCAACCGTTTGGGAGATTTTCACCGAGAATAGCATATATTGACTCACATTAAATAAACTGATTTCTGTGCAACCAAACAGACTTTAAACACAGACAGAAAATAATTGAGTGTGTGCGCCGCAAACAAGCAGCACACGGTAACAAGTTCTGTCAACGATTCTCAAGTGATTGCAGAAAGTCACTCTTCACGGCATCACCTCAACACAACTGCTGTTCATTTTCACAAACACACAAAATACGCTCATCCAGAGATAACTTCAAGATATAAGCTGCACCGGACATTCCAAAGGAAACATGCATAGCTACCAGAAACAATGTGCAATGTGGGAAAAAAAAAACACACAAATGTATACATCGGCATAGTCAGCCTGATTGACTGAAACTATGTCCAGGAAAGGAAATCATGATTTTCTCACTACACAATAGCAACCAGAGTGGCAAAAATTGTACTAATATCCTTCATTTTGTTAAAAATCCACTGAGAGTGGGTTTAGACTTCATTAATTAAGTGATACATGGTTACATTACTGACCTTTTGTCCTCGTAAGATACAAAAGCATTGTCAAAGAAATCCCATGTGAATCATGCAAAACATCCCCATCATTCCAGACATAAACACTGAGCAACACTGAGCTCAAGACCTGCTTGGACCATTCAATTATACCACGTTATCAGCAAAAACAGTACAGTAATATTGAATTTCATGTAAGAATATATCAAAAATAAGCTCTACAATGTTGAATTTTGCCCACAATCTTTAGTCTGATAGTTTCTACTTGGAGCATCTTTGTTGTGATAGCTATTCCAACATTTACCAGTAACTGTATACAGTGCACACATACCCTGTGGGTTAAAAATACATGGGGTATAAAACAAAAAAACAAACAAAGACAAAACAAGTAAAAGCAGCAGTTTGACGGTTGTTAGCGCCTGGTTTCACTAATTTGTCAAGTGTTTTTCGCTCATCAACAATAGAGTCCTCTACTACTTCAACTAGAACCTTTCAAACTAAACTAAATCCACTTTCCTCTTGGCATGGCAGTCACAAGAAGGCAGAAGGTAGTAATGTGTGGTGCTGGCCTTCTTACCATTCTCCATCACAGGAAGGATGCAGGGAGAGCCCTCACTGTTCTGTCTGTGTAAACCAACCCGACCGCTTACGTATTTCGGATCTGGTGCAAAACTTTGTGTAGGGGGCATTACGCCATTGATGTACGAGGGTAGGCTCTTGGGACTGGGAGTGCGTGAACTACCTCTGGACAAATGGTCCCTTGGGGGCAGCTTGGGTGGTTTGTCCTCATCGCTGTAAGCCCCAGACGAGACCTCTGCTGACCAGCGGCGGCAGTCTCCGGACTTCAGTATACGTGGAGGGATGGGAGGTGGTACTTCTGGCTTATCCATACCGCTGGCATGGCGTCTGGGGCATGTGAGGCGTAGTGAGGGCTTGTGTAAAGAGCCTGCTGGGCCTGAGTGAGAACGTCGTAGCCTCCTTTGAGTCTTGTCCTGCGGTCTCGGACAAACCACTGGCTCAGGTGGTTCCGGTCGCTTCTGTTCATAATGTTCTCGCGCTTGCTGTGGTGGATGCGGCTGATGGTGCTGTTGGGGCTGATGGTGGCTTTGCGGTCCTAAAGGACCATCATAATAAGCATAATTAATTTGCCCACAGTCCCTGAAGCTCCTTCGGTTGGGAAATCCATATCGAAAAGGAGACGATTTGGAACACTGGTCAACACTAGACACCAGGTGGTGTCTTTCGTCTGTATTTGTGAAAAATTCTACCTCACTGTCCATAGCCTGCTCAGGGGAGATATCTGTTTGTGGGGGGATGGGTGGAAGAGGCTTCGAACATCTGTCTGGCGTCGCTGGTGGGCTGCTGTACTCATTGAATGAGAGCCTCTGGAATGAGGGGACCACCTGGTCGTCATCAGCAGGACTTGAAGCGGACGAGTCTGCAGTGCAGGACAGGGTCAGATGGGTGGGCCGGGATTTCTTTGGAGGTAATCTCTGTGAGCTGGGACTGTGTTTGTGTCCTAAAAAAATAAAATAACATAAAAAAAAAACAATCATTACCTATGCATTATTGGGATTAATGGATAAAGTTTGCTCACAATATTTTCCAAAGACCAAATTATGGAAAAATCATCAACCTCCATTTTAGAGATGTACGATATTGGACTTTTGGCCAATATGCTAAAACTCTTTTGGCTGATAAGCAATACCAATACCAATATTTTTTTCCTAGACCTACTTACAGAGACTACATAGCTTTCTCTGCTGTGGAATTAAAATACTACATTATTCTGCATGATCTTTGTTAATTTGACCTGCTACCAAATGCAGATGCCAAAAAGGGGGCTGAAAATGATGCAACACTTCAACTTGGATTATGTTTAATGTCAAATTTATTCATGACATTTACTCTCTCTAACACAATAACAACACTTGAACCGTGCAAATTTGTACCTTTTATATCGTTGAGTTATTCTAGTGGAATCGCCGATGTTCGATATTTAATTTTATTGCTAATATCGACCGATAATATCGTGCATCCCTACTCTGTTTATATTATCACACAACCACATTTCCTATACATGCACTGGTAGATGATTTGGCGGTAACACGTAGTGTATTTTGACAGAGCAAACTTGTGCACTTACTCTCGTAAGTTGGCGGTGGCCCCTTTTGCTGTGTTCGATAACTGTGATCTATGTTTGGAGTGTCCATAGCAAAGTAGAACCTGGAAACGATAATTACATTGCAGATTAGCAACTTCATGGGAGTTAAGCAACATTTTAAACTGATCTGAGCCATATAACATTAACATGTCATGTCTGATAAATCATTGCTCTCCACTAAACGACTGCTGAACACTCACTTCTCCGAGGGCTCGTGATGATAAGGGGGCCAGGAGGGCTTGGATCCAGCCATGCTGTGACAGTAGCTGCCCCGGAGGAAGGGGTTTGTGATGGGAAAAGAGATCTCCTGGGCAGTCAGGCCCACTGTGGACATGCTCCAGGTACAGTCGGATCGCATCAAAGCCAGGAAACACTCAGATCACCCGGCTGGCTGCCCGTGCTTCTGCTCAACCTAAAACACAGCCAAAGTGCAGCCGTGAATGAACGGTGAAGACAGAAGGCTGAAAGCAACAGCAGGCTGGAAGAACATGAAGCACGCTTACAAAATACACCTGCAGACCCAACATCTGCTCCTGAAGTCAGAAAAAGGAACTCCTCGTATCAAATAAGAAAACAAGTGACTTCTATGTTACTTAAGAGACCCAACAATGATTGTTCCAAGTTGTTTTATGGGCAGGTTTACTTTTGAAGAACTAAAAACACTAAGATGTTTCCTATTTATTAACATACCTAAAGCGGTTTATTAAAATTAATACATTTACACCTTGTCTGAACTTTACATGTCACATAAAGCCAGAGTCTACACAAGCCTAAGAACAACAGTCAGTGTTCAGTTTTACAGGCTGAACATCATCATAAGTTTAGTTTATTTTAAAACTTGACTGTGCCACGCTCCACTGATGCAATCCTGCTCGTCTTGAATAGGAAACTAAGGGGCTCCTCCTGCTACCAGAGATATACCTGATGTTGCAAGAGCTCCTAATGTCATGTGTGTGTCATGTCAAGTATGTGTCAGAGCTGGGTAAACAATGAATACAATATTCGGAGGGGTGGGAGCGTAACAGCATATTGATATTTCAGGGTCGGTCGTTTGCTGGGAGCTAAATCTGACCTGGCTTTTGGCTGACTCTGCAGGGTCACAGTCTAAGCAGAACTGTGCTAAAAATTCACACAAAAAATATTTTTTCTGTTGGAGAGCTGATTTTAGTTCGTGGCTCATGCTTGGAGCTCAGCGGTCCTCAAATAGACCATTAGTAGTCTTTAACACCGTCTTTGTTTTCTAAAACGGACTCAAAGGGCGCTCTTCTCCTCTGGAGACCCATGCGAGGTGTGTGCACGCTCAGACAGACACTCCTCATAATGTAGGAGTGATGACTGAGGAGAACACGACCCCCTCCGCTCCTGGTCTCCTTCGAGCCATATTTATGAGCTGACCCGACAGCTGCTGAGAAACAAAGCTCTAAAACAACAGGAAGCACAGGGTGCATCGGCCTGAGCCCTGCTGCCCAACAAGGCATGCAATGTCCCCGTCCAGGGCTGTCCATTCGGTTCGGCTGGACGGGAAGCAACATGATCCTTGATAATGAACCCCCAGGGGCTTGTGCTTCCTCTTGCAACAGGTGCAAAGACGGTTCGTTCTGGCAGTTAACCACGGGAGCATTTACAGGCAACGGGATTAAACAAATGATGTAACCACGCAGAGCTTTAGCCCACCTCTGGAGAAATTCTTCTGCTCCATTAGTTCTGATCAGATAATGCTG
>NC_056504.1:31817242-31845583 GCF_014905685.2 Nematolebias whitei
ATAAATGAATATATATATATATATATATATATTCATTTATTTTATGGTCAGATGGTTGGACTGACACCTGAACCAATGGGTGCTGGAACAAAAACAACAAAACAACAAAAAAAACAACAACAACAACAAAAAAAGGAAGCTCTCTTGAGGCTGGCAACATCATCATCATCATTGGACAGTCTGTCTTTGCTTCAAGCATGTCTCAGTCAGACCTTGAAAGAAGCAGTTCACACCCCGCTCATGACACCCCTGCAGCGGTTTCCGAGCAACCATACCCGCTCTACCTGTGCTGCAAGCAAAGCGCGCGCGCACACCCCCTCACCTTACCGGATTGAGATAATAATGGTTAAAAGCCCTCTAGCAGGCCGGTGACTCACGCCACAACACAAGTCATCTATTTGGCAATGCCTGCTATAAAGATGATCCACTATGAATTATTGACACTTTTTAAAAAAATAAAAACAGATAAAATAATTATTTGCAAGCTTTAGTTTTAAGCGTGCAAACATACAACGCTAATATAAAGAATAATCTATTTTTTTAATTTTTATTATTATTTTATTATAATAGACAGACATGAGACAATAAAACTGCTTTTCTAGATTATTTCTCTGTTAAGGCAAAGTTTAATTTTGAAAGTTGCTCCTGTTCTTTTTGGCTCTGTCTGTTAATGGGTTTAATAAATATCAACATTCAAAATGAAAATAACTCATTTTTTTTAGGTGAACTTGCACCATAAGAGTGTGCGCTGGCACAAACATGACAAACACAAGACGCGGGTTATTCCCAGAAATATAATAAGACATTTTCTGAACTCACATATATCAGTTCTCGTCCTCTGGCTGTCTGCAACGCGTCCTTTCTTGGAAATAAAGTCCCTCGGTTTCTGTCAGACTTTAGTTTGAATCTGGTTTTTCTTCCATCTAATAAAATTATAATAATAAAACTCAGAACGCCTGCGTTTTTGGCGGCGCTCCGAATACGCTGTGACACTTCTAGATCCCTCCAGTGTTTGTAGTGAGAAATGTTTTATAGCTCCACGGACTCCGCCTTTGCACACTTGCTCTTAAAGGCACAGACTTCCCCTTCCCCTCCGTGCATGTGGCTGCAGCGAGCACACAAAAGGACTGAAAAATTCAGCCTTCAGCACAAAAGTCTGCAAAGCGTTATCCGCATCTGTGTTCAGCCTTGGCACTCTGAGCAGATGTGAAAGTGAAATCTGAGACGCATCCAACTCCTTTTGATCATTCAGGAAAGCAAAAGTGATAATTACAGAGAAAACCCTTATATTTGATCCCCCCCCCAGTCTCTGGCTCCAGCATGAGCTCTGCATCTGTCTGCAGAATGGGCTGCAGCCAGTCCTGCAGGAAGACAGAGGCTGAACTGGATGGCTCCGGAGGAGATAACACAGACAGCAGGCCAAGAGCAACACCCTTATCTGCACAGTAACTTTTAAATCAAGCCAAGCTGCTGTTTTATCAGATCACCTTGAATATTTTAGATCTGTTTTCTACATAACCTGCATGATGATCACTTACAGGTACTCATCGGCAACTATGAAATCAAACATGCAAACGGGTTATCCCGAACTATATCAAACTCCAGTAGTGTCCCGTGCATATTTATACAAAATTCTGAAATGCAGGTACGCACTCAATGTAAATAAAGCGGAATTGGTTGAAAACCAAGTGGAAGACTGGGTCACGTGTCTGACCTACATTCGACCGATTGTGGTCTGTAAGTAAATAAATATGGTGGAAATGGGCGAGCGTAGGGTTGTGAAGATGTTTAAGTAAAAATATAGGATTGGATCTGCTACTAATACAAAAAACAAAACAGGATGATTGAGTTAGACAACTGTAAAGAATATATAAGTATTGGGGATCAATCAGGTTGGTGGAGTTCTGTGGAAACTGAGCTTGGCTTTTTAATGCACGTGTTTAAATTTTTTTTTTTTTTCAAAACTTCATCAAGACCAGTAAGTTTACAGTCTCAGCCTAACCCATGTTTTTATCAGCATACTCAACAAATCAGAATGTAAATATGTGCCAATGAATCAAAAGTTGACTTCTAGGTCACAAACGGATCTTCCATGGAAGGCGCCATTGTTTGATCATTTTTCAATTGTTTCCATTGGAAAACACACGCACACAGGAGTTGGCAGCCGTACACAACTTTTCACATATATATTTTTTTTGATTTAGGACACATTAACATCATTATGAAAAATCAAACTGTGTAGATTTTGTTTCTTACTTTATTATCTTTAATGTCGCCCTGACATTGCAATGACTACCTTTAGTCATTTAGAAATTACCTACAACAGTGCAGATCTCTTCAGATTAATGTAAATTTAAAAAAAAAACAAGACTCATTACTACAGTACTTTCATTTCCAGCCACTAGTCCTATTTAGACCACAAGTGGTGATGGATTAACTCTCTAACCTAACTGGGCTAAACAAGCCCAACACTGACATGCACACTAATCAAACACGGTGACACAATGGCTACAAACATGTTGCAAGTTGAATCAACAGTGACAGAAAGCAGAGGTGTGTGCTCGTCTGTGTGTCGAGAACAGGCTGTTCTTGTGCCTGAGTTTGGGAATCCGTTACGGCTTCCCCCCCAAACCCTAAAAGGCCTATCATTGCATGTTTGGCCCTTACACAGACCAGACACTTGCTAATCCCCTTTTATAATTTCAGGCACATTTTTCAAATTCCTCTGGACAAGTCCTGGCCAACCGACTTAAGAGAGGTTTTTGCAAGATGGGATCCACGGTTTATTTGGGTATGAATGCACGGTGGCTCAGCTGTTAGAGCTGTTGCCTCTTAGAGAGAAGGTCGCCGATTCAAATCCCTGCATGCTCGGGGCCTTTCTGGGTGGAGTTTGCATGTTCTCTCCGTGCATGCGTGGGTTTTCCCCGGGTACTCCGGTTTCCTCTCACAGACCAAAAACATGCATGTTAGACTGATTGGTAACTAAATTTTCCCTAGGTGTGAGTGAGAGAGTGAATGGCTGTTTGTCTCGTTTGTGTCTCTGTGTCCCTGCGATGGACTGGAAACATGTCCAGGGTGGACCCCGCCCCTCGCACAGTACTGGATATGGGCACCAGTGACCCTGGTGACCCAAAAAGGAAGAAGCTGGTAAAAGATAATGGATGGATAGTTTGACAGGTCATATGTTCCTATAAGGAGAAATCTATAAATCAAAACGGGATAACTAATAAATCTAAGTTCAGCTAAAGTTATATACAGAGTCTCAGATCCAACATGTTTACACGTGCAAACAAACATAAACAGGCTTCAAGTCCAATTCATCTCTCCACCCTTCAGTCTCCCTCCCCTTCCTGCGTAAACCGCATTGTGATGTCATCACTCACAGGAAGTGCCTTTTAAAGGTAGTCATTAGAGGAAAAAAACTAAGTCAGTGATTAAGATAGGCAGGCGGAGCCAGAGGCAGTCCTGAGAGCTTGGCAGATGAATGATCTTGTGTCAGAGAGAATATCTATATCAGGAGTAAACTTGTTTTTCATCCTATTTGTTTTGTACTTGATGTCTAACGCTGAGCTTTGTCCTCATTGTTTTTCCAGAAAAAGTGGCCAATTTAGCTGAGGTTTTCTTTCAAATGATAGAACTACAGAAAATAAAAGTCTCTCTTTGTGGTTCACATTCCAACACAATATTGTACATTTAAAAATGTGTCTCTCAGCTGACTACTATCATTCCCTCACCAGCAGAAAGGGTGGAGTTCGGCCACAGCCGAGGCTCAAAAACTGTACGATATGTCTGTAAATGATTTATTCCCTGTGGAGGTCAGAGCATTGATCACTTCTTCCTGCTGAGGTAATTAGATTATGTGCATAGTCAACCTGCATCCAAAGTTCAGTAAGCAGAAAAGGTTCGGTGGTGCAATGGCATGACACAAAACCTGCAGGCTTGGAAAAGAGTCCACTCTTCAAGCGATATGTTAACGACGAAAGGCTATTTTCAGGTTTACACTGTGTTTTATCCTCCAAAATCACATTTAGAGTAAACAATGTAACATGCATTTAATCAGCTTTCAAAAATTTGCAGTGTTGTCACTGAAGATAAATGGTAGTGGCACAATAACAGAGGAGTGCATGTGGTGTTGTCCATCCTAAAAAACACTTTTCTTTTAGTCCTAATGCTTGTATATTTTGCTTCAAAAAGCAGAGAAAAACTTGATCATTTGCAAATTTTTTGGGGGATGAGTTTAGAGTTTAAGAAATAAGCTTATCTGCTGCCTTTGCTGAAAACCTGATTAAAAACAACCTTCAACAGCAAAAAAAATAAAAAAATAAAAAGTCGCTAAATTAAACGTCTCGTTCAGCATAAAGATTAAAACCCTGATTTCTAGTAATTTATTATAAGGGTTTGTTTCTTTTCACACTTTTCAAAATAATAAGTGAACAAACTGTGCAAACTTTTAAAATGCTGATTATCAGCTTTGATGTGTTTTCATTTTCTTAAAGACATTGTGCTTCTTAATTCATCCCAAACTGTAAGAATTACAACAAGCTGCATTAGAGGCTGATGCTCCGACTTAAAGTCACCACATTTATAATGCACCATTTAAACAACTGTTTGTGTCATACATGTCTTTAGGTTACATGTATAGTAGGGATGCACTATATTGGATTTTTGGCCAATATCCGATATGCTGATATGTTAAAACTTATTTGGCCGATAACCAATACCAATACCGATATTTTTTCCCTAGACCAACTTACAGAGACTACATAACTTTCTCTGCTGTGGAATGAAAATACTACAATTTTCTGCATGGTCTTTGTCAATTTGGCCTGCTACCAAATGCAGATGCCAAAAAGGGGGTCTGAAAATGATGCAACACTATATAAATATATCATATATATATAAAAACCGTGCCTTTTATATCGGTGAGTTATTTTGATGGAATGGCCGATAACTTTATCGCTAATATCGTCCGATACCGATACCATGCCGATAATATCGTGCATCCCTAATGTATAGCTCATTGTGTGTAGGCTAATATTTGTATCACTGATGTAATCTTGTGGTTGTATTTTTGTGGTTTGTGGACCAAGAGGACAAACAGCTATTTAAAATATGTAAATCTGTAAAAAGCTGCAAAGGAGAAACATTTTCTAGATTAAAATATTCTGAAAATCTTTACACACAAACCTAAACCCACTGTTTGTCTTTCTCTCACGACCACTGGAGCAAACTGGCATGAACTTTCCACACATTGCTGAAAATGTTCCCACTTAGAAACAAGACAAAGGTGTCTCTTGAACTAAACAAGACCCTCCTGAAGAACATGTTGCGTTATCGTTGAGGATGAAGCAACCAAACACAACAAGCTGATGGTGTACTGTATGTAGTCCCTTGCAGATAAAGGTGTAAAGGTCTTTAACATAAGGGAAACAATGCAACCTCTCCAGAAACACAAGATCTGTCTCATACTCTATCTCAAGGATTAAAGTTTGGGTTCTTTGTTGAAATCAGGTCTCTCTTGTAGATGAGTCCTCGAGGCTCAATGGGATTTAGCTAAATAAAGGTTGAATGAAAAAAAGACACTTTTTCTGAGGACAGACATGTTTACGTTCTGGACAGTGACGACAAATGGTTTAAAGAACGCAGCTTTGACTTTCCTAGGTTTCACAACCGCTCACAGTTTGAAATATGTGACCCCTCACGGGTTTTTCAGGTAGGTAAATATGTCGCGCGGTGTTTACAGGTGACAGTGACCCAAAGAATTTACGCAGCGAACAGGTGGGTCAGTGACGCATACTGTTATAAAATCTGCTCCAGTTTCCAAGCCTGAAAAGCCTCGTCTCCTCAGAACTGAAGCATCATTCCTGACAAGAGGTCAAACATTGCTAATAGCTAAAAGCAACACTATTGTATATATAAATGCTAGTAGCATTAGCTGTTGCTGGGTTTGCTGCAGTTGGAGCAACTCTTGCCTTGTTGATGAGGTGAATTTGTTGGACTCCGAGACTGTGGATGCGTCTCCTTTTTGCCACCTTCTCCTCTTGTTTGGGTCTAATTACTAACAGGTCTCTCCTGTAAATGAGTCCTTGCGACTCAGTGTGACCTGTATAAATAAAGATTGAATGAATTGCTGAGAACCAAGAAATTAGATCTGATTGATTTCTATTTTTAGTACCAAATCAGTTGATTTAATAAACAAATAAATAAATAAAAGAGCATTAGCAAGATCAGCTTTTCAATTCAATTCAGTTTATTTGTACTAAATCACAACAGAAATCGTGTCAGGGCAATGACTAGAAACATTCATATGCATAAAAAGTATGTAAACACTATTTATCTGTGTCACAAGGTAAGACAACAGTGGTCTTGTCCAACTTGTTTTTGTCCAATATTAATTGCTCCTCACACTAAATAGGAACTGCGTGTCCAGTTTATTCAGCTGTGGGCTAGACTAAAGTTCAGAGTGACACATTTCCCTGTACTTCCATATTATTTTTCTCTTTTTTTCCTGCCAGACTCACGTTTGGCTCCAGTGCTGGAAACAAAACGTAAAACCCCAAGTAACAGTTTGTCGTTTCACACCCCCATATGTAAATAGAACCGTATTAAAGCACTTCTACGTATCAAAAATACCAAAGTTGTGGGAGTTCTTCGACTGCCACAGTTGTTAATCACTTCCTGTATGAGTACAAAACTTCTGGGAAATGAATGGATTCAGGGTAAATTTTCTTGCACGCCGGTTTTATTTTTCTCTTAGGAAGAGCAGTGTAATCAATGGCAGCAATAGAGAGTCACGATTGCATCACTCCTCGATGTCGTTACGTTGAGCTCAAGTGCAGTCTGCTGTTAGTAATGGGTGGAGCGACCTTTTCCACCTCCCTCATGATGACAGGGTGTGTTTAGTCTCTGAAGGATCACTTCAGACAGGGGAGTCATTAATGAGCTCATACTGTGACTGACAATGAATCAATTTCAGTGGTATTAAAGTGACAAACCCTTCTGCTGAAAAAGAAGTATGCTTCTTTAATTATTTTTTACGCATAACCACTTACACTGATTTCCACATAAAGACAGAATGTCAAGATTTTGGTGTGAAGCGGTGGGAGCGACAGCTGTGAGGTGACGAACTACGTCACGCTGGTTTGCTTCACCCTACAGCTGTTGATTTTGAGCTGGCGGCTCCCAATATGTCCCGTTTCCTGATTTTTAGCTTGAACTGTCATTTTCCTACATTTTAATTTTCTGCCTTCACCACAAACGGGCTTAGGAGGGATTATATTACAAGCGTCCTACAATTTTGTCTTGTCTTTCAAACAGAAAACAGAAGTTTTTGGCATTAGGCCGAGTAGTATTCCAGGTTTCCGGTGCTCCAGTAGGCCTGTCAAAGAGAAGGTTGAGGCTCCACTCAATAGCAATTTATTAATCTTAGGTATCTGATCATTGGGGGAGGTTTTTTTTTCTGATTTCCTGGTTCAGCTATGGGAATTATTAAAAAGCAGCACATGATGCACAACCCAAGGCCTGCAGCTCTTCTGATAAAGATTTCAGATGTTGTCCACCTAGGAGATTTGCCATCAAGAAGAAGAAGTAGGAGGGGGCAGCGGGGATACATAAATCAATACCTGCAGAGTCAAGAACACATTACTCTCCAGGCACATGGAGGAGAGACAACATGTGTGTGAGGAAGTATGCAGTCCACAGATGGGCCACACTCAGTGAGCTGAACAAGTCCTGTTTTCCCATTTCTATGTGCCTAGCTGAGCTTAAAGACAGACAGAGCAGAATATGTGATTTGTCAGAGTGTCTTTTGTTCCAGCCACAAATTTCAGCGCGCATGATAAAAATCAACCAGACTACCCAATGGGGTGCGGGGCAGCAAGAACATTAAATCCTCCCTGCAGCTTTGATCTGGATCACTGCTCACACAAGCCTCCTAATTAGCAGGTTCAGATGTATAAAGATCAGGACCAGCTGCCATTTTCCATCTCCTGCAAACAGGTTGGCTGTGCAGATGAATATGTAAGGGCTGAAATGTGGCGCTTCAGGGAGAGAACACAGCGTGGGTGGAAACGTTCGGTTTCATCCAACTGTAGGGCTGCAGTAATGGCTTTGGGGATGGATGGTGAAAACTAATCAAGATGAATAACTAACCTGCCCCTTCACCGAAGCACAACGTTAATTTCTCTTGTTTAAATCTAACGCTCGCCCATATAAAAACTTAATGTTTTGTTACTGTTGTTGATACACAATTTTCACTTGATAATATGACTTTCTCTTTCTACATTGAGAAGATCATCATATTACATCTTGTTAAATTTCCCACAGGTGTTGATTTTAGATAGAAATTTAAGGAAAATGCTATAAATAAAATGCAGATTCTGTTTTTTTTTTTTTCCCCCAACGAGCTTCTAGCTCAGTTACCTGATCAGAGTTCAACTCTATTTATAAAAAACACATTTGCAACAGCAAGACTGGAAATTCTGCTTTATTACTGGTGGATGGGGGTAAGAAAAAATAGGGAGATTTAATAAGAGCAATTTTGGGGGTGGACATATATTAATAAAAACATAACTACCAATCAGATAATTAAACTCTATCCTTCCTTGTGACAGGCAGCATTACTCATTTCACTAACAAGGAGCTGTCACATGTCAGTTCATATGCTTGCTTTTTACTCAAGCTACCGCTTCAGTCCTCAGGCAGCCTCCCACACATCTCTTTCTCTAAACCAGGGCTATTCAACTAAATTGCTCAGGGGGCCACAGTTATTGAAAGCAAAGAGCTCAGGGGCTGGAAATCCAGCAATTATTCTCATTAAGTAATTTTGTTTTATGATTTAAAATCAAGTTTTATTTAAAAATTAACCCATTGGTGGGCCAAACTGAGCACATCCATGGGCCTGATTTGGCCCTTGGACCGCCAGTTGAATATCCCTGCTTTAAGCAAGTTAACAATGGGCTAAACCACTGTTAGTTTGATGGGGGTAAGAAAAAAAAATAATTCAAAAGGCATAAATACATTTTTTTGCCTTTATAAATGGTGGATATGCTTATTATGTAATTTAAAAGTATAGTTTTCTCAGATGCTTTATGGGGGAGCAAGATCAGTTTTTAAAAAAATGGGTGAATTAAAAAAGATGTGTCTTATTGTTCTTCAGCACTAAGTTTTAGAGGTGTAAAAAAGTAGGGTTAATTTGTTCCATTATAATGTGCTCCATATTTATCTCTGAGTGGAAAGTACATTCAAAGACAAGCTGGAAAAAGAGCTGTAATTATCCAGAAGCCAGCAGATTATTCTTAACTCAACAAAAATTATGGGTTATCTTTGCTCTACACCCTACTTTTAAATCATGTAAAAAGACTTTTGCTATGTAATGGCTAAAACAGTGTGCTGAGGAACAGCTTGATTTTGTCCCATACTTATCCTGTAACTTCAGTTCCACCAGACAAGCATTCACTGCTCTTTTGCCTAAAGAGAACATGCTAATTTAACAGTCACAGCTGGTATATTAAACAAAAAAAGTCTAAGCTTATCCATGATTTCTTTCTGCTTAACAGAAAACTCCAGAGACGCCGTCCTCTAGGTTCTGCAGCGCTCCTTGGCAGGAAGTAAAT
Organism: Nematolebias whitei; assembly: GCF_014905685.2. Lineage (NCBI taxonomy): Eukaryota > Metazoa > Chordata > Actinopteri > Cyprinodontiformes > Rivulidae > Nematolebias > Nematolebias whitei. Next base: position 31,826,857 of record NC_056504.1, read on the forward strand.
CAGCCGAGGAGCCGCCCGAGACCAAACACTGCAAGCCTCTGGAGCCTGAAGGTGTGTGGGAGGTGTGCACTGAGCTCACGGGCCACAATGTGCTTGTTACTTCCTTGTCAAGTAAGAAAGCAGACTTTGCTGTATACACAGATGTGCACATAAACTCGCACTGACTCATGCAAAAATCTATGCATAGATAGGCACTTACCTGCGCTTAGACTCAAACAATAAACAGGCCAGAACACAGTCATGCTTATTTAGTGCCTGATGTTTTTATAGTTTAACACACTTCTAACTCTTAAATTGTATTTAATGGAAGCTAACACAGCCATTCATCGTTTGGGACTTTTTCTAAAGTCTGTGAAATAAAGAAATACATTTAAAAAAGGTAAAATTTTTTCAAATTGGTGACTCAAAAGAAGCTGAGAAATCAAGACCTAAAGAATGTGCCATGAACTATCTGTTCTTCTCACGGTTTTCTCTGTAGTTCTATTATACATCCAACAATGGCCTTTAAATGTGTCTCTCTGTGACTACACTGCCTGATAATAGCACTGCCTAATTAAAAAATTTTGCCACAATACCCTGAAATGACTCAGAATTCATTTGAGCGCAAAGCTTTAGATGAATGAAGACATTCCCTGAACATGTACATGGAAGGCTACGGAGAGCATCTGTGTCCTACATTTGTGGGCAACAACAGCTGATCATCTAATTACCAATCGTATTTCCTCGACAAGGATAAGCGTTGCTATCCTCACTCCAAATAATAGCTCTGGTCCTGCTCGGCTTGCTAATTACCCCATTTAATTAACTCCTAGCTGCCGATGAGAAGGCTAATGTTTATGAGCATGAGCACATCATTGAAACATTCTGAGAAAAGTTTGTTGAAATGGTGGAATATTACAGACTTGTTCCTGTTCAACAATGTGCTGTCGTACAGTGACTCTTTGCTCTTAACTTATCCTGCGTGACTGCAATTTTTTCTCAACTCTCGAGGTGTTCCCACCAGAACCAATGGATTCAGTTGGAGCTAATTAAACTCGGGAAATTAGCTCCATGAAACTTCTGCCTGGAACGCTGCAGAAGACAAATAAGCTCTAAATAAACATGTTATTTTCATTGTTGCAGATTCAAACTGATCAGAGAGGGCCTGTTGTGAAATAATTACGTTTGTGCAAAGTATTGACTATTGAGAGGGTATCTAAATCCCTCTGAACTCTTCCCAGGACAAACTGCTGTAGTGGCTGCATTCCAAACTCAGGATAGATAAGATTGTGCACCATTGAAAGGGGTCCAAAACACCCAGCTCTTCCTCCCCTGCACCAACAGCTCCTTTCAGGGATATCTCTACTCAGGCCTCCTATCATGACAGGAAGCTCCCATCAGGGACAGACAAGGACAGCTCCACTTCCTCCGGCTTTTCTTTGTATTGAATGGGAAACCAAGCTAATAGGAAGTAGATAAAGCCTGTTGCAAATTGAAAATAGCTAACTGAATGTTTACAAGTCTTCACAGTCAAGATCTTTATGTCTAGGAGCTCTTGTGGCCGTGTTACTGCAGGTGTAAAAGCGGGAAAATTAACGTCACAGGACGAAAAGCAGGGCTCCAGCTCAGGGAGCACGTCAGCATGTTGTTGGCACTCTGTGTGAGAAGAAGCAGATATGATGATGGGACACGTTTCCAAGTCGTAATTCCTTGCTGCTCTGATCAACACAGTGCAGCGATGGACTTTGTAATAGAAGGGATTTAAACCTCATGGACGTGCCTGCCTGCACTGAGCACCTTGCTCGCACAAATCCAAGAAGACCACTCCTTGTTGGCTGCTGACCTTTTTGTTTGCATGGTTGACGTAATGCAGATCTCGTGTGTGCTTTAGATCTGCAAACAGAGTTTGTGTCACGCTGCGCCAACGCTGCCCTTATATTCAGGCTGTTTACACCTTCAGTCAAATCACAGCCAGGATGTGAAAAGAAATTCTTGTGACCAGACAGTCTAAATATTATGAATGATTCACTTGATGGAGGTAGAGAAGACGGCCATCCAGAGGGTTTTGTAAAAGATGGGTTAGGGAGTAGTCACAAGAGAGAAGCCACCCACACTTACCACAAAAGCTTGACTCATGCCGTTTGGTTGGTACATGGCTGTGGGACGAGGACATTACTCTGGGACTCCTCCACAGAATGTGCTGCCTGAACCCTGATATGAGCTGCTGGCAGAGGAGAGCGGCCAAAGGCTTGACTACTTTAACAAACAGAACCACAGGGGCTGTCGGCTCATAGGTACACACACAATCGGCTAAATTTGACAAACTGTGCGACCCTGCAGAGAGAGAACACAGTACGACTTTGTAGTCAGACATGTTGACTATTATGACTGTCACTCCTACAACAGCAATTATGTGTAGCGTGTTTCTCTGTGAATAAGTGCTTTGTAAGATTTTACTCCTCTGAGAAATTAGCTTTCCACATTTCGAGAAATGCTTTTGGTGCAAAAAATGATGCAAATCATTCTCCCGTTATATTTAGTCGGAGTTTCAGCCGGTTTTGATAAAAACCATTGTTCCAATGCTTTACGTCCCACCTCATTTTATTTATGAGCTCATTTTATTTATGAGTTTATTGTTTTATGAGCTTCAAAGGAACCAGACTTCCTTGCAAACTTTTTGAGTAGTTCAAGCAATGGTGTTTTTGGCTTTAAATAAATAAATAAAATTAAAGTGTTTCTATTTGGACTATAGGGAAATTTGTATAGTCCAGCTTTAGTATAAGATACTTTCCACAGCTTTAGCTTGAGCCACTTGAGACTGACTGAGATGGGTGCATAAAAACGCAGATTCAATAAGATGAACCTCTGTTGTGTTTGCACATACCAGACATTTCAATGGAGAGCCAAGTTAAATTTATATGTTTTGTCAGCTTTTCACAAAAACACAAACTGTTTCCATCTCTTTAGTTGCATTTGTTGAAATGGCCCAAAATAACCATCTTTGACAGGAATAAAATAGCATTTTTCCCCACTGATAAAACGATTTCCAAAAAGCTGAAGGCTGAAAAGAGCAGATGGGCTGAAGGATGATACATCTCTCAGGTCCTGTGTCAGCATCTTTTTCCATTATTTTTATAAAGACAGGATTTTCAGATACTGTCCATCTGCTGCAAGTATTTTTTTTCAGGACTTTCATTTCTTTCTTTCTTTCTTTCTTTCTTTTTTTTACCCCTTCTTATCCACTTAATTGTTTGTTTAAGAATGCACAGCACACTAAAGTGAGACAACATATGATTCATTTATTCTCTGAGCATCCTCTGAAAGATGAACACACAAAAATTAATATGAAATAAGATGCAGATACAAAAATTGTTTCATTGATCTTTTTGAAGGACTAAATTTGCCCTTTGTTTGGACTAAGATAAAAAAGACAATAGAAAATTGATGTCAAATCGTGTTTTGAAAGTTGCTTAAGAGATATCTGTCGTAACAACAGCTTTTAGGCCCTATTTACACGGACACGATGGGGGGAAACATAGGTTTTTTCGTATGTTAATTAGAGGAAAAGATCCGCATTGACACGGACGGATTTTGGGTTTACATGCATCCGAAGGAATCCCCCCGCCCTCCCGAAACCGCTGTAGTTACCATGCCAGGTCATTAGATGGCGCTGTGAATTTTGTACCTTCACCTAATGCGTATGCGTGCTGCCTCGGCACGCTCCTTTCCTGTGAGCTAAAAAGCTCAGTTAACAACAATTTAACAACAAGTAAAAGCTGGATTTTGGCTAGATTGTGGATAAGAGTCGACAGATTTGACGCCAAGCGGGACCGCTTCGTCTAACAGCTCCACACCGGTCGCTGAGTGGACCAGAACCGAGTCGACGATGTCGGACTTTACTGCATGATAATCAGTAGCTGTTTTACAGCAGGTAAATCCACGTTCTTAATAATGTTAGTTTGTGTTTACTTCGGTTACAAAACAACCAATTGAGTTTTTATTTTTCCTGAAAGAAGAAAGAGCTGTCCTTCCACCAGGCGGACTAGTTCTGAACAAGTCTCGGCCGAGGTGCAGTGCAGGAGGATGTCGAAGAGAGATGTTGGATATTTGTTTAAAATTCCCCTCATTTCTTTTATTCAATCCATTTAATGTTTTAAGCTGCATTAATCAAAGGAGTGACAGCCTGAACGAGCCAGATGAACAACGTGGGACATCCAGGATGAAAACAAGAGTCCAGTTGTTCATTAACGTAGTTTACAGTTAATGTGTTTTAATAGTGTGTTCAGTTTAATTATCAGTGTTTGTGTGATATACAGTTTGTGGTGCTGAATAAATAAATAAAAATTAAACCTGTTGTCTTCATTTTCAACTTTAGTGTTCACGCTATATATTTAGCATCATGTTAAATTTGAATTACATCATGTCCAGATAGCTTCATTTAGCTCAGAAAGCTTCGTTATATATTTCAAACTAAAGACAAATACTGTTTATTATTATTAAACTGTTATTATTTAGCACATTTAGTATGTTATAGTGCAACGCGACATGTGCGCGTGCCATGTTCTATAAACAGCGATGTTAGAACTGGATCTGACTGTCTCTTCCAACACAGATATTGGTCACAGCACCTAGAATCTGACGTAGCTTAACTACGAGATTAAAAATATATTCCATCAGTCATAGTTCAGAAAGCAGTGTATCCGCCGCTATGTTGATAGAAATATAGCGTCTGTCCGCACGTGCGTGTGCGTATGTGGTTTAACACAAAGCCTCAGCGGGAGATGTTTACATTATCAGCAGGGGGTTAGAGAAAAACCTCCACTCTGGAAGGTGGGTTCAGAAACCTCCGGATTCAAAAAGCGGGGGCCATTGGTGTCGTGTAAATGATCAGCAGAACCACAGAGAGAAAGATGCGGATGCACTCAAAATATGTGCCGTGTAAACGGCCCCTTAATATGGCCTGTAACCATTTGTTGGCACAATAAAAATAAAAACTTCACTGAAGCTAAATGAAGAGCCAGAGCTAGTACGTACTGCCATATGTTTCATATGTATCAGCTACTGCCTTAGCTCAACAGCAAACCACATCTGGCAAATTATATGCAAAAATTAATAACCTCATGGAGCAGCTCGGCTGATCATTGGCACACAAATAGATCTATTATACGTTTAAATACACACTTTTTAAGTGCTTTCAGTGCACTGGTGCTTAAGATCAACCCAATCAGTGTTCACATTTATTTATGGCTTCTGGAATAAAAAAAGGCTTTACCGATTCCTCCATTGGTGTCAGAAGCATTTCTAATGTGGTGGTGGGGGGGGGGGGGGGTCCTGGGGGTCCTCCACCAGAAAATTTTGATTAAAGTAGATGACATTTCCTGCATTCTGGTGTATTTTAATGGGTTGTTAAACATCTACGTTTACCTACACAAGTAAACGTACACTACGTTTACCTACACAAGTAAATATTTGATTCAATAACTATGAGAGCATTGCACAATGCTGTCTCTGCACCCCCCCTCCCAGTTGACAACTGATGCTAATGTAGCGCTAAGCTAGCAGCGCACAATACAGACACACTAGCTAGCTAAGATGCTTCAGTTGTAACGCTTCACTTCTCTCACTACCCATTTATGTCCATTCTTATTTTGAAATGTAACCGGAAGTTCTGTGTTAAGAGAGTTGGAAAGAGAAGGTATGGAGATGCCACTAATGTTGAACCGAGACTCCACCAATGTTGAACCTGAGACACCGCTAATGTCGAACCGGTTAACACCATAGACATAATATGTCTGTGGTTAACACAAACGGCTTGTTTTTTTCGTTCAGCCTTTTTTCGTCCAATCAGATGTGGCCCTCCAGATACGCCCATTTTTTAAAATCGTCCAATCAAATGTGGCCCTCCAGACATGCCCATTTTACTATCGTCCAATCATGTGTGACCCTCTAGATATGCCTTCCTAATTTGTCTGCAGAGATACCTACTTGCATGTGGTGTGGAGTTGTTGTAGGTAAGCAGGAAAACCCGGAGTGGACTTTGACTGGTTTGAGTATTCTCCTATTAATCAAGTGGAATGAATTTGTTCACGAAGAAATAGAAATGGTGCTGGGTGAACTAATATTCCAAGGTAAATGGAATGTGTGTGTATGTGGGGGTGGGGGCGACATGTCCACTTCACATATAATTGTTGCCTGTGGGTTCCTCTGTTGTCCTACGTTTACCTGAAATCTCTTTGACCTGTCAGCAGAGTTTCTGATTTTTCTTCTGCTGGTGTTTAGGTTTTTTAGGCAGGCTGGAGTCTTTTTATTTTTTTTCAGCTGTTTTATGATAGGGTTCATTGTTTGTTAGTTTAGAAAAAAATTGTCAGACAGATGAGTGGTTTAGACGAATACTTTCTACTTGTAAACTATTCTCGTGTCCGTAACAACTGATAACCATTCTTTAACCTATTATTACGTAGGTCTCGGCTTTGAAAGTCCTCTAAAGTGTTAACTATTTTTAAAAACATTCACTAAAACTTATTTTCTGTATCTTTACCCCTCAAAAATAAAGGTGTTTGTAAAATTGAATCCTCTGTTTTCGTTGTCACAGTAATTATAGATTTGTTTTCCCCTCACAACAGTCAAAGCAGTTTAAAAAAATTGTGATAATTGGCAATTCTTGAAAATCTCGGCACGGTGTGTGCATGCTTGAAAGCCTACACAAAGCTTCCACATGTCACGTCACGTCTTAATGCTGTTTTTTAAGAACACATGAATCCCATGAGCTCAACTGATGAGCTAAAGAAGAATCAAAACGTGTATGTTCTGCTTGGTTTTTCTTCACTAACATGGTCTTCTTAGTAATAATAAGAAAAAATTTTTGCTAATGTGATTTATTCACTGTCATTTGCATAAACTCAGTTATAAATTCACTGTTCAGTGTTGTATCACCGTATCTATTTGGCAACCACTGAACTTCTTATTTCTTTTTTTATAATCTCTCACACTCATGTTGCATAATGTGATCATTCATTTTTTGTGTGGTGGTGAAAACATATTCCAACAAGAGATGTGGTCGTCTGTCACAAGGAAAAAGTTAATTAAAAATGTGGTTTGCAAGAAAATCTCTTTCCCAAAACATTTAGTCTGTTTGCAACAAACCAGAGAAGGAAGGATCCTGAGCAATTTTTGATGTTTTGTTTTCTCACCTGGCTTTCCTTTCCTGTTTTCTTCTCACAGTGTCCCTGCATGGTGTGTGACTGTTCACCCTGTGTCCCTGTGTTTATATTTGCATGCTGATAATAAAACCCTCCCTCCTATGGGTGCAGAGATAAGAGCTCCTGATTGCAACAGGTTGTGCAGTTTGTGCTCTGTGCCCACGCGAGGCGTATGAAGGCCTTAAAGGAGCTTCCCGATTTGACATGTTGAAAAGTTGTCCTCTACAGAAGCCACGCAGTGACACAAAACGTAAGAACTTTCCTGGACTGCAGGCTATAATGATGATGATGATTACTGTACTCAGCTCCCCAGAGGCAAACCTGTGTGTGTGTCATCATTACGTTGAACTGGGAACAAGAAGCTCGTAATAGTTGCTTAGGAAGAAAATAAGGAACAAAACAGGTGGAATTTAACGTAAATGTGATGCATTTATTGTCAGCCTGCTTTGTTAAAAACAAAAAAGTTAAAAACTGGCACGTTGATCAAATTTTGAGCATGACATCCCAGAATGCTACGTCACCATCCCGTGCCACAACGTTACCTAAAGTCTGGGAAAAGTTAAACAGTTGCGTACCTTTTTTTTAAAATTTATTTATTTTTGCCAGAGTTTAATCTCCAAGTTGGAAAAAGCTCACCAAGCTACAGTTCCAAAAACTCCGGCTTTGTTGGAATAATGTTGTGGCCAACCCTTGTGTTTACATAGCTTCCCACTGCGGTAAACACGGATCAGAAACAGAGTCTGACAGCTTTTAAACTCCCACCACCCACACTGTCTCACAAAGGGCAGGATGTGGTTGAAAAGACAACTCAAACTGGGCGCAGTTGGTTCCCACTAACTCCATTTTGTGTGACTGGTTTGAGTCTAGTGTTTCACAAAACCCACACGTTGTTTGTTTTACTCGTTGCCCTGGTGATTGTGGCATCTCTCATGGGCTGACCTGAATAGACGCTCTGGGGGCCGTGCCGGGCAAAGCTTAATATGATTTATCTCTGTTCAATAAGTGAGATTAGAACGGATCAGAAATGTCGTGGTCTCACATGGTGGGAATTTGTTGTGGCGAAGAAACGACCGTTTGATCTCGGATGCCTTAATGTACATTGTTATCAGTTTAAACACCCTGATTCTTGTAATTAGGGTCAAATTTAGGCCACGCTCAGTGCTGAATGTTCAAGTGGAAACTCTACCCAGCGTGGAGGAAGGCTGGACTGTCTGCATGTGGCGTTGCGAGTCTTGTTTCTGGAGTGACAGAAATGGAGGGAGACTAAAACAGATCATCCTGAAGCAGATGGAAGGGCTGGGAGCTGGTTGTTTCTGCAGGCAGGGTGTTTTTTCTCTACTCTGTTAACTATTTAATAGGTAGAGGTACGTGTTACTGCCGTCTGATTGCTTTACAACCTGTTGGCACCAGACGGTCTGCCTCAGATAAGACTTCCACCTGTGTGTTCAACGTTTGATAGGGAAAAAAAAAAATAGCACCTTACGGGTACGAAGGGAGGCTTTGATAGTCGTCTCCTGAGTCAGAATGGTCAGGTTCTTTACACAGACGTGTAGGAAGGCATTTCAAAAGGACTGCATGCTAATGTTCTGACATCACAATATGTGATTCATGTTTTTTTTTCTCCAAAGATTAACGAGTTACAACCAAAGAAAAAAGTGAAGACGTTCAGAGTGGAAAAGTTCAAGAAATCACTGCTTTTCACAGAACTGAGTCGTGTAGCGCGCTCAGCCATTCGTCAGATAATCGCGGGGCAACACCGAGGGTTTGTCATCTGTGACTGGTTGGACCTGATCTGTCACTTGTATATCTGTCCTCTTGTTGAGCACAGAGGGTGGGGTTTACCCCTGGCCTGTCTGAGCAGAGGAGTTAAAATAAGAAAAAAGATTCACATGGAACATCTTTGTCTGTGTAGTTGCATATTTACTTGTTTTTTTCTCTCTCTCTCTTATTATCTCCCAAGGAAAATAAAGATTATATATTGATCATGTCTGAATACAACTAAAGACTCTTGGTCTAGTGGAGCGCATAGTCAAAGCTGTTTCATAGCATCTGTTCACCCTAATGGATGGATAATACAATTACAGTTTATTTATTTTTTGGAAAGGCTCATTTTCTGGCTTTATGGTACGCTTTATCTCCATCTTCTTGATGCATGAGTTGAATCCTGCATGCACTTACTGAAGGAAGGAAAAAAAAACAGGTCAGTTTATTGTGCAACAACTTGGAACACAGATTGCCGCGTGTGCCAAATCATGCACTGAAAGTACATGTGTGCAGAGTTATTAGACGTTCAAAACTGTTACGTGATCTGATTGCATGGGCACAAGGGAAGCTAGTTGTAGGGTTTTTAACATTTGTGCAATTTTTATGATTAGTACATTAATTGAGTCAAACTTGGCCTCTTATGTAAATATTGGAAAAAAAAAAAAAAAAGAAACCCAGAAACGTCAAACAGGTAAGTCAGGATTTATGACAGCAGAAAAATGTGTGGCTGCAAGGTTAACCCAGTGTTGTACAGGCAAAAACAAACACACTGATCCTAAAGTGAGTCTCCCCCCCCTTCTCCTCCCTCGCATTTCACCCATCATTATGTGCCTCCTAACCCCTGGACTTGAGTGCATGTGTTTTCATCACCTGTGCAAATACTGCAAACTGTGTGTGTGTGTATGTGTGTGTGTGTCATATGGCTATGGTTTACAAACAGTCTGCCTACCGTTACCGGACACCGGAGCTATTCTGGCCTCCTCTTCCGACGCACGCCATCCTTAGTGTCCGGTCTCCATGTGGAAGTCTGCAAGCCAAGGTCACCAGGTCACATTCCTCCAGCTCTTTGGCATTCTGCCTCGGGGTTCAAGTAGCATGGAAGAGTGTGTTTGTGTGCCGTGTGTGTGTGTGAGTTGTTTGTCTTTCCTGCAACAAACTGCATTCTGTCAGAGGGGAAGCGCTGCCGCTCAGTTCGCTACGGACAACACACACACGGACACACAGAGTTGTAAAAATGTGCAGAAAAGCTGTGTTTGTGCAGACTTCCAGGCCTCGGTGTACAGCAGACCTTTGAATGTGGCGCTGTACAGGAAGGGGATCAAAGCATCTCTCGCCACACATGCGCTATTGACAGGGCTATGAGAACCTGCTGTTTGCTTGAGGGTGGACAGCGATCCCTCGGGATCAGTTGCAGACAAACATATTTTACGTCAAACTGGTTGATTTAGTCTGTGTTTTTGACACCTGAGAACACTGCGGAAGTGCAGGAAGTTCAGTTCATCGTTTCGTTTTTACAATATTTAGCAGCAATTGTTATTATTGATCCACATATCAAGTAACAACTTCAATTTCTGTCTTTATATTTAGCTACTTTTACATGTTGATGGACCATTTGTGGATAAATACATCACCTGAGTACCTAATACTTAACTAATACTTAACATTAATGTGAAAATACAATGTTTGACTGGATAGTATTTTGTGAAATATTTACAGTTTTCAATCTTTCTGCATGAATATGGTTGAGCAAATAATTTAATTTGCACTCAAGTTCTAAAAGTAGATGAAAAAAACCTGAGTGAAGAAAATACAGAGAAAATTCTTTGAGTAATTCAATTTAAGATCTTTGTGAACATCAAAGAAAAAAAACAAAGACTATGATTTGGACTTAATATGAAGAATAAATTGGGGGGGAGTGGGGACTTTGTTGTATTATGAACAACGAAGTTTGTGTTTTCAGTGTTGTACTTTGTATATTTGTGTGTTCAAATCCAGTTTTGTTCTCACACAGGTTTCTTAACCATTTTCCATGAACTTTTTTCAGGATTTTTAAGGAATGACTCTTCATCTGCCCCATGTGGAACAAAAATGATACAAATTATGATACTTATGCCGCTGTGTTTACAACTGAGGTGTGGCTATCCTGTTGAAATCACATCTCTTTAAAAACCTGCTGCAGGAGGTAAACATTAGTATTTTATGATAACTGCTGTAAAGAGGTAAGTTTGATAAATATTTGACTGAAAACACTTGAATCAACATGACTTTTGAATTATTTGATACCTTTGCCTGATTGTCATAGTCTTATTGCTAAAAGAAAATCAACGAGTTGTTTTTTCTTTATTAAAAATATTATTGATGGTTTATCTATTATTTATTTGCAGGATGTTTGTTTTTTAATCTGTCAAGTTTTAGGGCCAGATTTCACGAAAAGCAAAATCAAACAGATTCATAAACATTTAAATTTCAAAATAATCAAAATGTCGAGAGTTTTACTTTAGAATAAAGTAAAAACTTTGTTAAATGTTATACTTTTACATATTGAAAATATACTTCAGTTTGTTGATGTTAACTATTTATCATAACTGCATTACTTTATAAAAATTAATTACTGTATTTTTCAGACTATAAGACACACCGGATTATAAGGCGCATTAAGTGAAACAAGTTCATTTTGACAGATTTTTGAGTGCCGTGTACCACATAAAATTGATTAGAGGTCAGTAAGGACAACCAGAATTCATACATAAGGTGCACCGGATTATAAGGCTCACTGTGGATTTTTGAGAAATTAAAGGATTTGAAGTGCGCCTTATAGTTCGAAAAGTACAGTAAACATTAAAAATGAAAGAAAACAATGAAGCACATACAAATTCTGCTTCTATTCGTGCGACAGCTGAACCAGGTACACATACCAGTAATGACGCTTTATCTAGAACTGACTTGTTTTTTTTTTTACCATAAAATAGAGAACAGGTAATCCAAAGATAAACCTTATCTTATTTCCTGCTCACCATCTGGAAAAGACAGATACAATAAATGGCTTCAGAGGATGGCAAACAACTAATTTTAGGTACGTGATGAATATAGAAACAAAAACAAAGGCTTCTCTCCTTCAAAAACTGGGATTACAAAACTTCACAACCTGCACTAACAATAAACATGCCCCTTTGCTGATGACAGATTAAAAACAAATGATGCATTTAGAAGTTATTCTGGATAACTCACAGGCCATAAACAGAAATTGTATTAGCCACTAATTTAACAAGGACAAGAATTTACCATAAGTTTAAACTTTGAGGTTAAACACATGTTAATGCAAATGTTGGTGGATTAAATGCATGAAAACTCAAACAGTAATCCTCTATTATTAACTAAACATTGTTCTGATGATGAACAAAATCTTTGCTTTGTCCAGCTGAGAGACAAATGGCCATCTAATCTTTGGAGCAGGAGTTTGAATTCCTTCCATCTTGAAGTAATTCTATTTTCTCAGCTTTGGATTGTCTGGGAAAACAAATACATCTGGGAATCAAGACTTAGCATACAGTAAGAAAAACATCCCTCTCAACTTACAGCTGCAGAAACAGCATTGGGAGACAGATGGAGTGGTGATAAACACTGAAAAACATGCATTGTGGTCCTTTTTAGGTTTGTACAAATGTGTTGCTCTTATTCATCCAATGTACAGCTGCTTAAACATAACGGAAGTCCTTAGTGGGTTCTTTATTTGAAAAAATAAATAAATAAATTGATTTCTGCTCCAGTCCTTAAAGAAAACTTACCGTATTTTTGGTGTATAAGTTGCACCTTTTTGCATAAATTTGCAAGCCCTGTGACTTATACACTGAAGTGACTAACATACGTTTTGTTTCCCATATTTATAACCCAATTTTTGGCTGACATTTGAAATGTTCATTCATAGACATGACTAAAACGTAACTAAAATGGTTGAGACAAAGACTTTAACAACTATTCATAAAGGGAAGAGGCCAAACATTACATTTCCTGTGTGCATGAGTGACAAGATGTGAAATATTTCAAACTGATGCAGAAAACAAAAATGAGAAAAACATATTTAAAGCTCACTTGACTGAAAGAGGACACAAAATCATCTCTCAACAAATGGAAAAATCATGATGGCAAGTCCAACATTGTAAGATTATTCAAATGGTCATATCATGATTCAAAGCAAATAAAACCCTCTCTTATCTTAGATGCTTTTATGTTCCGCTCAGAACACTGAAATGTGATTAGAAAGACAATGTTCTCCAAGACAATGTAAAATGTCTGCAATTTAAAGAAAATAAAACCCTGTAGTCCAAAATATTGTCATTTGTGAATAGCATTAGCAAAGCTTTGAATACTTTCCCATTGATTTGTTTGGTTCATTATAAATTATTAAGTTACCAAGTATGGTGGGTTTAGTTTCATTTAATAGGGATTTTATTTTTTTAATGTTATCTGGATCAACAGAAACCAAAAACGCCAACGTTTTTCCAAACTTAAACCTCCGGCCATTTGTGTCTGCTCATGGCAGTGCTCTATTCTGATCAATTTTATTTTCTTGTGCCAGTTTAGTCCAACCTATTCACAATTTCTGAATGTATAGTGAAAAGCAGAAAGCGATAAAGTATGGGATGCAAGTTCAGGTGGAATCCAGTTAGTTTTAATAATGTGCAAACTTCATGAACATTATTAAGGCTAAAACACAATCTTTTGTTTGTTCTACCAAACATCTTGTGCCAAATAAAAAAAATAACACTGATGTGTTGCACAAAAAAAAAAAAAGCACAGTAAAGCCTGAATCCAAAGCTTGAACCTGTTTCCTTGAGATTCCTGGAGTCCTGTTCCCTGAAAGTCCAAGAAATCCTGCCGGAAATCCAACATGAGGCAACAGGCTGCCCCCCTGACACGGCAGCGCAGTGTGAATAAGTTCACAGAGTGAACATGGCCATGGCTGACAGACAGACTGAGTCAGCGCCACATTCCAGTGGAGTCAATCTACCACTTTAACCCCAACACACACGCACCCCTCTACACACACACGCACACACACACACGCATCACCTCAATATGCTCTTTATCTCTTGTTTAAACACACACGGAGGCCAGTGCGCAGGTACATCAGTTTTATATTAACTGCTGTACTCTGACAAAACATCTCCACGCAGGAACAAACCCCCCTTTTAATGAGTTCAACTTAGAGTCAGCTCAGTTACACAATGACTGCCAAATGCAAATCACTGCTTTTATCTTACAGCTACGGTCTAAATTTAAATGTGAGGTTCAAAATATTTTATGTTTTCTTTTGTCTCCCTGAATGTCTTTCTGTTTTGTCCATGCGAACACACATTTACAAAAGACTAGTAAGACTAGTAAACTATAAAGCTCACATATTATGTAAAATGTTCTAAGTGAACATCCCTGTGCCTATTTGGCCTTTATACATGCATGCATGTTTCCAACAACAGAGGAAGAGTACATTTCATTTAAACTCACGCTTACGGCTAAGTCAAAAGTATACCTTAAACATGTTCTATCAACCGTGGCATTGTTTGCATGTCAGAAAATTATTATCCATCATCTTTTTACTCTCAGACTCAAAACTTCGTAAACACACACTACGACAACATAAGGGTTGTCCTTCCTGCAGTCTCGCAGGACGAAGTAAACATGCACTTTCAGTTGATGTATAGCTATCTGCAAAACAGAAGGAGACAATCAGAAACATGTGCTGAAAGTATACGTTTCATTTTGTGGCATAGAAATGAGCACAGCAGTGCGTTATAAAAGGATAGCTTGTTTAAAGGGGTGTTATGTTAAGTTAATAGTGATGGTAAGTATCTTGCCTGCAGTAGACAAGCATGCAGACATCAAAGTTCATGCTCAATCAGTTCAATTCAATTCAATGTATTTATACAGTGCCAAGTCACAACAGAAGTCGTCTACCATCCAGATACAAAATCTAATAATAGTCGATCAATCCGGATAGAGGGCGAAACGTCTTTCCACAAAAAAGAAACTGTCCAGATGCCCTGATTGACCATTATTGGATTTTGTACCTAGATGATTGCGCATGAACTTTGATGTCTTGAACCATTTTGGCTGTGGTTGCCTGTCTGGGAGGAGGCGACGTGGGACAGGACAGCCCCCAGAAACCATCTTATCACCAGCAAACTGGTTGGTCCACTGAAGGAGTGTACTGCTTAGTGGGGAAAACCGTTTACTTGGGACTCCTCAGACTGATGAAGCCCTCCGTATAGAGAGCGAAACGTCTTTCCACAAAAAAGAAACTGTCCAGATGACCTCATTCACCATTATTGGACAGGCATGCAGATATTTTCTTGATGGAAGTTAAGGCATCAACTAGTCAGAGTGGAGCCAAGATTTAGGTGGATTTTTGCCCTTTTACAATAAAAGAAAAATCTAAAAAATTGCATCACAGTTCTAGCAAATGCTATTTCATTCACTTTCAGACTAGCATCACTTCCACAGAATTGAATACAAAGAATATGAATCTAACATGAATACAAATATGAAGGCCAATAACAGAGAAACTTTCTGATGCTAACGTAAAATAGAAATCTTTTAGCAATTCAAGCATATTACATTTTTGATAACTAGTTTGCTAGTAAGAAGAAGAAGTTTTCTTGTAAGGCCAAAATGCACGTGTAAACTAATACAGTAACTAATTTGTAACTGCTCTATTTAACCAGTGAGGTTCAGGCTTAAAGTACAGAATAGATTAGAACATTTTAGCTTTTATAAATGTACTTGGTCAAAATTTAGGCTGCACATGCCAGCTGGTTTTTTACATTTGAGTTGGCAGAATTTATGCTAATTAGTTAGCATGTTTTGATTCTCACGTGTTAACACGTTTGATACAGTCATTGTTTGCTTGGTTCAGTCTTCCATGGCACGTCCAGTAAAAAGTCTGCTCCATCTATAAAAGGGCCTCTTCTAGGCAAAAATGTCTTACTTCTATTAGTTTGTTCAACTAGTACAGAGCATGGGCAAAATACTTGAGGACAGTAACGTGAGGTATCATAGATATCAGAAAAACACCCAAAAAGCTAATTTTTCATGTTCATTTATTCACTGGTTCAAGCTTCCACCAGTTTGCCCATCGGTCGTGTCAAGCTGTGTTCATCTGGGGTTCCAGAAAACAACCAAAGATGGGGAAAAGGATATGCAAGGCTTGAATCATCAGTGTTCATCAACGTACATCGTTAATGTGCTGATGTTAACCCTTCACTCAGCTGTAAGGGCTTTCTATGGGATTTTAGGGCTTTGCAGTTGGGATTTATCCAGTCACCGGAGCATTAGTCAAGTTTTCCATGCAGTAGACTAACATGTCAGCACTGGGCCTTGATGCAAGGCTTCAACATAAATCCTTCCTATCACACGGCACCATGATGTTCCACCTATTTCTTCTGCGTGTATCTGGAGTTTTGTTTCAATCATTGCTCAGCATTGTGCGTGATGTTCTTTTGTTTCAGAACTGTTTAGCAAGTGTTTTGTTCTAAATATACTCAGATTAGAGCAAAAAGTTTGAAACTACCGCTAAATATTTCCAAAACTTCAGAATCAGCATTTTTTTGAGTGTACAGTCAGATGGTAAACACTGTAAGTGCAATGGAATCGTAAATAAAGGAAGAAGCCCTGAGCATCCCTGCTGATGATGACATAAAGAGGAGCGTTGTCTAAAAAGATCTAAAAGTAGAAGTGTCAGAAATACCATGAGAAAACATTACTGGATGGATGAAACCTGTGATGTGTACAGGAAAACGAGAAAACAAGTGAAGATAATAACTGATATTAGAAATCGGGGCAAAATGTGAAGACTTAGACATTTTTCTTCTTGAACTTGCCTTTTAAACTTTGTTTAAACCAATTTTCAAACTATACAAAACATTCGGAAAGGGCAGCGTCTCCCGAAGGCCGCAGCCTCAGACACCTCCGTCTCCCCATGTCTGTTTTTTATGTGTTCTCGGACAGGCTGTACTGAAATGTAATTTTGTTGTGCTTCGGTGCAATGACAATAAAACTGATTCTGAATCTGATTATAATTTCATGAGTTGTCTTTATAGTGTAAAATGAACTTTTCCCAATTTATTTCATTGAACTAGTTACAGTAATAGTATTAGTGTTAAAATGCTAAAATTTTATTAAACTAATTGTTCCCATCTTAAAATAGCTTGAGTCTTAAAAAATTCATGGCTGCTCACGCAAATGTTACTTTATATTCACAGTATATGGTTATTCCAGCAGAAGTAATATAAATGCCATAACCCAGAAATAACCATAGGATTTATTTACAGTAGTTTTACTTGTTTTTCTGATGCCAGCAATCCTTTTGGGTTCTGGCCACATAAAGGTTAGTTCATCATTTTGGACAGATTTAAAGTCTATTCCTCCAAACTGAGATCATTCAAAAAGCTATCTGCAACATGTAAGATATTACCTGTTTGTAATCTTTCCATTGAACTCTACTTCAAAAATCCTGAACTTGCTTTAAGGGACTTTTTTGCGATGCCGCTGTTTCTCTCGTAAAAGTAAAACGCCTTTGTGTTACATCTGTCCAAGTTCCAGAAAAAAACATGGAGTGATTGACTTTTTATTATTGAAGAAATATGTTTTTAAAGATAAAGTAAATAAATAAGATCAATCGCATCACACAGCACAGGGCTGTTCTGTTGCTGAATAAAGGTGTGTAATTAGCTCTGCATGAGTCAGATGCAGGTGTTTTGCAATTGACAAGCGGCCTTAAACACCACCCCCTTCCCCAGGTTTGTTAGTTTTACAGCTGTGAGACACTTTACACGCAAGCCTGCTGTCAGTCAGGAGGTGCAGCGGCACACAGGTTATTAGTTATCATTCTGCAGACAGTCAGAGGGTCTGCTGCTGGGACGTCTGCGGTGTCCACGTTGACAGATTTAGACCAGGCTTGACATGACTGAAACCCTCATGGGAGAAAAGCTGATAGCAGACACAAACACAGTTTCCACTTATGATAGGTTGTGGAATACATTGACTGATAAAAACTGAATTAATTGACAGCCAGAGAGGTAAACGTGGATATATAGACAAGATGCATTAACTTTTTTAGACTAAAATAATTAATTATAATAAATTATCCCTTATTCATATTAATCAGAATCCTGTGTTTTTTACCCAAAGCCCACCTGTGGATCTCAGTGCCAGTTTGTCATTGTGACACCTTTTGCAAACGCATGATAATGGTGATGACTGGTATTGTCACCTGCTTGCAGTAACACAATGTGGATTTTCCTGTAAAGTCACTGCGGAGTGACGCAAACCCTGTGTGTCAAGAGCACAAAGTGAGTCATCTATCCAAAAGATACAATATACCTTCTATGAGTGCCCCACTTCAGCACATCTTTCCAATGTTTTTGAGAAAGAGTCGTGTCAAATTAGGTGAACAGCAAGCATGACATAACCTTTCCCTCCCCTTGTGTATTTGTTAAGTCGTGCTCTTTCTGTCCTTCATAGCGGCCCCCTTACAGACTCATTATTGACAACTCTGAGAGTAATTTGCATTATTTCCTCATTAACTTCTTATTTTATTCTACCAGATGTAATAGGCTTCTTCTGATTTGTAAACAGTGTTTGAGCCTCACATGTGAACGAGGTAAACGAATGGTGTTATGAAGGAAACAAGTGTAACTTCAACCAGTACTGCAAAATTTAGAATAAACTCAAGTTGGCTGATTTACTCACTGGTGATAAAATTTAGACTTAGAGCTTCTGGGAGTACAAGT
>NC_056504.1:31850583-31861146 GCF_014905685.2 Nematolebias whitei
TTGAGATTCCAACTATTGACTTTACATGGACACAGTAAAATCTCAGATAAAGTGCATGGGACATCAGAGATAATGTTTTTATTTTGATGTCAGCAGCTGCAATAGGTAAAACATATAAACTCTAGTCTATACAAACCATATCTATATTTACTTGTCACCACCATAAGAAATAATGTTTGTTTGTAATGTTAGCAAAAATCTCATGAACCACTGGATGGATCTTAATGACACTATCATAGTCTTAGTAAGTGATGTCTACAACTCATTTACTTTTGAAGTCAAGCCCATTACCCATTAAGTATGGCCACCACAGTTAAGCAACATTAACAAAGAGAAATATAATTATAACTCAGTCAGTCTTACAGATACTGAGCTAAACTTTAGTGTTGTTGTAGCTGACAGCCATCCTCAACAAATACTCTGAGCACTAACACTAAAAACATTTGTTTTTAAAACTATGGCTTTAACTGCTCGTGTCTTTTCAGGAGAGGCTGCCTGAATCTGGAGCTCGGCTCAGTGGCTCGGAGCCACTGAGACTAGCTCCCATTAGTGGTCTTCCAGAAGGCCCTGAGAAGCCAGGACTCCAGGCCATCTGGGTGACAGTCCGGGTAAGCATAGTGCTAAAGCCCCAGTTCACCACAACCTGTTCAAGTTTCAAATCGATTGTCCTCGCTCAGTGACACACCCGCTGAGAAGCAGACCCTGGTCATTGGCAGCTCCATAGACCAAAACGTGTCTCTAGGGACTCCAGCGGCCATAGTTAAATGCTTCAGTGTGTAACTTCGCAAAAACGATGTCAGACTCCACAGTTTTCTCTGGCCCCCTCCCCAATCTGACCAGTGATGACATGTTTAGTCATACAGGTATGTCATCGTTCAACCACTGGCTGTACAGGTGGTGTCCTAAAAATTATGTGGGCTATGAAGATAAAATAGTTTTTGAGGGAAATCTGGTCTGATGCAGAGGGCTGGCATCCATCCCACTTTGGTGGAAGCTGCTCTTCTTTCTAGAAATTTGGCTGTTTTTATTTGTCCTCCAAATTATTGACAACCCAGGGTCCAGTCCAGGAAGCAGAGTTGTAGTCTTCCACACCTCTCTGCTGCTTCTCCTCTGTTACCCACCCAAACCCCGATTAAAATAGTGCCAGCTTGCCCACGACTCAAATTAAATAAACCAAAAATCAGCTCTAAAAATGTAAATCATAAAAATCTTATTAAAATAAACACAGTTACTGTACCAGAACAAAATATAAAATCATTAAATGTGGATTATTGAACATCAGATCTCTTTCCTCTAAGTCTCTATTAATAAATGATCTGATAACTGATCATCATATTGATTTGTTCTGTCTGACAAAATCCTGGCTACAACAGGAGGATTTTGTTAGTGTAAATGAATCCACTCCACCTACTTATTTAATTTTTCATGTTCCTAGAACAACCGTCAAGGTGGAGGAGTTGCTGCTATCTTTCAGTCAGGATTATTGACTAAAGCCCCCAGTATACTCCCGCGTACGTCCGTTCACGCGTACGTACGCATGTACTGTACGCAGAGGGTTCAGATTTCATACTCGAGCATACACCCTGAGCAGCTGCAGAGCAGCTTCACAGACAAGGGGCGTTTACTTCAGGACAAATTGAGGTCGCCGATTGATCATTTGCTGACACGCCTATTGGATTGATTGACAGGTCGGGGAAAAAAAAAAAACGAGCGCTGGCAGCCTCACTCGCAGCGTTCTGTGTTTATATGTTGTTAATAAAAAGTTCTAAAAAAAACAAAAAAAACAGGGAGTGCTGGCTCTGCAGCCCACACATCAGCCCAACCCACCAGGAAATCTCCAGACCCTCCCGCAGCCATTCTGGACCTGAGTTTAATTAGCTCGTGACAAATTATTTCATTTCTCACCATTTCAGTCATGGCATCAACGAGGAGGAAGAGATCACTTGCCTCTTGGAAAAAATACAAAAGAAAAGGTCAGATCAGGGATGAAGAAGGGGAATTTAATACATTGGTGTCGCCTACAAAACAGTCCGTCGCTGAGCAGTTCATTGTGCAACACCGTGTACCCGTATGCGGTCGTAAAAATTGAGCTTTGCACGGACATGCCCTGGGGGGTACGCTCGTACCTCCGTGTACGTACGTGCGTACCTCCGCGTATGGACGTACGCGGGAGTATACTGGGGGCTTAATGCTATAATACTTCTGAATGGTTGTCCCCCAGTCTTTCTCATCCAAAATAGAAATCAGAAAACCAATTTTTACTGGTTGTTATAAATCGTCCACCAGGTCCATATTCTCAGTTTTTGTCTGAATTCTCAGATTTTTTTGTCTGACTTATTATTGAATACTGATAATGTCATATAATGGGGGGATTCAATATTCATGTTGATGTTGAAAGTGATAGCTTAAGCAACACCTTTGATTATTTAATAAAGTCAATTGGTTTTACCCAAAATGTCCACACACCTAATCATTCTCATCATCACACTCTTGAGCTGGTTCTGACATGTGGCATAGAGAGTAAGTACTTACCGTAGTAATACTGTACATCCTCAAAATCCTGTTCTGTCTGACCATTTTTAATAACATTTGAGTTTGCATTAACTGACTACACAGCCACTGAGAGTAAATTTCATTATAGCAGGTGTTTATCAGAGAATGCTGTAACCACATTTAAAGAATCTCCTTCATTGTTGTTTCCTCTGTCTCGCAGAGTTATGCAACAGAGAGCAATGACTTAAATGGTCTTGTTGATATTTTACAACTTCGATGCAAACTTCATTTGATTCAATTCAATTCAAAAATACTTTATTAATCCCAGAGGGAAATTAAATGTTGTTGTAACTCATCATCCTGGTTTCATTAAAGAGTTGTTATAGATGCTGATGGCTGTAGGCAGGAAGGATCTCTTGTAGCAGTCTGTCCTACAACGGACCTGAAGAAGCCTCTGACTGAAGACACTCTGTTATTGTATGACAGTCTGATGAAGAGGATGCTGAGCATCGTCTATATGGTTCTTCATTTTATGAAGAATCCTTCTTTGTACAGTCATCTCCAAAGTTTCTAGAGGAGTCCCAAGAACTGAGCCAGCCTTCTTTATGAGCTTGTTGATCTTTTTTAAGTCACTTGCTCTGGTGCTGCGACCCCAGCAGATGATGGCAGAAAAGATAGCGCTCTCTACAACAGACTTATAGAAGATATGCAGCATCTTGCTGCAAACACTGAAGAACTTCAGCTTCCTCAAGAAGTACAGTCTGCTCTGTCCCTTCTTGTAGACGGCTTCACTGTTGCATTTCCAGTCCAGTCTGTTATCCAGGTGAGCCCCAAGGTATTTATACTAATCCACCAACTCCACTTCTTCTCCCATGATGGAAATAGGGTTGGACCTGTTCCTGTTTCTTCTGAAATCTACAATCATCTCCTTTGTTTTGTTCACATTCAAGATGAGATGATTATTTCCACACCATGCCACAAAGTGGTCCAGCAGTTCCCTGTACTCAGCTTCTTGTCCGTCTCTGATACACCCGACCACTGCAGAGTCATCAGAATATTTCTGCAAATGACAGGAGTCTGTTTTTTACTGGAAATCTGAGGTGTACAGAGTGAAAAGGAATGGTGAGAGTACAGTCCCCTGTGGTGCTCCTGAGCTACTGACCACCTGGTTAGACACACAACCCTTCAGTCTCACAAACTGTGGTCTGTTTGTCAGGTAGTCTTTGATCCAAGTGATTGTTGAGGCCTCCACCTGAGTCTTCTGGAGTTTCTGACAAAGCCTTTTCTAGATGACAGTGAGTTTGCTGAAGCAGGTGTATGATGGCATCTTCAGATTCAAGTCCATGCCGATAAGCAAACTGCAGTGGGTCCTGATACGTTTTTGTTTGTTTAGTCAGGTGGGCCAACATAAGTCTCTCTAGGACCTTAATGATGTGGGATGTCAGGTCAACAGGTCTATAGTCACTGAGGACAGATGGGTGAATTTTCTTTGGTACTGGAACAAAGCAGGAGGTTTTCCACAACACTGGAACCTTCTCCTGGGTCAGGCTAAGGTTGAAGAGGTGCTGCAGAACCCCACAGAGCTGCTCTGCACAGACTTTCAGGACTCTGGAACTGACACCATCTGAACCTGCAGCCTTACTCCGGTTCAGTTTCTCCAGCTGTTTCCTCACCTGATTTCTAGAGACGCAGAGGGGGGAGGCAAAGGAGGTACCAGCATCTTCTGATTTGGTTGAAGACCAACATGTAGAAGAAGAAGGGTCCATGACCGAGGTGGTAGATACAATAGTTGAGGTGTGACAGGACAACCTTGGGTCAAAGGAGGGTGGTATGTCTGTTTGGCTGTGGGCAAGACAGGAGGATGCTGAGCTTGTTCCTGAACTGAACCTATTGAAGAACGTCTTCAGTTCATTGGCTCTGTCCAGGCTTCCATCCTTCTGATCCTTCTTCTGCTTGAAGCCTGTGATCTTTTTCATCCCTGATCACACCTCTCTGATATTGTTCTGCTGGAGCTTGCTCTCCAGCTTTTTCTTGTACACCTCCTTGCTGTTTCTTATCTTGACTTTTAGTTGCTTCTGTGTACTCCTCAATAATTCGCTGTCTCCCTCCCTGAAGGCTTTTTTTTCTGGTTTAGCAGTTCCTTCAGGTCAGTGTTGATCCAGGGTTTGTTATTGGAGAATCATCTCACTGTTCTGGTGGGGATAGTGTCGTTTACACAGAAATGTATATAGTCAGTCACACACTCAGTCATGGCATTGATGTCCCCTTCATGTGGCTGACACAGTGTATCCCAGTCTGTAGCCTCAAAATAAACCTGCAGGGCTTCTTCAGCTTCCGTTGACCATTTCTCACTGTTCTCTTTATTGCAGGTTGTCTCTGAACAAGGGGTTTATATTTTGAGCTGAGAAACACAAGATTGTGATCTGATTTGCCCAGAGAGGATCTTGCTTTAGCGATGTATGAATCCTTGACATTTGCATAAAACAAGTCCAGCGTTTTGTTTTCTCTGGTAGAGCAGCTGACAAACTGTTGGAATGTCAGAAGTGTAGCAGAGAGTGAGACATGATTGAAATCCCCAGATATTGCAATAAATGCATTAGGATGTTGTGTCTGTAGCGTAACAACCTCGGAGCTGATTACATCACACGCAGTCTCTGCAACAGCATTGGGTGGAATGTAAACAGTTGCCAAAATAACACTGGGAAACTCTCTTGGCAAATAATATGGACGACAACTTAGTGCTAACAGTTCAATATCTGGACTGCAAAGACGACACTTCACAGTAACATGTCCAGGATTACACCATCTGTTGTTCACAAGCACTGCCAACCCACCTCCTTTGCTTTTGCCATTCCTCTTCAAAGCTCTATCTGCTAGTATGGTCAGAAAGTCTGGCAGAGAAACGCTGGAGTCGGGGATATGATCTTGCAGCCATGTCTCAGTGAAACACATAACACTGCATTCCCAGTACTCTGAATGGGTCCTTGTTAGGGCCTGAAGTTCATCCAACTTGTTTCCCATTGATCTCACATTGCCCATCATGATCAATGGAAGAGATGGTTTGAACTTCATTCTTCTCTCTTTCTCCCTCTTCTTTACTCCTGCTCTGCATCCACAACGCCTTCTTTTCAACTCATTTGGAATTTGGGGCTGTAGTTGATATTATTTGAGCTTTGGAGATGTTAATCAGCTGCTCCCGGCTGTAAAAAACAACCTTGTTGTTATGGTTATGCATCATAACAAATGTCCAAAAGCAAAGATATTTCTATAAAAATCTTTCCAGCTGCACAGCATCTGACACCAGTGGAAATAATCATCCAAAAAAGTAATTTATATCCAGAAAAAAAGAGGAATTAAAGTTTTCAAAAGTAATATCCCAGAATGAAAGTAACAGAGCTACTCCAACATACAGCCACCTTGAGCGGCACAATTCTAGAATTACGATAAAATTGCTCCGCTGAAAAAGAAAGTGATCAACAGAGGAAGCTGGCTGCCTTGTTCATTTCTGAGTTACGTGCTTTAAAACAGGCATCTAAAAACCTGGAAAGAAAATGGCACTCCACTAACATGGAAGAATTTTATTTTACTTGGAGAGATAGCCTGCTAACATATAGGAGAGCCCTCAATAAAGCTTGAACTGTATATTATTTATCTTTAAATAGCACTGATGAAAGTTACTAATGATATCACGGCCTCAGAAAATGGACAGGTGTCTATACTGGTACTGTTAGACCTCAGTGTTGCATTTGATACAGATGATCACAATTTTCTACTACAGAGGTTTGAATATGATATTGGGATTGCAGGAACTGCTCTAAAATTGTTTAAATCATAATTATTTGATCGATTACAGTTTGTAAATGTAAATAATGAATCTTATTTATACACCAAAGTTAGTCATGGAGTTCCATGGGGTTCAGTACTTGGACCAGTGCTCTTTATTTTGTATATGCTTTCATTAGGTAAAGGTATTAAACAGCATGGGATACATTTTCATTGTTATGCTGATGATACTCAATTATATTTATATATGAAACCCATTAAAAAGATCACTTACTTAAATAACAAGCATGTCTTAAAGACATAAAGCCTGGATAGTCCTAAATTTTCTGCTTTTAAATTCAGACAAATTCCCCTCCCTGGGCTGCCACCTTACCGTGGTGGAGGGGTTTGAGTGTCCCAATGATCCTAGGAGCTATGCTGTCAGGGGCTTTACGCCCCTAGTAGGGTCACCCATGGCAGACAGGTCCTAGGTGAGGGACCAGACAAAGTGCAGCCCAAAGACCCCGATGATGAGAAAAACAAATGGACTTAATGTTCCCTTGCCCAGACGTGGGTCACCGGGGCCCCACTCTGGAGCCAGGCCTGGAGGTGGGGCACGCGGGCGAGCGCCTGGTGGCCAGGCTTTTACCCATGGAGCTCGGCCGGGCACAGCCCGAAGAGGAGACGTGGGTACCCATTCCCATGGGCTCACCACCTGTGGGAGGGGCCAAAGGGGTCAGGTGCATTGTGGAATGGGTGGTGGCCGAGGGCGGGGACCCTGGTGGTCTGATCCTCGGCTACAGAAGCTGGCTATTAGGACGTGGAATGTCACCTCACTGGTGGGGAAGGAGCCTGAGCTGGTGTATGAGGCTGAGAGGTTCTGGCTAGAAATAGTGGGACTCACCTCTACGCATGGCTCTGGCTCTGGAACCAGTTTCCTTGAGAGGGGCTGGACACTCTTCCACTCTGGAGTTGCCCCTGGTGAGAGGCGCCGAGCAGGAGTGGGCATACTTATTGCCCCCCCAACTTGGTGCCTGTGTGTTGAGGTTCACCCCGGTGAATGAGAGGTTGGCCTCCCTCCACCTACGTGTGGGGGGACAGATTCTGACTGTCGTTTGTGCTTATGCACCATATGGCAGTTCAGATTATCCACCCTTTTTCGAGTCCTTGGAGGGGGTACTGGAAAGTGCACCTCCTGGGGACTCCCTTGTTCTGCTGGGGGACTTCAATGCTCATGTGGGCAATGACAGTGAGACCTGGAGGGGTGTGGTTGGGAGGAACGGCCCCCCTGATCTGAACCCGAGTGGTGTTCTGTTGTTGGACTTCTGTGCTCATCATGGATTGTCAATAGCAAACACCTTGTTCAAGCAAAAGGGTGTCCATATGTACTCTTGGCACCAGGACACCCTAGGCCGCATTTCGATGATCGACTTTGTCATCGTCTCATCTGATCTGCGGCCACATGTCTTGGACACTCGGGTGAAGAGAGGGGCGGAGCTGTCCACTGATTACTACCTGGTGGTGAGTTGGCTCCGATGGTGGGGGAGGATGCCGGTCAGACCTGGCAGACCCAAACGTATTGTGAGGGTTTGTTGGGAACATCTGGCAGAGTCTCCTGTGAGACGGAGTTTTAACTCCCACCTCCGGGAGAACTTTGAACATGTTCCGAGGGAGGTCGGGGACATTGAGTCTTAGAGGACCATGTTTCGTGCCTCTATTGTCGAGGCAGCTTACCAGAGCTGTAGCCGCAAGGTTGTTGGTGCCTGTCACGGCGGCAACTCTCGAACCCTGAGGGATGCTGTCAGGCTGAAGAAGGAGTCCTATCGGGCCTTTTTGGCCTGTGGGACCCCAAAAGCAGCTGATGGGTACCGGCAGTCCAAGCGACATGTGGCTCGGGTGGTCGCTGAGGCAAAAACTCAGGCATGGGAGGAGTTTGGAGAGGCCATGGAGAATGGCTTCCGCACGGCTTTGAGGCGATTCTGGTCCACCATCCGGCGTCTCAGGGGGGGAAAGCGGTACACCACCAACACTGTTTATAGTGGGAGTGGTGTGCTGCTGACCTCAACTCAGGATGTTGTGGGTCGGTGGGCAGAATACTTTGAAGACCTCCTGAATCCCACCGGCACGTCTTCCACTGAGGAAGCGGAGCCTGGGGACTCTGGGTCGGGCCCTCCAATCTCTGGTGCTGAAGTCACCGAGGTGGTTAAAAAGCTCCTCGGTGGCAGGGCCCCAGGGGTGGATGAGATTCGCCCGGAGTTCCTTAAGGCTCTGGATGTTGTAGGGTTGTGTTGGCTTACGCGACTCTGCAATATTGCGTGGACATCGGGGGAAGTTCCCCTGGATTGGCAGACCGGGGTGGTGGTCCCCCTCCTCAAAAAGGGGGACCCTAGAGTGTGTTCCAACTACAGGGGAATCATGCTCTTAAGCCTCCCTGGTAAGGTCTATTCGGGGGTTCTGGAGAGGAGGGTCCATCGGATAGTCGAACCTCGGATTCAGGAGGAGCAGTGCAGTTTTTGTCCTTGCCGTGGAATTCTGGACCAGATCTACACTCTCAGCAGTGTCCTGGAGGGTGCGTGGGAGTTTGCCCAACCGGTCTACATGTGCTTTGTGGACTTGGAGAAGGCGTTCGACCGCGTCCCTCGGGGAACCCTGTGGGGGGTACTCTGGGAGTATGGGGTACCGGGCCCTTTGATACGGGCTGTTAGGTCCCTGTATGACCGGTGTCAGAGCCTGGTCCTCATCGCCGGCAGTAAGTCGGGCTTGTTCCCGGTGAGAGTTGGACTCCGCCAAGGTTGCCCTTTGTCACCGATTCTGTTCATAACTTTTATGGACAGAATTTCTAGGCGCAGCCAAGGTGTTGAGGGGATCTGTTTTGGTGGCCTTAGGATTGCGTCTCTGCTTTTTGAAGATGATGTAGTCTTATTGGCTTCATCAGATCGTGATCTACAGCTTTCGCTGGAGCGGTTCACAGCCGAATACGACACGGCCGGGGTGAAGATCAGTTCCTCCAAATCCGAGGCCATGGTCTTGAGCCGGAAAAGGGTAGGGTGCCCTCTCCGGGTCAGGGAGGAGGTCCTACCCCAAGTGGAAAAGTTCAAGTATCTTGGGGTCTTGTTCACGAATGAGGGAAAAATGGAGCGTGAGATCGATAGGCGAATAGGTGCAGCGTCTGCAGTGAAGCAGGCGCTGTACAGGTCTGTCGTGGTGAAGAGAGAGCTGAGTCAAAAGGCGAAGCTCTCAATTTACCAATCAATCTACGTTCCTACCTTCATCTATGGTCATGAGCTTTGGGTTGTGACCGAAAGAATGATATCTCGGATACAAGCGGCCGAAATGAGTTTTCTCCGCAGGGTGTTTGGGCTCTCCCTTAGAAATAGGGTGAGAAGCTCAATCATCCGGGAGGGACTCAGGGTAGAGCCGCTGCTTCTCCACGTCAAGAGGAGCCAGTTGAGGTGGCTTGGGCATCTGTTTAGGATGCCTCCTGGATGCCTCCCTGGTGAGGTGTTCCGGACACGTCCCACCGGGAGGAGGCCCAGAGGAAGACCCAGGACACGCCGGAGGGACTATGTTTCTCGGCTGGCCTGGGACCGCCTCGGGATTCCCCCGGAAGAGCTGGCCCAAGTGGCTGGGGAGAGGGAAGTCTGGGCCTCCCTATTTAGGCTGCTACCCCCGCGACCCGACCCCGGATAAGCGGAAGAAAATGGATGGATGGATGGAAATTCAGACAAGACAGAGGCTGTGGTTTTTGGACCTGAGTATTTTATGAGCAAACTTTGCAACATTTCACTTCCTCTGGATGGAATTAATTTGGCATCCAGTTCTAATGTAAAAAACCTTGGTGATATTTTTGATCAGAATATGTTTTTTAACCCCCACATTAACATAAATTATCAGGACCTTCACCTTCACCTTCACCTGCA
Source organism: Nematolebias whitei (assembly GCF_014905685.2). Taxonomy (NCBI): domain Eukaryota; kingdom Metazoa; phylum Chordata; class Actinopteri; order Cyprinodontiformes; family Rivulidae; genus Nematolebias; species Nematolebias whitei. The sequence goes on from NC_056504.1 coordinate 31,860,759, forward strand.
TAATACAGTAGTCCCTCGCTATTTCACGGTTCGTGTATCACGGACTCGCTCTATCTCGGTTTTTGAAAATAAGATTGAACATGACACACAACTGGCTGATTTATGGATGAGCTGCACGATCGGCATGAAATTTTTATTTAAAATTAATTATTTTAAGTTATTTAGCACCTGCTGCACCTTTGGGCAGCCCAAAACTGCAGAAAAAGCGTCCTCCTGCATCTTTGTGCAAACCATATTGCAGGATAAATTTCCTGCTGCAGCTGATCAGCTGTTATCCGTGCAGAGCGGAGAAGTGGGCGTGGCCAAGAGCGCTTGCAGGTGGAAAAAAGCAGCGGAGGCAGGGAGCTGAAATCATAACATTCTGTGCTCTTTTAGAGCTTTAGAAATT
>NC_056504.1:31861246-31863771 GCF_014905685.2 Nematolebias whitei
ATTATTTTTTTTTAAAGCACATATTCTCTTAGAACTGCAGCCAAAGTGACCCCAGTTCAGAAGATGATCCAGTATCAGGATCCAGAAACCATCTATTCAATTCAATTCAGTTCAGTTTATCTCATCAGTAATGCACTTTTCAGACCCTCTTAAAGGTACAGGACCTGCTTGGCTCAAGCCTCATTTGAAGCAAAGTAGCCTTTTTGTGAGCAGCTGGGAAAACATCCTATGAGTGGGCGTCCTGATCTGAACACTAAGAAATTGTGGCCGCTTTGAGTGACCGCTGAGAGAAGCAGATCAAGTGATGTGAAATTTTAATGGGCGGTGAGATGTCAGAGGATACGAGTCATTTAGCTAAAAGAAAGAGAAACTGAGTAGAGAAATAAGATCAGCTGAAGAGGCAATAGGAGGTCAAGATGTCTTCATGTGCTGTCCTGATTCTACTTGTTGAAAGCCTCTAATTTAGCATTCTGTCTGAACTCCATCACCCCACATTTACAATCAAAGCATGAGTCACAAACTGAGGATGTCAGTCATCAGATGAGCTGATGTGGTTTTATTAAAAAAGAGGTGTGTCTTTCCGTCTCCTTCCCTCTGACTCAATAATTGCTTCCTTCTGAAGACAGACAGAGATCAGCATCTGTTGTGAAGAACAGAGGAGGAGGTGGTGGAGAAGGAGGGGGTTGCCCATTTTTAGAAACATACCAGCTGCCACAGTCTGCCCCCCCTGGCTGTTTGTAACCCCCCAGTACAGGTTAGGAGCTGCCCAACGAGGCCACAAGCCAAGTCATTTCAGACAGCTTGACTCTGTCTCCACTCAGCGTCCTTCATCTGTCTCCACTCACCGTCCTTCATCAAACAGTCACCTGCTGGGACAGAGTTTTATTGTTTCAGTGCTGATTCAGCATCCACACTATTCTTGTTTTCCTGTAATTAATTTTTCAGACGTTTTTATTTTTATTTTTGGTCATTTAAGTACCGGCACTTTTGCATATTTTGTGCTACTTAGGGTATTTCAGCTGAGCTCAAGGAGTTCAGTTTGCTCAAGTTATAGGTGCTATGACTTGTTTTTTGCAACTTTTATACTTGCTGTATTTTTATCTTTTTATGTTACTTTAGATTTTAGCTAGCGTTTTGCTACTGTTCTGCTACATTTAGATATATTTCTACTGCTCTGCTATTTATCAAACATTTTTGCTTCTTTGTGCGTTTAGTTAGCTGTATTTATTTCCCTCTTAGCCTTCTGGTAGCCTTTTGCTACTGTTAACTTTTGCTACTTTTAGCTAGCCTTTTATTGCTTTTAGCATTTAGCTTACGGGCAGTTCCTTTTACCTAGTGTTTTGCTATTGTTTTTTGCTTTTAGCTAGCCTTTTCGAACTTTTGGATTCTAGCTAGCTTTTTGCTACTGTTAACTTTTAGTTAGCTTTTGCTACATTTACCAATTATTTTGCTGATTGTAGTATTTAGCTGATATTTAGCTACTTATATCCAGTATTTTATTTATTTTCGCTTTTAATTTCTTTTAGCTTCAACAAGTCATTTGGGGTTTCTTCAGCAAATTTAACGTCACTGTATTCACACTGCATTTTCACAGAGGAAAAAAAAATTCTAGTTTTGTTTTCATCACCGGGTGGCACGGTGGCTCAGTTGGTAGAGCTGTTAACTCTCATCGAGAAGGTTGCTGGTTCAAATCCCAGCCAGGGATCTTTCTGGGTGGAGTTTGCATGTTCTCTCCATGCATGTGTGGGTTTTTTACGGGTACTCTGGTTTCCTCCCACAGACTATGAACATGCATGTTGGACTGATTGGTAACTCTAAATTGACCCTGAGAGTGGGTGAGAGAGTGAATGGTTGTTTAACTCGTTTGTCTCGATATGTCCCTGTGATGGACTTGCAACCTGTCCATGGTGTCCCCCAATTCTCTCACAGTGCTTGATATGGGCATTAGTGACCCCCATGACCCGAAAAAGAAGAAGCGGGCAAAAAATAACTTTTGAACTTTGAATTTAGAACCTTATTGATCCTGCATGAAATTGTTATAATTGATGGATGTTTTCATCACCAATAAAAATAAAATAAAATATGTTGTCATCTTGTATGTTCCCAGACAATGGTGAAATTGGTTCTCTACATTTAACCCATCATACCTGGAATGCACCCAGGTGGTGCAGTGGGCAGCTATGTAAACACATGAGGAGCAATTAGGGAATGAGTGTCTTGCTCAGAGACACCACAACGTGTGGGAATGGCTGGGGATTGAAACTGGGAATTCTGGGTTCTGAGTCAGCTGCCCTACCTCTACCCCATCCCGGTCCCTACAAACATGAAGTGGCCAAGATTATTGGTTGTAGTTCATTGGTAAAATGCAATCATTTTCATTGAAAGATATATATATAGATATAGATATAGATATGTATATAGATATAGATATATAGATATAGATATAGATATAGATATATATATATACATATATATATATATATACATATATATATATATACATATATATACATATATATATATAT
>NC_056504.1:31863871-31865054 GCF_014905685.2 Nematolebias whitei
TGGAGAAGTTTAAAGCTGGATTTGGATACAAAAAGATTTCCCAAGCTTTAAACATCCCAAGGAGCACTGTGCAAGCAATCATATTGAAATGGAAGGAGTATCAGACCACTGCAAATCTACCAAGACCCGGCCGTCCCTCTAAACTTTCATCTCGAACAAGGAGAAGACTGATCAGAGATGCAGCAAAGAGGCCCATGATCACTCTGGATGAACTGCAGAGATCTACAGCTGAGGTGGGAGAGTCTGTCCATAGGACAACAATCAGTCGTACACTGCACAAATCTGGCCTTTATGGAAGAGTGGCAAGAAGAAAGCCATTTCTCAAAGATATCCATAAAAAGTGTTGTTTAAAGTTTGTCACAAGCACCTGGGAGACAACATGTGGAAGAAGGTGCTCTGGTCAGATGAAAACAAAATCGAACTGTTTGGCCACAATGGAAAACGATTTGTTTGGCATAAAAGCAACATAGCTCATCACCCTGAACACACCATCCCCACTGTCAAACATGGTGGTGGCAGCATCATGGTTTGGGCCTGCTTTTCGACAGCAGGGACAGGGAAGAAGGTCAGAATTGATGGGAAGATGGATGGGGCCAAATACAGGACCATTCTGGAAGAAAACCTGTTTGAGTCTGCAAGAGACCTGAGACTGGGATGGAAATCTCCAACAAGACAATGATCCAAAACATAAAGCCAAATCTACAATGGAATGGTTCACAAATAAACATATCCAGGTGTTGGAGTGGCCAAGTCAAAGTCCAGACCTGAATCCAATCGAGATCTGTGGAAAGAGCTGAAGACTGCTGTTCACAAATGCTCTCCATCCAACCTCACTGAGCTCGAGCTGTTTTGCAAGAAAGAATGGGCAAGAATTTCAGTCTCTCCATGTGTAAAACTGATGGAGACAAACCCCAAGAGACTTGCAGCTGGAACTGCAGCAAAAGGCGGCGCTACAAAGTATTAACGCAAGGGGGCGAATAATATTGCACACCCCACTTTTTAGTTTTTTATTTGTTACCAAAGTTTGACACATCCAATAAATTTCATTCCACTTCATGATAGTGTCCCACTTGTTGTTGATTCTTCACAAACAATTAAAATTTTATATCTATGTTTGAAGCATAAAATGTGGCAAAAGGTTGAAAAGTTCAAGGGGGCCGAATACTTTCACAAGGCACTGTGT
>NC_056504.1:31865154-31865557 GCF_014905685.2 Nematolebias whitei
TATATATATATATACACATACATATATATACATACATATATATACACATATATACACACACACACACACACACATGAGCTGTATATATATAAATTAGATATAATGTATATATAAGATTGTGATATTATAATGTGTGTGTGTATATCTATAAGAAAATTATTAAACTGTATTAATGTATATATATATATAACAGTGATATAGATAATCCGTGTATATATATATATATATATATATATACACACACACACATGAGCTGTATATATATATATATAAATTAGATATAATGTATATATAAGATTGTGATATTATAATGTGTGTGTGTATATCTATAAGAAAATTATTAAACTGTATTAATGTATATATATAACAGTGATATAGATAATCCGTGTATATATATATATAT
>NC_056504.1:31865657-31874663 GCF_014905685.2 Nematolebias whitei
GAGAGGTTTTGAGACAGTTTGTTTTCAGATAGGAAATCTGACTTTTTTTCATCACAAACTAATTTGCTGTGGAGTCGTTTGTTCTTCCCCAGCTACAAACAAATACTGGACTGTCTTGGTGATTGGTGGATCTAGAAAACAAGCTTGAAAGCTTTTTAATTAGCCTATTGTTGATTAATGTTACTTTACGGCTTTGATTGAGAAGTTTGCTCAACTTTGATAAAAGCAGGAGGTGAAAAAACGTGATGTGTGCTCATTAAATGTCAGACAACGACATCAGGAGGATTTTAATTTTTATTTTTTGTATAGATGGTGACTTGTTAAATGTTCTTTTAAAAATGATAACCTATGGATTTTTGGGAGCAAATGTTTATAGCTACTTGCTTTCAACAAAAGCCAGTAAAAGGAAACAACCTGTTCTTCTTTATACACAGTTTTTCTTTTTAATTACTCGTGTCTGTGTATTTGTGTGTGTGTGTGTTTGTGTTTGTGTGTGGATAAGTCACGCCCATTCAAAATGGCTGCCACAACTAAACAACTGTAGCAAACACAAAAATAGCTACAATTCTGTGAATTTTGCAGCTACTAAGCTAAAATTTGGCATGGTAGTAGCTAAGACTCATCCTGAGCAAATAATCAGAGCACTAAGTGATTGCAAAAAACTTTTTTTTTAAAAACAGCCATGAACTATTATATCCCACTTCAGTCCATTTCCACTACACCTGTTCTTTAGTGAAATATTTATGGAATTGCCACATGAAACTGAATAAAATTTTCAGAAAGATATTCAGAGTGGAGCTACTGTGATGTTTGTGGTGTTGCAGAGGTTGACCTAAGAGTGCAAACAGAAAGCAGGCACAATTCAACAAGTGCAATCATATAACTAAAAGAAACCCTGAACACATACTTATGACCAAAAACCCAAGCTTTGAACAGACTTGTGTATGAAAATGACAAATTGCCGCAGAAAAACAAAAATCACAATCAAGTGCATATTTCATCAAATTTATTTCAAAGCTTTGGAGAACAGCCAGACTCACAGAAAGTCAGTGCATTACAAATACAGGACGTATTCATGCCTTGTCCCGTCCGAGTCTTTGACCCATTCGGACTTCCTGAAATGAAAAAGTTTTATAGAAACTCATCAGTGGAGCCTCCTGCCCCTCTCCTTTGTGCCCTGTTTCAGCGAGTGGGTGATTAGCATCTAACCAGCTGTCTACTGCTGCCGCCACTCCACAAACAGTGCTACCATACCATTATCAAATAACATTGTAACATCATTCACAATAACCTTAAATTTCTAAAAGGATTACAAAAGTTATTAACATAGAAAAATAATATTGACTGTATCAGGAGGCAGATCATTATATATTTCCATCACACAAAGGCTGAGCGACAACAAGGATCCAACATCTGCTGGGAGCAGGGATTTCTGAATGAGAACATCTGGAAGAGGCCAATTACAAACAGGTGTTGTGAGTAAATGATCAGGAGTGCTGAAGAAACCATAGCCATGGAGAAACACAACAAGTGACTGAAAACAAAACACAGAAAAAAGGCAAAATCTATTAAATGAATGATAATCTGGTTGGTATGGACCCATCTATGAACTGAAAACACTGAAAACCCAACACCGCAAACATACTGGGAACAAGGAACAACGGTAAATTCAAAAGCAGGCAAAAACAACACAACCTAAACACACACAAAAAGCTCTAAAACCAGATACAACAATTCCTTTTTAGAATCAGCCAAATCAAGATGGCCCTCACCGTAAACCTGTACGGTTTCTGGAGTCTGGTCCTACATGTCGTGTTTTCCTCGTGTTTGCCTGTCACCCCTCAGCATCTCTCCTCCCTGTGTTCCAGCACTGTCACACCTGTGTCTAATCTAATCACAGCAGGTGCCTGTCATTTCACCTTGTTTGTGTCTGTATATATTCAGTCTCTTGGACGTTTGTCTCTGGATTGTCCATTCTATGGCTTCATGTCTCTGCATCTCTCTGTGTCACCTCCTTAAAGTAAGTTTGCTGCCCCGCCAGCATTTTGTTTTGTTTATTACAATAAACTGTTGTTTATTTTTTATTTTTTACTTTAACTGGAGTCTCATCTTCCTGCTCTGGGGTTCAACACACGGAAGCAAATCATGTTATAGTTAATAACTCTAACTCAGTTTTACAGAAGTTAGGCTAAAACTTTGTATGGTAATGGGTAAGAGCATTGATTTAGACTTTAGGCCGAGAGAGGAGGAGTCAGACGGTGAAGCCACCAAGGATGAGCACTCCCTACTTGACTGGTTTCATCCATTTGACTTTAGTTTTGAACAATGGGAGACACTTTGTTCAGCTGTATTAACGTCAACAGCTGAGCATCATCCTCAGTACAACCTAAGACTGCTAACAGATCATGCAAAATATTGCAGCATTGCACAAGATTGTAACGTCGTATAAGAAGTTTGACCAAAATGGCTATAACCTCATCAAAAAAGTATTTTAATTTAAAAATATGGTGGCGGGCAAGCTGCAGTCCTTCAAAGCCAAACCTTTAATTTCTGAAACTTGAATTAGCATTTTGTAGATTTGCTGTCTGATTTTAATGGAGTATTTATGCATAAAACCTTAAACAATGAAAGGGAAAGAACACCCTGTACGTGTGGTCACATGCTTGTTATATTTCTTAATCATTTCTAATCTTTATTTATTTTTTTTTTAACTAGGCTAACAACAAAGCTATAATGCACATTTACAATTACAGCCAGTTGAGATTTCTGTCATAACCTTTAGACTCCAAAACACACGAACCTTTATTTCATTTTTAGATTGTTTTAGTGCCATTTGGGAACATTTGTCCAAATGTGATAAACACAAACATATGATGATGTGATTATTTATACTTATTTTCCTCAACTAAAATAAAAAAAGACGAGTAAAAAGTGAACAACTTAACAACTCCTGTTGACAAAAGGAAACAGTTCAACTACGGACAGAGATGTGACCACGGACGCACAGAAGCACAAAAGATGAAAATTACCTGCAAGAAAAGTAGAGAAAAAGCAAAGAAGAAACCTGTAAGAAGTTATTTTTGTCTGGTGTTGACATTTCTCAGTAGTGGGGAACCCAGGGCCAGCCTAAGGCATAAGCAAACTAAGTGGCTGCTTGGGGCCCCAAGGCCACTAGGGGGCATCTGAAGTGGAATTGATTTTTTAATTATTTTTTAGTAATGATTTCTATATGCTTCTATTTAATATTTTAAGTTCAGCTTTTGCAAATTGTTGCATACATTTATATGGTTTTAAGAACTAATTAGTCAACTTTAAATTTCTTTCTTTAAACAATTTACATGGTTTCAAGTAATTGTTCATTTACATTATTTAAGTATTTCCTTGACATTTTATTTTAATTTTATTTAATTTAGTCTGTTTTTGCACAATTATTGTTTATGCATCCAAGTTATTTTATCTGTTGTTTGTTGTTGATCTTGCATTACAAATTATTTTGAACATTACTGTTGCAGTTCTTTGGAACCAAATGATAATAAACCAGATGACACTTTTGCTGTAAAATACATACTGGTGTTTTGTTTTTTTTCTTTTGTTATTTTCAGTACCACTAGATCGCACGTGTCAAACTCAAGGCCCGTGGGCCAAATCCAGACCGCCATAACCATTTCTGTGGCTCTCTACACCCTAGAGGGCCACAAAGACAGAACTTCAAGATAACATTTATCAGTTAAATCAAATCACTGTTATGTTTACAATACCAAATTACTCAAACAGAAAATATTGAATTTTTAGAAGTAGTCATCGAATGCAGATAAAGTTATATTTCACCAGTTTGTTAATAGGTTGTTTCATCAATGCATTCTGCCATGCCTGGCCTTTTGAGGACATTCATGAACTTGATGTGGCCCAAACGCTTAGGGCTTCATGGAGGCTTGGGCCAGTATGACCATTTTAAAGAAGTACAAAACAAGATCACCACCAAATAAAGAGATCACCCAGGTGACTGTGCCAAGATGCACCTGAATATTTTAATGAACAGACACGTTTAGAGAAACTTCTCACCGGTTTAATGATAGAAAACACAAGTCAGGCCTCAGCAGAAGAAGGAATGGTTCTGTCATGAGCTGCAGATGTTAAGCAGCCCAGTGCTACTCTGCTTACCAATCTGGCAAAGACCTCAAAGCTGACCGAATAATGGGCCTGGATCCTTCATTCATCCAACGTAAATTCATCTGAAAACCTGCGGGCTCTTCTCAAACACAAGGTTTACAGTGAGGGGAGACAGCGCACCTCTGAGAGCAGGGTTAGGGAAGCTGTGGTTGCTGCTTCAGCAAACCTGAAAGACTGTGCATGGAGGACTTGTGCCACAACAAAAAGCTGTTATTATCTCACACTGGATACATTGTAAAGATCAAAACCATTATCAAATTTTATTTTTTTTGTTAGTGTAGATGAACAGATGCTGGGATATATTCATCATTTAACGCGGGTTCCTCATTTTTCTGGACTGAATAAAACGTGCATTGAATTTAAGGAAATGCAAAGTGAGACGTCATTTATATTTGACCCATCAAAATGAATGCGGTCATTTATTTATACTACATTAGTAATTTGTATCTTTAAATTGAAATGAGGTTATACAGTTTAATTTATCTTTAATAATTCAGCACGTTTAAGCACTTGTAGCTTTCTGGTTAAAGATGGTTCATGGATAGGATGGTGATGAATCTTATTAAGCACAGGTGGCTGCTGAGGCAGTTTGTCCATATGACCTGACAGTGTTAGTCGTCCCTTACACACTGTTTTGTCAGTTTGGTGACATTCAGTGGGACTGATTGTGTTCCCTCATCCTGAAACAAAGGCTGTGATTAACCGGTGTGCTCCGTCTGTGCTGATTTACTGCACGTGTTTAGCCAGCAGTCTCAGGGGAGGCACACTGGCCATTAAGCACAGCGCTGACATAAAACCCCCAAAATGAGGTCCTGCTGCGGACAAACTCTGAGGAACCTGGTGTGAAGAAACCTTCATGATCTCTGTCTGTGACCCACAAATCAGCATCTGTTAGATAAACTGTCTGCAGGTGAAATATGTTGACACACGAAGTGACCGGAATGTGGAAGCTTCGCTCCACAGACAAAACATTAGCACGGCCAAGCATAGTTGGTTTGGAGATAAATTATTCGGTGAAAGACACGTAATTTACTTTTCCACCTTTTGCTGTACAAAATGTTTCAGTATTTATTTGAATTCCTGCATTGTTCTTTTTCTTCGTCCATTATACTTTTATCAAATGGGTCTTGTGCAATGCATCAGTGAGGAATAGTATGTTTGCGTATAAGTACAAAATATAAAGTAATGTAATCATAGGTATCACAACAATTATATGTGAAGGGGACATGACCCCCCCCCCCCCCCCACACACACACACACACATAAAAACAAAAATAATTTGGACCACCCCCATATTAATCATGAAATATTAGTTCACCCTGCACTGTTTCTATTTCTTTGTGTCTGCAATTGTTGACGGGGTGGGGGTTAGGATGCGCGAGCGGAACGCTACATCTGTAGCATCCTAGCTAGCGTGTCTGTATTGTGCACCCCTATCTTTGCACTGTTAGTGCTGGCCAGGGGTAGGGGTACAAGTAACAAATTACAAATACTCACATTACTGTAATTAAGTAGATTTTTTGGGTACTTGTACTTTTATGAGTATTTCTTTCAAGTGTGTAATTTTACTCAAACTTAAGTACAATTTAGACCGTGTAATCACTACTTTAAAAACTAGAAGTCACTACTGAGTACGGCCATAATTTGAATTAATATTCAAACTGTTCATCTGCATCTTTGTAGCCAATAAGGCTCTCAGATCACGAACACGCCAATTACCTATGACGTAAGCAAAGAACAACTCCGTAGAGTAGAGAGTCATTTATGGACTTAAGATTTGGAGAAATAGCCAAAAGAGAGACAGAGGACAACACTGTGAACAGAGAAAATGACGAGGTAAAGGCTGAGGACGAGGGCCCGTGACTGTACCTGGAGGAACTGTTCATGTGAAGAGGGTGAACAGGAGACAGAGTCCAGATGCAAACTTTGTTTGAGGTCTACGGTGATAGCAGCTTACAAGACTTCAGCATCTAATCTCAGAAAACATATTGTGGTATACGAGGTTTTACAGCTACCTGTATGATATTGTTTTTTATTGTTTGTTTGTGTGGGTTATTAGTTTGGATAAGTATGCAAAGATCATAGATATTGTCACTGCCATCAGTTTGCCTGGTACTAAAATAAGACAGAGCTTCTGAGCTTCTGAGAAATGTGCTTTGAATGTATCTATTAAATACAGTAAATAAAACTGAATAACTTTTATTGACAACACAATAAAACATCAATTGGTTAAAAAGTAATTAATACTCTGAGTAGTTTTTGAGAAGAGTAATTTGTACTTTTACTTAAATATTTTTTAATAACACTAGTACTTTTATTGTAATGGAGTACAATTTAAGCAGTGTAACAGTACTTGTACTTGAGTACAAATTTTCAGTACTCTTTCCACTTCTGGTGCTGGCAGTTGTTGACTGGGGGTTGGAGATGTTTGGATGCGTGAGAGAATCGGAGCGTTCTCTATTCACACAAGGAGAGCTGTTGGTCAGGCTACTTCTTGTGCTGTGCTCTCTAAAATAGTTATTGAATCAAGGGTTTACATGTGTAGGTAAACTTAGATGTTTAACCTGCTAAAATACACCAGAATGCAGGAAATGGCATCTTCTTTATTTAAAATTTTCTGGGGGAGGATCACCAGACCCCCCTCCACCAATGTGTCCCCCCACATCACAAATGCTTCTGATGCCAGTGAAGGTAACAGAAGTAAACTAAAGATACATTTGCAAAAGGAGTGGGAGATATACAAACATAGTCAATTCCACCCATCTCTAAAACTTACTAACAATAATTTCTTCTGTTTCATTACACAGTAATGAGATAAAAACATGTTTTTGGAAAGATGGCATAAAAAGAGAAAAAGGATGTGCAAATCCAGATGATTTAGAAATTTTCAATAGACTGTTTGTCCACAGCAAAAATCTTGAGAAATGCAACTTTCAGATATATTGAACTTTTGTTGAGGCCTGCTGATAACCGTTGTAAAACAAAACAAAACATGAAGCTTTAGGAAATCTATTGTCCCAGTTTATAAACCGTGCCCTTGGTTTTACAGTTTGAAGTGAATTTATGGGTTCATAAACCATGCATCTGGGTCATAAAATGTACCCACAACCTGCAAATCTGTATTAAGCTCAGGTCCTGGCATTCATGCAGTATCATCAAATTAAAAACATTATCCGATGGCAGTGATTGCTGCTTTAGGATGATGAATCCTTCATGCTGCAATTTTCTTTTTTTTTTTAATACAATTTGTTATTCTTTTACAGGTATAATGAGGTAATCAATTTTATTAGTAGGATGTGCTAGAAGAACTGATCCATGGAGATCCCATTTCACAGTCTGCAGGACAACCCCAATATTGAAAGAAATGGTACAATGTGAAAAAAAGTAAAAAAAATAAAGAATGAAATGATTCTTATAAACCCACATTTTATCCACAATGGACCATATAATAAATATGTCAAAGCTTAAACAAAGAAATTGTGCCACACTTAGAAAAACAATACAGTATTGTTATTTTTTATTTGATAGCAACAACACATCTACTTTGTACATAAAAGTGAGGAAGGAGCAACAAAAGACCCTAAAATTAAGTGGTATGAAAAAGAACCAGGCGGAGGAGCGTTTTGCATCAAATTAGGTTAACTGGCAACAGGTCGGTATAAAAAGAACATTTAGAGAAGCTGAATCTCTCAGAAGTAAAGATGGGAGGAGGTTCACCAGTCTGCAAAACACTGTCTACAAATAGTAGAACAATTGCAGATTAATGTTCCTCAGCAACAAACTGTGGAGATTCTGACTATCACATCATCTACAGTTCAGGAGAAGAATCTAGAGAACTCCCTGAGAGCAAAGAGAAAGGCTTAAAGTCATTACTTGTGATCTTCAGGGGGAGGCACGGTGGCACTGTTGGTGATCGAATTCTGGCCAGGGACCTGTCTGGGTGGAATTTGCATGTTCTCTCCGTGCATGGGTGGGTTTTCTCCGGGTACTCCGGTTTCCTCACACAGACCAAAAACATGCATGTTAGGCTGATTGGTAACTCTAAATTGTCCCTAGGTGAGAGTGGAAGAGTGAATGGTTGTTTGTCTCGTTTGTCTCCTGTGATGGACTTGTGACCTGTCCATGGTGTACCCCACCTCTCACCCAGTGACTGCTGGACATTAGCACCAGTGACCCCTGTGACCCAGAAAGGAAAAAGTGGGTAAAGATAAAGGATGGGTGGTGATCTTCAGGCCAGCTGGTGGAAGTGCTTTAAAACAGGTCTGAGTCTGTCATGAACACACCACATGGGCTCAGGAACACATAGCACAAGATAAGTTAAAGTGAAAGACAAGCAGAGGAGAGTGAATATATTACAGTGCTTTGCGAAAGTATTCGGCCCCCTTGAACTTTTCAACCTTTTGCCACATTTCAGGCTTCAAATATAAAGATATACAATTTAATTTTTTTGTGAAGAATCAACAACAAGTGGAACACAATTGTGAAGTGGAATGAAATTTATTGGATGTGTCAAACTTTTTTAACAAATAAAAAACTGAAAAGTGGAGCGTGCAATATTATTCGGCCCCTTTACTTTCAGTGCAGCAAACTCACTCCAGAAGTTCAGTGAGGATCTATGAATGATCCAATGTTGTCCCAAATGACTGATGATGATAAATAGAATCCACCTGTGTGTAATCAAGTCTCCGTATAAATGCACTTGCTCTGTGATAGTCTCAGGGTTCTGTTCAAAGTGCAGAGAGCATCATGAAGACCAAGGAACACACCAGGCAGGTCCGAGATACTGTTTTGGAGAAGTTTAAAGCTGGATTTGGATACAAAAAGATTTCCCAAGCT
>NC_056504.1:31874763-31878824 GCF_014905685.2 Nematolebias whitei
GTCTCTGTCCATCTGGTCAGTTTTGACATGGGCCTAGGTTCACTACAACACGACAGAAGCTTGTTGTTTTACTCTCCTGTCTTCATTTAGTACTTTAATTTAAAAACTGTTCTGCTTGGCCATCTTGTGTCAAACAACCTAACAGGAAACTTCTTTGGACCTTTGTTTTATCAGTTTGAACAGGGCAATGTTGACCAAGCAATTGTTTTCCAAGCCTCCCATTTCTAATTTGATGTTAAACAGCATTGAAATTATTCTGCTGGGCAGCTGGAACCTGTGCAGTTTCAACAAAGACTTTATTTTTTCCCCATGGGACCTACAAATAAAGACAATCTGCTGCTTAAATTGATAATATTCAACAAAGACACACAAAACTGCAGTGAGTAAGACGCGTCACATAAAAAATATAAAGCTTAAATATGAGAATAGTTTACCTTCCTATGAATGAGTAATGAGTAATTCCATGTTTTCTTTTGTTTTTGTTGATGCGTCCGTTGTCCTAATAAACAATGAAGCGTTCTGGCTGTAGGTGTAATTGCTAGGCGCCCAGCAGTGGGGGGTGTAATTAGAGGGACAGGGAGGACTATATGACTTCATGACTGGTACCGTTTAATGATAATGGGAAGCAACTCCACAATACTGTGGTCAGCTAATCACACTGGACTGGCCTGGACAGCTCTCAGTGTTTCTAAGCCGTGACTGGAATACTGAGCAGCAGTTCCACACCATTCGCTCTGCGGGGGGTTCAGGCTCATGATTATGGCTGTGACCCGGCGACACCCGCATCGCTGCCATTAGTGCCACCACAGATGGACGGCTTTATTGTAAATAAACAAAAGCCACCTGGAAAATGAATGCAGTAAATACTGTCAACACGAGCACTGGTTGTCCTTCTCCGCATTTGAAGCAGAAGATGAATCATCATCTCTTTATTATCTAATCAAACACTCTCAACTTGTATTTGAGCAACAATATCTACAGATATTATTATTGTTTCCATTTTACTGATTTTTTTAATTTATTTTTTTTAAGAAAATCTAAAATCTATGTTTCGGCTCACTAAACGCCAACAAGCATCTCTTAAAAATCTAAAGTGGTCAGCAAATTTACAATAAACAAACAAACAAACAAGGCCCAACACATTATCAATTCTTGTAACAGCTTTGAACACATGCTTTAAATTTTCACATTTGCAACAGCATTATCTAAAAAAAATATACAATGAGAATGTAATTAAAACTGTAAAACATAACTAAAGGCTTGCCATTCCTTGAAAGATGCACCCGTAGCCTTTGATGCCAAAGTTTTAAACTAAGATCATCTTTTATTGATAAAAGTTTGCTCAAACCTTGACAATAATATTAATGTCAAAGTTCATGCTCAATAATCCAGGTAAAAATCCAACAATGTTCAATCAGGTCTTCTGGATGGTTTCTTTTGTTGCTGAGACGTTTCGTCCTTCATCCAAAGGACTTCATCAGTCCAAGGATCCATAAACAAACTGAGTCCCACAATTACCACATTCCCATAGTGGAAAACCCAGTTTGCTGTGATAAGTTGGTTCTGGGTCCCGCTCTCTCCCCCGTCACCTCCTCTGAGGCAGCCATGCCAAAGTGGTTCAAAACATCACAGTTAAAACATAAAACTATTGATGTCACACTCGGAGTGTGTGTTGTGTGAATGACTCAGCTACAATGACATCAGATTTTAACGAGATGTCTGTAGATCTGATTGAGGCGGGGAGTGGTGGTGCAGATTGGAGAAGGTGGGCCTGTGAGCGGAAGATCGTCGGTTCAACTCCCGATACCTACAACATCAAAATGTGGGTGGAATTGGTAAAACACCTACTTCCACCCATATTTGCCCCACTCTGGGCCCTTGAGCAAGGCCCTTAACCCCCACCATCTGCTCCTCAGGGTGCACTAGATAGCAGCGCTCTGCTCCACACAGAGGGCTGTGGTAGCTCAGTGGTCTGTGGTTGCATCAGGAAGGACATCCAGGTCTTTGTGCAAGCTAGTTCGCTGTGGCGACCCCTGAAGAAGAGAGCAGCTGAAAGAAGGAAAAAAAATTACAAATAAAAAGACATGACAGAGCTATATAGTTGTGTTGGCTAATATCGATTAGTTGCTGTAGTCGTCTTGTATTGGCTTGACTCCGAATGTTAATCACTGCTGTATAAAAGAACAACAAAAGAACACAGTTTGTCACATAAAATATTTAAACACCAATGAGGTGATTCCAAAAGAACTATTGGCTGAAAAATTGGCATTTTTCTCAGCTGCAGTTTTCCAGTTTTTTTTTTTTTTGTCCTCCATTTGTCCACTTTCCTTGTTGTTTTAAACTCACACCACACAATATGCTGTGTAATATATGCACAGCACTGTAACTGTATTGATGAGTGGTTAAAAATATTTGCTAAGTTGAGTGCTTTAAATCAAAATACTCCCTCGTGCTCATTTAAGCAGAGAAAACATATTATGTCACCAGTTCTGAGTGCAACCAAAACAACAAACATATGATGAAACAGAAACTTCTCTGTCAGCATCAGTGACGACTGAAGATAAACGTGTTCCAGGCACTCTTCCTAATGAAGCTACATTTGTTCCTAGGAAGTGGATTAAGAGGATTATGAACTGGTTTCAAACAATCTAAAACATCTTTGTCCTTTTACTGATGGTTTGCAAACTTATACCAGTAATAATCTTTCTACAAAAAAAAAAAAGAAAAAAGAAAAAGGAAAAACAACTTCTAATTTTTATCACGTCTCTCAATATTTGGACATTTTTTGGTCATAAAAAGCATAAGCTTGGGTTATCATGGCATGCAATAAATATTTTGACATTGCTGATAGGGAATTTTCATGTTACTTCTGGTTTTGTTATTTCATTTTATTATCTAGTATCCCAGTCCGTGTAGGGATTTCCTCCAAACTCTTTTGAAACTAATGTAGTTTTCTTGGATGTATTTTGTGAAGCATGTCTTTGAGATAGTGAAAGTGTTCAGACTCAAAATTTGTTTTGTTCTTTGTACCATGTTTTTGAAAAGTACTGTCATTAAAATCTGAATAAATACATAAAAACATCAGTTGTATTTCTGTTAATGACATATAAATACAGTATATAAGCAAGTATTAAAAACTACTGAAGTACATCTATTAAATAATAAACACCCAAAATATTAACCCTAATTAAATTCTAGAAACACACTCAGTAACATGCTGTAAATAACATGACAAAAACCATCACAGAAAAAAGGGCCATGCATGACAGAGTGGGTGGTTTTTCTCATGATTCAATCAGTGTGGAGAGAGAAAAGATAATATAAAAAAAGTACAATTTGCTTCATCAAATTAAAGTATAGAGAAATAATCAAGACAAAATAAACTCACATTTTTTCCCCATGCAAAATGTTATAAAAAGAATAATATACAGAAAAAAAATAGCCTTTTTGTATATCATTATTGCACAAATGTGAACTGGAATATTTCTGGCAACAATCTGAGAAAACAGAACAATGTTCAAGGCTCAAGGTCCTTTACTGTCATTCACATCACATGTGGTACATGAGGTGAAATGAAATTGTGTACCCAAGGACCCAGTTATACCCAAAATAGCAAAAATATAAAGTATTAAAAGAAAGTATACAAGGGTCTAAAGATATTCCCAAAACACTAACAATCTAAAATAATACGGTATATTAAACAGTATATTAAACAGCAGACTGACCAGTGTTGTCTAATTTAAAGTGCTTTAACTATAATTCCAAAAAAGTTCAATCTGGTCCTCTGGACATTCAAAAAAACAAAACAAAGCAAAAAAATATAGAAACGTTTCGTCTCTCATCCAAGAGACTTCCTCAGTCTGAGGTGCTGTATTCAGCTCAGTCTCTTAAATAGCACCTTCTCAGAGTGGATCAACCAGTTTGCTGCTGACAACCAAAACCAGCTGATCACATGCTCAAGAAGGACCATCAGCCTAACAATGGATCATTAGCACACTGATGGCTGTTTACTACTCACAGAGGGCTGAGTGATACTAGCAATCACAGCATTGTAAGAGGGG
>NC_056504.1:31878924-31885884 GCF_014905685.2 Nematolebias whitei
TACTTACTACTTGTACTACTATCCCTACTTTGCGGTTTTTCACTTATTGCGGGGCTTCAGGGTACGGATCCCCCGTGATAAACGAGGGACTAATGTAATATTAAAATTATAAAAATCTTATCCAAAAATGATGCATTAAAAACTGCTCCATGCATCTATCATGTCTAGGCTAGACTACTGAAATAGTTTATTATCTAGATATAAAAAAAATCTTTGGAAAGTTGGTCCAAAATGCTGCTGCCAGAGTCTTCAGTGGAGTTATTAGAAGAGCTCATATCTCTCCAGTTTTAACTTTTTTCCATTGGCTTCCTGTCAAATTCAGAATAAAATTCAAATTCTTACTTCTAACATACAAAGCTCTCAACAACCTAGCTCCATCTTATATTACAGATCTTGTTACATATTTTCCTAACAGAGCACCTTGCTCTCAGATTGCAGGTTTACTTTTGGTTCCTAGAGGTTCCAAAAGTAGAATGCGAGGCAGAACTTTCAGTTATCAGGCTCCTCTCTTGTGGAACCAACTTCCAGTTTCTGTCTGTGAGGCTGACACATTGTCTACTTTTAAAATTAATCTTAAGTCTATCCTTTTTGCAAAAATCCTTTAGTTAGGGATGGCTTGGGTTTCCTGAACTCTCCCTTAGTTATGCTGCTATAGACTTAGACTGCTGGAGGACAAATTGACCACATTTCCTCACTCTGCTGCTATCTTTATTTGCTCTACTCTACCTGTTTGTTTTTGCAATTATTTATGTTCTTAACATCTGTTTTTTTGCTTTTGATTTGTTTTGTTTGTTTGTTTGTTTGTTTTCCAGTAGAATGTACACATGGACCTGTCATTCTGCGTTTGTCTGTTTCTCCTTCCTGTTCTGGCAAACCCCAACCGGTCGAAGCAGATGGCCACTCGGCCTGAGTTTGGTTCTGATGGAGGTTTCTTCCTGTTAAAAGGGAATTTTTACTTTCCATTGTTGCCACTGTGCTTGCTCAGGATGGAAGACTGTGATGAAGTGAAGATTCAATGCAGTTTGCTGGCTTTCATAGATAGATAACTTATACGTAATTGGTCATTTTAATGTACGTGAACATTTTTGTACAGCGACCTGAGACGACTTCTGCTGTGACATGGAACTATATAAATAAAATGAATTGAATTAATCATTAGCCAGCACAAAAAGCACTATGTCATTCAGTTTTAGAGATCTTGAGCTAATGGTTAGTGTGGCAGTAGCTGAGAGTCATCGTCAACACATATTTCAAGTGCTAACAAAACATAAGATTTACATATACAGGAAGTGTTATTTACAAGATTTGATCAAACCAGATATAACTGTTCCTTCGGAACATAAAATTCTGCCGTGAAAGTTGGCGGATGATATGCATTCCTTCATGGAATACTAGGCCTTTAATCAGTCATGTGTCTGGGTTTCAGAACAGATTTAAAATGACTTAATTTTACTTGTTTTACCTTTGCTGTAAGCCTGAACTTTAGGCTCACACAAATTAATGTGATGAAAGAAGAGCTCAAGGGAATTAATTTGAGTGACAGGAGAACATCTGCCATCCAAGACTTCAAAACTTCAAGTCAAGATCCCCCAACAACAAGCTAGAACCTGCAACAACGCTGCACTTTTGCAGTGTTGAAGCCTGACCCAAATGCACACACAGGCAATGACAAAGAAGCCAAGGACTTTAGTAAACTAACAAGAACAGTGCTCTGAAGGGCAGGGCGAATGAAATCATCACAAATCTAAATTGAAAGCAAACAGGTGGCATATGATTCAACAGAGCAGCTAAAAGAAGACAAGGAAATGATAGAGAACAAAAGGAGAATGATCACTGAGGAAGAGGATGAGTGACACCTCACCTGGAGACAAACATCAAAAACACGTTCAAATAAAACAAGAAGTAAAGATAATCAAAAACTGAACTAAAAATAAGCTAATAGACAAAGTCCATGGAGCATTAAACCACAAAACATAAAAAACACAAGTGATTAATTTTTCATGCACGTTACAAATATTTTACTGATAAACTAATATGTAGATTTTTTTATATTAAGTTCTGATGATGGGTTTTGTGTTTGCCAATATGTTATATTTGTTACTATGCCTACAGAAGAAGAGACAATAAAGAATAATGTTTTTGTCATCACACTTTTCCTTATTTTTCTGGGGCATAAAAGTTTTGCCATCAAGCCAAAATTTTACAACTGCACATCACCCATGAGTTTATTCTAATCGGAAGTGCCTCGCTTGGCCAGCTGCAGCAGGTTCAAACCGCAGGAGGGAACGCACTCTACCTCAGAGATCACAGATAACTCCTCACCAATGACTCACAGGAGGAAGGATGACAGATGAGACTCATTGACCAGTAAGCTTCGAGATGTAACGTGACACCATGTACACACTGTGACATGCACAATCACACACACCTTAACGCACGCACAGCTGAACAAGACAGATGCAAAGTTAGATTAGGTAACATCTTATTCTTTATTTCGAGGTACAGCTTGTTTATTCGCAAAGAAAGTAAGAATGGAAAGCTTTTACACACTCAAAAAAAATCTTAACAAAAGAAAACACCGGTTTGGTAATTTGTTGTTGGAGCAGGAGCACTTTGGCAAAACAAATGAAAGATGCAGAAAGGCTTTTTGTATAAAATAATCATGAAACTATCACACACAATGAAGCCAGTAAAGTGCCACTGTTTTTAAATACAGCTTTGTATCCATGCATGTGAGCACGCTGTAGAAATCTGTCCTCAAAGGCAGCATTGACTGACTGACCAGTGTTTCCATTTGAAAGCTAAGGGTATTCACACTGTATAGCATTATAATTTCCTTTCTACATTCAGTTGTTGCAATTCACGAAGCAGCAGTCGGGTGCAGGTCTGCCAGTGGTTGCACAACACAAAGCGCTACACATTGAACCATCATGCCACCAGAGTTTACACAGCTGGGATAACACCGTGTGCATTTGCACAAAGTGATAGATAACTGAATCAATCGTTGAGGTCATGCCAGACTTCAAGGTCTTCGGCCATTTTTGGGGCTAACTTCCCACCTTTTCAGTCCAAATAAATCTGATTTCATAACACAATCCAAGCTTCCAGCAGGGTGTGCAACACTTTTCTCCTTTTTATTGTTTGACAGGCTCTTAAAGTTTTCACTGCTTCATCCCCCACAGGCTGCTGTGGGTCAGTCAACCACTGCTGTGTACAAGAGATGAAGCCCAACTCTTTTGTTCCTATAGTGACCTGCCAATAAAGCCCTTTTTGCCCTCAACAGGAGGGTTAGTTAATAGAAAGTGCAAACATTGCTTTTCTAGTACTTGGACGGAGCTAAAGCACTTCTAAGAATCGGGTTAATTTGTATGGGCCTAGTGTTTGGTTTTATTAACTCGCCGATGTGTATAGGGAATGGAGGGTGAACCTCTGCAGGACAGTTTGCTGATAGTGAAAAATGTTGTAAAACTGAAGAATGCAAAATGATTCCCGCCAGTGTTTTTGTATAAATTTCTGCATATACGGACTAGAAGGAGTTGCAACACACTTGTGAGCTGCACATGCACACAGACACATAGGCTAAAGACACGAAGAAGAACGAGTTTTTCAGCCAGAATGGGGGAGGATGAATCCTTTATTTAACTCTTCAGGGTGAAGTAAAAACCTCTTCCAGAAGTGTGTCTGTGACTGCCAATGACAGTCGGATTTTGTAAACAACAGCTGGTTCAAAGTTGATCACGCTGTCCCAGAACGGGATCTCTTTGTTCCCACATTTCCTCCAGCATCTCTGACAGACAGAGCTGATGACGACAGATGGTCTTACGTCCAGTAGCCCAGTTTAGTGTTTTGCTGCTTGGTTGCACAGACTCGCTGGCTGCCTGAATGTCCTCACTCTGCACAGAGAGACTGGCTAATAATTTGTCAGCCCCTGTGGGGTATGAGGCCAACATGTCAACAACAGGCCCAGTGTTTCTCTGGCCAGCTATGAAGATTAGAGCGATCCGGCCACTCTGCAGGCAAGAGGAGGGGGGGTGAGAAAGGAAGCACTGGAGAGTGGGTTGTATTACTGGGACTCAGTAAGGCAGGGCTGTGTTTTGCAACAGTCACAGTCACTTGAGGCAGACAAAAGCAGCACCGTGGCACACAGTTTGCCAGCCACGGTACACTGAGATGGGCACAAAGGTACAAGAGTACGTAAACGTGCACCATTAGCTTCTCTTCTCGTGAGGACATCCACAGTGTTCCCATGAAGCAAACCTTGCGTACGCTTTTAAAAATACAAAACAGTGTTGTGCAACCCTATTCCTTTCAGTGCAGGTGATAAGACTTACCTCAGGAAATTTACAGACAAACCCAGGAAACAGACTAAAGCAGGACAAAAACGTGCAGGATTTCAGATTTCAACTATCATTTCAGCATTTATCACTGTTTTTTTCTGTCCAATCAGTGGCTCAAACAGCACATTGATGCAGCATGCACCTGCTCCCCACAGCAGAAAAGAAGCTTCCTCTTCACCCCGTCACACACACTTGAATTCAGGCTTTTATTTGAAGTTACTTTTATTCCTGCACATTTAAGAGTTGCAGTTCTACAAGCAATATAATGTCAGAATGAAGCACAAGCGCCTAATAAAATACACACAACTGACATCTAGTGGTAGAGCCAAGTGTCACAGTGATGTGACTCAAAGACAAAGATCACAAATGACAAATAAATAAATACATAAATAAATAAATAAAAGCCAAATGAAAGAAAAATGTAGGGAAAAAAACATCCATCTATTATCTTACTACTTCTTCCCTAGCACTAAAAAATTAACTTGATCTGAACACCAAGTTCTTATATTCATATATCTAGTATTCTTTGAAGGAATACATATCATCCACCTTGCATGAGAAAGTTTTAAACAAATGTGATGTGATTTGTTAGCCCTGGGAGTATGTGACGGGATGATTCTCAGCTTTTACCAAACCAAATTTGTGTTTAAAGTTTGTAAAACTGACTGCAGCTATTTTTGTGTTTGCAATAGTTGATGGCAAACGTTAATCAGATGTAGATGCACACACACTAATAACTTCCTGAGAGTTTCATTAAAATTCATCCTGTGGTTTGTGAGATATTTTGCTTACAAACATACACAGTTGACACATTACACTGGTACAGACAAAAATGTAAACAAAGATTTTATGCTGTCCATTGCTGCTCAAAGTATGTGTTGGGAACAACTCTTGGTACACCAGAATTTAGCTCAGTACTTATAAAAGAGACTAAGGTAGGACTTAGGTATGGCCATTTATGTGTTGTTTGATTAGCTATTGTGGCTATCTTAAATTACATTGACCTTAAGTGATCCAGTAATAACTTTCTGTGACTTTCATTAAAATCCATCCAGTAGTTCATAAGATATTTTGCTAACAGATGGACAAATGCTCTAACACCCCTTACTTACTGGATTAAAAAACTAAATTGTCACACAGCTGTTCAGCACAACGCTTACTTAATATTAAAAGAGAAAGCAAAGTGAGTAGGTATAATTCCTGGAGATATGATTATGATGCATGCTTTAATTGTGACGGTGGAAGAATGAGTGGGTCGGGTTATTGCGAAATTGTGTAATCTTGGAAACAAAAGCGCAGCAGATTTGTATTTGACTGATGGAAGCACGCAGCACCGATGAAAACATTTACCGTAACTGCAATCCGCAACATGTCGTGAAGTGAAGAAAGGGAGCTGTTCAAGCCTAAACAAGATCTGAATCTGAATCCAGTGTCGGCACACAGCAGCGGTGCGCTCGTGTAATCACACACAAGATCAAGCCAGAGACTTGCTCGCAGTTCAAAATGTTTTGGTAAATGAAGAGATCCCGACCATTCACAGGTGGATAAAAGCCTTCAGCTCAGGCCAGAAGAATGAGGTGGAGGCAGGGAAACGCACAAACACTGGGTTTCATCACCAGACTGCTTACGTCAAGATGACTAAGAAGATAGGCAACAGAATACCTCTCTTTATGTTCCTGAGCTAATCCTTCCTGTAAATGATACGTCCTCACATCAGGCCTGTTCAAAAAGACAGAAACATTAAAAACAGGGCGACAGTAGCACAGAAACATCATGACATGTGTGTCGTTCTGTTTGTGCTGACAGAGTTTAATGATAATCATTATGAAATGACAGTTAAAGCTGCTCACGGCACAAACGTCAGCCCATTTGCATTGTGGGGTTTTCCACAATTTTCTAATCAAATGAGGCACTTACAAGACATCTTTCAGTCATGTGGAGCAGATCGTGTACCACTCCCTGCACTGATCCTGTGTGAGATTTTGCATGAAAGTGAGCTTACCAAAGATTTGCCAGAATAAAACCCAACTAATACTATAACTCAGATTATTATAACACTTTATAGTGCGTACTGAAAGTGTTCACATCACTTCACTTTTTCCACATTTTATTATTATGTTACAGCCTTATTCCAAATTGTATTAAATTAATTTCTTCCCTCAAAATTCTACACACAATATCCCATTATGACAATGTGAAAAAATGTCTTTTTAGATCTTTGTTAATTTATTGAAAACAAAAAAACTAAGAAATCACATTTACCTAAGTATTCACAGCCTTTGCCATGAAACTCAAAACTGAACTCAGATGCATACTGTGATCATCTTTGAGATGTTTCTACAAGTTAAATGGAGCCCACCTGTGTAGTATGACATATGCAGGATATATTCATACATTTTCACGAGTTCTTCATTTTTCTGACTGTGTAAATGTCGTGCATTGAATTTAACAGAAATGTAACGAGAGACGTTATTTATCTTTGACCCATCAAAATGAATGCGGTCATTTATTTGCAGAATCAAAGTTTAACATCAAACATTTACATTAATTTGGCAAAATATGAAAACAATAACATGGCTAGTTTCACAGAAAGTGGGCACAATACGGCGATTGTCCTCACTTC
>NC_056504.1:31885984-31892622 GCF_014905685.2 Nematolebias whitei
GCGGCCACTGGATGAAGAGTGGAGACCAACGTCAGGATTGCAGGTCGCCTCCAGCGAAGGTTGTCTCCAGCGACGTCCAGCCTGTGCCGTTCTGGTTCAATGTGTCATGCAATTATGTGGTTTAAGGTGGGCTTATGAAGGTGATTTTACATAAGGCCTTAAACTATATGCACCTGGTGTGTAAGCTATTATGGTTGGGAACAGCTACAACTACCAGTTAAGGGGTAGAAAATGCTGAAAAGGGTAACTACAGGGGTTTATGCCTATAGAAAAGGGTCCCAAACTATTTTTCCATTTCTAGCTTGGTTTAAGTTAGCTTTACATGGTAAAATATAGTTTGGTGCAATTGTCTGTTGTCTTTTAGACGAACGACTTGAGATTGGGTGTTTGGTTTCCCCATAAATGTTTTTGGAAGTCTATGGCGAGACTTATCAAAAAGAATTAGCTATCCCCCCGAATAGAATTGTTCGAGTAGGTTCGGCTTAAGCGTCGTGAGATCAATGTAGGTTATGGTACTTAAAGTAGCAATAATATACATTGACTCCGCAAAGATTGCAATTTAACGAATGAACTGCATGTTGGCATGGTTAAAGGCCTCTTAGTCTCTAACTTAACTACACACAACAAAATTCATTCTTGCCTGGGGTGTTCGAAAACAATACCAAAACCAATTAAATGATGTCTCAACATCGACAAAAACAGTGACTAAGCAACCAGTAAAACAACGTTTCAACATCGACAAAAGCAGTGATTAAGCAACTAGAAAACAACGTTTCGGTGCGCCACTCACTCTGAATGTCAGATTTGATCATGTTATCGCGTCTGGTAGCATTATCCTAACTGGCGTCACCCCCCTTCGGTCATGGGAGACCGCGAACACGGGTGAGGACGTCGCTCCATGAGCTAAAGTTAGGTTGTCCTTGAGTAGTTTTAACTGTTTGCGCAGCTGAAAGAGGACTTTTAGGTCTGGATCGGAATCCAGTTTGACTTTCGATGGAGTGTATTTGTCTGGGTCAGTCAGATACAGTATCATCGATTTAATTGCAGGATCATCCAACTTCTGAAGTTTGATGATTTCTGGGTCAGTTGAAAATGACTTTTCATATTTTAAGAGAACTTGGCGAAGTTTGTCTCTTTCTTCATCAGATGTCAGAGCGTCGGCTTGGGCGACCACCTGTTCAATCTGTGATGAGACTGATGAGGGTTCTTGCTCCATGGGGAGCTCCAACGAATCCTTTTCTGAGTCGTCGGACCTGTCTATGGGCAAGGCACCATAGGTTTGAGGTCCTTGGCCGACGTCATTGGTTGAGAAAAGAGCGATGGCCTGTGATGGTTTCGTGAAACATACTGGCCCAGCTTCTTGACTCGGTACCAGGTTATCTGGGAGTCCTCCCAGGACTGGAGTGCCTAGTTCAAAATCATGAAGGTCAGGTTCTGAGTTTTCAGTTTGCGATGACTCATCATCGGTTGTGTGTGTGTTTATCCCCCCTTCGTCCGATGAGGGGTTGTTGGAGGCAACGACAGCAATGTCTTGGTGTGTTACACCGACATCTGTAATGTTGTCATTCGCGCCGTCAGATTTAGTAGCGATCAGATCATTACACTGTGCTCCTGGTTGGGTTCCCATTTCAGCGTGTATCAAAGTGTCTAAAAACCTTTGTATTTCCTCTGTCTCTTCCGAGCTCAGAGGTTTAGGGCCTTGTTCCTGGAACTTTTGTGATTTTTTCGCTATCAGGTTTATACAACGTCGACCCCCAAAGTAGCAGACCAAGGAAGCAAGGACACGAGGCAGGTAAAAGGTAAGTGTTATTTATTTACAGGTGAAGATAAAAACTCGAACAGCTGTAAGGGAAGGGGAGAGACGGTGAATATATATCCTCTTGGTAGATGATGATGATGATTGATTAATCAAGAATTGATCCTTACTTGTTATTGTTGCAGGAGATGGTTGAGGAGGAGCAAGGAGTGGGATCCTGGGTGTGAGGAGGAATCCAGAGGAGAGTAGCAGGTTGACCCAGACAGAGTGGTGGATGTTGTTGCTGGAGACGAGACATCAAAGGTCCACAGGAAGGAATTCCAGTGGAGGGAGAAGTCCTAGGGAGGACCAGAATGAACCAGGCCGTGGAAGGTCCGATTGTCAGAAGATGTCCCAGCACTGGAGAGGAGGCTGGCAGCTGCTTAAGTAGGTGAGTAGCAGTACTCCTCAGATTGGTGGCAGGTGTGACGAGTTGGGTGATTAGCTGTGGAGGGAAAGTGACAAACAGACACAAACAGACAGAGGGAAACCAGGAATCCCACAGTGCCCCCCCCTCAAGGATTGCCTCTCGGCGATCTAAGCCGCTTTTCAGGGTGAGCCTTGAAAAAGGAGGCGATAAGGCCTGCGTCCAGGATGCGAGACCTAGGGACCCAGGAGCGATCTTCAGGACCATACCCCTCCCAATCTACCAGATATTGGACGCCCCGACCCCTGCGTCTCACATCCAGGAGACGTCTGACGGTGAACGCAGGCGCGTTATCAATCATCCGGGGGGGAGGAGGGGCTCTAGAGGGAGGCTGAAGAGGACTGGAAACAATGGGTTTGACTTGGGACACGTGGAAGGTCGGGTGTATCCTCATGGATGGAGGGAGTTGAAGCCGCACCGCCGACCTGTTCAGCACTCTCACAATAGGGAAAGGACCTATAAACCTGGGAGAGAGTTTCTTGGGGAAGTCCTTCAATGAGATGTCCCGAGTCGAAAGCCAAACCTTCTGACCGACCTCATATCTGGGGGCCTCGGAGCGGTGTCTGTCCGCGAAACGCTTGTTCTGCTCAGAGGACCTGGCCAGAGCCGCCCTAGTCTGTCGCCAGACCCGACGACAGCGCTTGAGGTGAAGGTGAATCGAGGGAACGCCCACGTCGGCCTCCTGAGAAGGGAAGAGAGGAGGGGAAAATCCCAAAGCCACCTCAAATGGAGATCGTCCAGTGGCCGCCGAGGTCTGCGAGTTGTGGGCGTATTCGATCCATGGGAGATGCTGGCTCCAGGATGATGGGTTGGAACCGATCACGCACCTCAAGACAGCCTCCAGATCCTGGTTACATCTCTCCGTCTGGCCATTGGATTGGGGGTGGTATCCCGAGGTGAGACTGACCGTAGCCCCCAAAGCTTCACAGAACCCCTTCCAGACTTGAGAGATGAACTGAGGGCCCCAATCAGACACAATGTCCAATGGAATGCCATGGAGGCGGAAGACATGCTCCGTGACAATCTGTGAGGTCTCGAGAGCAGAGGGGAGTTTGGGGAGAGGAATGAAATGAGCAGATTTGGAAAAACGATCAACAATGGTGCAGACGACAGTGTTACCATTGGAGACGGGGAGGCCAGTGACGAAATCCAAGGCGATGTGGGACCAAGGACGAGTGGGGATGGAGAGAGGAAGAAGAAGGCCAGCAGGGGGTTGATTGTTGTTCTTGTTTTGGGCGCAGGTAGGGCAGGAAGAGACGAACTCCTTAACGTCCTTCTGCATGTTTGGCCACCAGAAGGAAGCTTTTGTCAGGTGGAGCATGCGTCGTATACCGGGGTGACAGGAGAAACGAGCAGTGTGGAGCCACTCCAGAACCTTGCCCACCATGGAAGAGGGAACGAACAGCCGTCCAGGGGGACCCGAACTAGGATCAGGTTCGGTCGTTTGGGCCTCCAGGATGTCCTTCTCGATGGGCCAAGTTACAGCTCCCACCTTGCAGTAGGACGGGAGGATGTCTTCGGGAGTTCCGGAATCCTCGGTTGACGAGAATTGTCGAGAGAGGGCGTCCGGCTTGACGTTCCGAGATCCTGGGATATAGGTTATGGAAAACTGAAAACGGGAAAAGAACAAGGACCACCTGGCCTGTCGGGCATTGAGCCTCTTCGCCCCTTGAAGGTAGGCCAGGTTTTTGTGATCCGTCCAAATAATGAAGGGGAGTTCTGATCCCTCCAACCAGTGCCTCCATTCCTCCAAGGCTAACTTGATGGCCAACAACTCACGATCACCCACGTCGTAGTTGGCTTCGGCGGACGAGAGGCGACGGGAGAAGAAGGCACACGGGTGAAGTTTCCCATCGTCGGACGACCTCTGCGAGAGGACGGCCCCAACCCCAGTGTCAGATGCGTCGACCTCTACGATGAATTGTTTTGAGGTATCTGGATGGGATAAGATAGGAGCAGTGGAGAAGAGATGTTTAAGAGTGGAAAAAGCAAGTTCAGCCTTATCAGTCCATGAAAATTTTAAGCGGGTTGAGGTTAGTTGTGTGAGGGGAATGGCAATTTTGCTGTAGTTCTTTATGAAGCGTCTGTAAAAGTTGGCAAACCCCAAGAATCTCTGTAACTGTTTCCGATTAGTAGGTGTCGGCCAATCCACCACCGCTTGTGTCTTATCTGGGTCAGACCTCACTTGTCCCCTCTCAAAAATAAATCCCAAAAAAGTGACTGAAGCCTGGTGGAACTCACACTTCTCAGCTTTTACAAACAGTTGATTTTCCAGTAATCTTTGAAGGACTGCTTTAACGTGTTGGGTGTGTTGTGCCTCGTCTTTAGAATAGATTAATATATCATCTAGGTAGACGAACACGAAGACTTGGAGAAAATCACGTAGGACGTCGTTGACAAGGGCCTGAAAAACTGCTGGAGCGTTGGTCAAGCCAAAAGGCATGACCAGATATTCAAAATGTCCAAGGGGTGTCTTGAAAGCAGTTTTCCACTCGTCCCCCTTACGAATACGGACTAGGTGATAGGCATTACGGAGGTCTAGTTTTGTGAATATTGTAGCACCTTGTAATTGTTCGTAAACGGAGTCGATGAGAGGTAGAGGATATTTATTCTTGATAGTGATTTGGTTCAGGCCCCGATAGTCTATACATGGACGAAGGGTTTTGTCCTTCTTTGTGACAAAAAAGAACCCAGCTCCAAGTGGAGACGTGGATGGGCGAATAATGCCAGATTTAAGAGAGTCTTCGATATAATCCTTCATGGAGGCTCTCTCAGGACCAGATATGTTAAACAATCTACTAGCGGGTAGCGGAGCTCCAGCCAGTAAATCGATCGCACAATCATAGTGTCTGTGACGTGGCAAAGATAAGGCTAGTTGTTTACTGAAAACCGGTGCTAAAGAATGATAGAGGATAGGGATTTTGGAAAAATCAATCTCCTCTTTCTTCACTGGAGGAGGAGAACTGGGAGAAATGGCAGAACGGAGGCATTTTAATGAACATTCCTCTCCCCATTTTTCAATCCTGTTTTCAGCCCAGTTAATGTGGGGGTTGTGAATCCTTAACCAAGGGTATCCCAATATGAGTTGTGATGTGGGAGAATCAAACACAAAGAACTCACCCATTTCTCTATGATTTCCTGAGACCACAAAATTTATTTTTACTGTCTTAGATGAAATAGACGAGATGTTTTGTCCAGTAATAGCGGTGACGGATATGGGTGGATCCAACCCAGTTGTGGGAATCTGTAATTCCTCCACGAGGTCCCTGCTGATAAGGCTCTGTTCAGCGCCCGAGTCGACTAGTGCCTGCACAGGGTGATTTTCAGAAGTTAGACAGAGAATAACAGGTAGGGTAAAGTTCTTAGGAGAAAAAGAAGTATTGCCCACCAGTATCTCCTTACTTACTGGCAGGCGTTGGCTTTTACCCGTAACCTGCATGTCTTAATTGTGTGACCTTGTCCTCCACAGTACATACATGCCTTCGCCTCATGACGTCGCTGTCGCTCTTCCTGAGAGAGTCGGGTCTTTCCGACCTGCATCGGCTCCTCTTCGGAAACCAGCTCGGGAGTAGAGAAGGCGGGGCTTCTGGAAGCGAGAGGCTCACGGGAGTTGAAGTCTGCTTCGAGCAGGTTCTCCCGAACACGGTTATCGATGCGTATAGCAAGAGAAATAACGTCGTTTAAGAGGGAAGGGATCTCACCAGTAATCATTTTGTCCTTAATCTGGCGGTCAAGGGCCCTTATGAACGCACTGCAGAGCGCCC
Organism: Nematolebias whitei; assembly: GCF_014905685.2. Taxonomy (NCBI): domain Eukaryota; kingdom Metazoa; phylum Chordata; class Actinopteri; order Cyprinodontiformes; family Rivulidae; genus Nematolebias; species Nematolebias whitei. Next base: position 31,891,971 of record NC_056504.1, read on the forward strand.
TTTCATCCCATCCGGACTCTTCGGCGAGGATGCGGAAGTGGATTGAGAATTTCGCCACCGTCTCTTTCCCTTGACGTAAGGAAAATAATTTCTGGGCAGCTTCCTCCTGTTGGAGAGGGTGATCGAACACCTGGAGAAAGTCTTTTAAGAAAGTGGAATATGTCAAGTTTTCGACGGAGCGTCGGCGGAGGTAGGCTTGCGCCCATTGTAGTGCCTCGCTCTTCAGAGCGCTAACAATGTAAGTAATGCGTGAAAAATCTGAGTCGTAGGTAACTGGGGCTCTTTTAAATGCAAGTTCGCACTGAAGAATAAAGCCCCCACACTTTCGTGTATTACCTTCAAAAAACTCGGAAGGTCGAACGTCTGGTTCTCCAGGGGAAGCTCCAACAGGTTTAGCCAATGGTTCGGGGGAGTGAAGCTGCGACGTCCTCCCCTTCTGTAGTGAAGCCACCATGCTCCCCAATTCCAGAAGGTTGTCTTGAGTGGTTTGCTGTTGAGCAATAATCTGCTGTAATGTTAGAGCGAGATTGTCAAAGTTTCCTTGTGGCCCTAACTGAGCCCTTACTTCCTCAGTCTTGCCTGGGGGGTCCATTGGCTGGGACATACTATCAGGTTTATACAACGTCGACCCCCAAAGTAGCAGACCAAGGAA
>NC_056504.1:31892722-31896402 GCF_014905685.2 Nematolebias whitei
GCTAGTTTCACAGAAAGTGGGCACAATACGGCGATTGTCCTCACTTCTCAGCAGAACAGCAGACATCAATCACACGGCGGTGATTGAGAACTTTGCTTCAGATATTTCTAAAATATCTGTAATGATTTTAGGAGAAAGGAGAGTTTAAGATGGAAAATGGAGATTTATCTTACAGAGAGATGTGTGAGGGAATTAATCTGTTTGACCAGAAACGTGCACGCTCCTTCAGTTCTCAGCTTGGTCACGGTACGCTTGGTCGAAGTAGAACTTTTACCTGGTTGATGATAGATCAGCGTCGGTATAGAATCCTTCCTTTGACTCTTTCAGCATCTCCGTTGAGAACAGCTAAAATACTTCGAGAGTCGTGCGAGGTTATCCAAACAGAAGTTATAATTCCCAAAATCGTCCCTGCATTCTGGATTCAAGAAGCATTCTGGACGCCTGCGTTAGCATCCAAGAACTCTGAACTCTTTAACTCTCTTCAGAGAGTTAAAGTCTGGAACTCTTCTCCAGGAAAACTTTCAAGCTCTGAAAACTCCCATGTTGAACTCAATCTCTAGCGCACCCTCACTGAACTGGGAAGTTGCCACATTTAAATGGGTCGACTTCCGGTTCATTTGAGAGCTTTCTAATTGGTCGATGGACCAGAAAAGAGGTGTGGTTTGTGATGTAAGGTGTTATCAAAGTCAAGGACAGAGATTAAGTTTGTTTAAAACAGACAGAAAGATTATTGGAGAAAACCAGACTTCGTGGAGTCAAACTCTCCTGTATCTTCTGTAAAAGTTAAACATGACATTTCTTTTTCAGTAAACTTTTAGTTGACCGAAACTTGAACTTTAACACACACTTACAAAACTTGCTCATTGAAGACGGAAAAATCAAGAAATGCATATTAACCTGATTTCTTCTTAGAATGAGGAATAAAAATCATTACTTACTGTTTATGTAAATAAAAATGAGTAGTTCTCTTCAACCTGTAAACATTGAGTGAACTAACACAATTTGATTATCAAACATTTGTAAAATAGTAATGATCATAGAGAATTGTCTTTTCTACTTGATTAATTCAAGAAAGAAAGTCTCCGGATGGGTCAAACTGTATTTCTGGATGCAGATCAATGAAATAACAGTTTCTGTCCATCTGGTCAGATTTGACATCAGATCAAGTTCACTACACCTGTAGTAAATTCACTTATTGGACTTGATTATGAAAGACACACACCCGTCTATATAAAGTCCCACAGTTGACGGTGCAGGTCAGAGCACAAACACCAAGCATGGAGTCAAAGGAACTGACTGTAGACCTCTGAGACAAGAATGTGTTGAGGCACAAATCTGGTGAAGGATACAGAAACATTTCTGCTGCTTTCAAGGTCCCAGTGAGCCCAGTGACTTCCATCATTCATCAATGGAAGAAGTCTGGAACCACCAGGTCTCTTCCTAGAACTGGCTGTGGTCTAAACTGACCGATTAGAGAAGGGCCGTAGTCAGGGAGGTGACCAAGAACCTGGTGGTCACTCTGTCAGAGCTCAAGTGTTCCTCTGTGGAGGGAGGAGAACATTCCAGAAGGACAACCATCTCTGCAGCAATCCACCAGTCAAGCCTGTATGGTAGAGTGGCCAGATGAAAACCACTCCTTAATAAAAGGCACATGGCAGCTCATCTTGACAAAAAGCACCTGAAGGATTCTCAGACCACGAGAAACAAAATGCTCTGATCTGATGAGACAAAGACTGAACTCTTTGGTGTAAATGACAGGCGTCATATTTGGAGGAAACCAGGCACGGCTCATCACCAGGTCAATACCATCTCTACAGTGAAGCATGGTAGTGGCAGCATCATGCTATGCAGATGTTTTTCAGCAGCAGGAACTGTCAGACTAGTCATGATAGAGGGAAAGATGAATGCAGCAATGTACAGAGACATCCTGGATGGAAACCTGCTCCAGAGAGCTCTTGACCTCAGACTGGGGTGACAGTTAATTTCTCAGCAGGACAACGACCCAAAGCACATGACCAAGATCTCAGAGGGGCTTCAGGACCTCTCTGTGAAGGTCCTGGAGGGGCCAAGCCAGAATCCAGACTAGAATCAGATTGAACATCTGGAGATATCTGAAAATGGCTGCACAGACGTCTCCCATCCAACCTGATGGAGCTTGAGAAGTACTGCAAAGAAGAATGGGACAATCTGTCTAAAGACAGGTGTGCTAAGCTGAAGCATCATATTCAAAAAGACTTGAGGCTCTAATTGCTGCCAGAGGTGGATCAACAAAGTATTAAGCAAAGGCTGTGAATACTTGTGTACGTGTGAATTCTTAGTTTTCTATTTTTTAATAAATTAGCAAAAATCTCAAATATTTTTTCACATTGTCAAAATGGGGTGATTTGTGTAGAAGTTTAATGAAAGTGATAAATTTAATACAATTTGGAATAAAGCTGTAACATAACAAAATGTGGAAAAGATGAAGCACTGAATACTTTCCAGAGATGTACTGTATTGTACAGTATATGCTTTCATAAGTTTTCATTGTCGGAAAATATAACATGCACAAGATTGTTATGCTGACAACACAGAGCTTCATTTCTCAGTGAGACCAGGTGACGATCTGCTGCTCAAACACCAGGTCTTCCCTTAAAGAAATAATATTTTAACTGAATTTTACTGTAGTTTATTATTATTGTTTACTGTTACTGTGTTGTTGTGTGTACTTTATATGTTCTGTCTAGAACAGGTCTCTCTTGTAAACGAGTCCTCGTGGCTCAATGAGACTAACCTGTATAAATGAAGGTTGAGTGAATGAATGAAATAATAACCTGGATGTCCTCGTCTTTTCCCCTGTTGAACTCAAGTAAAAATGAGATCATTGTCTTTGATTCTAAAAATACTCAAGTAGATGTTGTACGCTCAAAACATTACTCTCAGTGGGGCTACTAAGACTTATTCATTAAACAACATACCAAACAAGTACCAAAAATAGCATTTTCCATCTTCATAACATTTATAAAATTACAAGCATACTTACTCAAAATGATGATCCTCTCTGTATTGGTTTCCTGTGACTAGCTGAATACAACACAGACATCTCTTTTTGACATATTAAGTCCTGAATGGCCCAGCACCAGCATAATTAAAGCAACTAATTGAGCTATCTAGAATATTTGGCTTATTTTGGTCTCTTAATTATTCCAAAAATAAAAGTAGAATCGGAGAGAAGGCAAAACGCTAACTTAGAATATCATGAAAAAGTTGATTTATTTCAGTAATTCCATTCATAAAGTGAAACTTGTATATTATATTCATTAATTATACACAGACTGATATATTTCAAATATTTATTTCTTTTAATGTTGATGCTTATAACTGACAACTAATGAAAGCCTCGAATTGAGTATCTCAGAAAGTTTGAATATTATTTAAGATCAATTTAAAAAAGGGGGGTTTATAGAAATGTTGGCCAATTGAAAAGTATGAGCATGTACAGCATCAGTACTTAGTACTCCAACTGATGCTGTACATGTTCATACTTTCCAGTTGACCAACATTTCTGTAGTGAACTTGACCTGATGTCAAAACTGACCAGATGGACAGAAACTGTCATTTCATTGATTTGAATCTAGAAATACAGTTTGACCGATCCTGAGACTTTCTTTCTTGAATTAATCAAGTGGAAAAGACAATTC
>NC_056504.1:31896502-31899412 GCF_014905685.2 Nematolebias whitei
AGCAGGATGTGCAACAACGTCTTTCTGAGGTGTTTGTGGGTGACCTGAACTCTGTCCACGGTCTTCTCTGAGTTCCAGACAAACTCGCCCCACGTCAGAAATCTTGTTTGTTGCTGCGGCCAGTTCCTCCTCACAAGCCTTCAGGCGTTCCTGCGATGACCGACATTCACGTCGTGAATGCACAACTTTTTCCAGTAATATCTGTTTATGCACTTCGAGTCTGTGCAGATCTTTCTTAAGCACATCTGTAGCATCCCTGGCTTCAGATAGTGATGCCTCAAGTAATTGTATTTTGCTGGTCATTGAATCAACTTCTGCACGTGCATTTTGCTCTAACTGAAACATCTGTTCATAATGTTTCGTCATGAGGACCTCGTGTTTGCTTCTAAATTGAAGGTAGTGATCTTCAATTTCCTGAGCAAACACTTTTTCACTGTCTAACCTTAGTGTAAGGTTATCAGCTTTCTCAACAACTGCATAGAATGATTCTTTCAGCAAAATTGCAATTTTAGCCAGCTTTTCATAGTTTGACTTTGTAATTTCTGTAGAGGTCACACTTTCTGCAACCTCCATCAGATTGTCCAATAACTCTTTTGGGTTCATGCTCTCTGCCTGTTTATCATATGGATGTAAGGAATCTGTCAGAAGCGCTAACTCATTCTCTAGGCAGTCCCTTATCCCATAAGGACCAAAGTCTTTTTCTAACGCACCTGTCATGTTCGTTCACTGTGTAGCACTTTATCTGTTTAAAACAGTTGCAAACTTCAGATATTTTTACAGGTAAATAATTGTATTCAAATGTCAATGAGTGTCACGCTATTTTAGCCTTGGGTTTACACAAAAGTACTGTTATAAGTCACTTATTCAAACGTGGGTACCTTTCTCAGGTTTTACCCCAATTCATGAATATTTAAGTAAATGCTCTCTGGCAGTGTTACTTTTTATGTGCTTATTTCTTAACAGATACTAGATTACCAAGCTCTTTTTAGTGTATTTTACTCTAAAGCACTGAATTTTTAATAAACCTGCAATTTTTCTTTAGTCTCACAGCAATCATCAGTTTAAAACGTTTTTTAAACCGTTCTGTTCCAGAAATTTGCTATTTACAGTTACTCATAGAACCAAGTGGTGAAAAGAAAAAGAACAGTTGATGATGTGTCAGGATTAATCAGTCTCTCTTCAGAAAAACTGTTATTACTCCTGTCCTCCTGTCAGTAACTTCTATTTAAAATTAAATAGGAAGATTTATTTTTTAGGTGGCAACTTAAACAGAAAAGTTTCTTTTTCCTGATAAGTTTACTCTTATTTAGTGATTTTGCAATTAAACGTGTATTATCTTTCAAGCAAAATGAGTAAACTTTTCAACTCTGTGAATATTTGAACCGTATCTTTTAAAAAGTTTCTAATTTTTCATTTTGTACCTTTTTCTTAAGGAATTACCAGTGAATAAAAATGTGTTGGTAAATGCTTCTCTGCATAAATACCCTTCACTTTTTAAATGCAAGATAACAGTGATTATTCAGCTAGAGGAAGTTTGTTAACTCAAAGTTCGTCTTACAGAGATAAAAAAAAACCCGTTTAATTTCACTAAAATACCTAAAACTGAAGTGAAACCGTGATCTCAAGTTTCTCCAGGAGGGGGCAGTGTTTAGCTTTCTACAGCAGGAGTCTATGACGACTTCCTGTGACGTTCGGTTGACATCCTGTTTTTAGCCGCTTAGCTTAAAGTTAGCTTCGGCTAAACTCGGTTAAAATCAACATTTCTGAACGAATTTAAGCGTAAACGTGGCGTTGTTTCAACAAGCACGACTGTTATGCATGAACACGAGTTTTATGGGACATATGCCAGCTTTATTTAGTGATTTTAAGCACGGCAAAGCTCATTTCCGACATGGAGGAAGTGACGTGACACGTCACTCATCCGGTCGTTAGCTGTTAGCTTAAAATTAGCATCGCTAGCATTGTTCAAAAACATCATTTAATGACGGATTTTAAACTCTAACGTGGCAAAATTTTAGCGAGTATGCTTCGAAGAACTTAACCAGCGTGTCAAAATACACTTTAAAGCGCTTTTCAGCTTTAAAAAGCAGTTTTTATTTCCCTATGAAAACAAATTTTCATTTCCAGGTCACGTGACTGAAATCACCAATGACAGAGCGGCACGGGGGTGAGAGGAAATGACGTAGGCCCGTCATTCAACTTCTCAGCGAATCAGAGCGCTCCACAACAGCAAATCCAACCAATCAGGAAGCGTTTTAGCAACTAGCATGTTAGATTAGCCTGAAATAAGTTCGTCAACTTTTCGTCTTTTAAACTGTCAAAATGCACTTTTTCTGTTAAAAACTGTAACGAATCAATTCTGAGTTGCACGGAGTCTGCTACTCCGGTCTCAAAAACGTCTTTCTAGCTATTTAAACAACTCGTCCGAACTTTTTCAGAACCGAACCGGACCACAGCCGGGTCTTGCAGCAGAACCTCCGTCCTTTTAAACAGAATAACGTTTTCCACAGCTCATCAGCTTAGTTACACGTAACAGGCGTACAATTTCAGCTTTAAAAACACTTAATGACACTATTTCAGCTTTCAAAACATCACTAGCGTAACACAGCGTAAACATGCAGAGCCAAGCTCCAAGCGGCAGCTCCAGCATGTTGCGTTCAATCACAGCTGACAAACTGTTATTTTCCATGCCATCATGTAAAATCAATCTTTACACGAATACACAGTCATTTATGAGCACGTAGTGGGCCACCAAATGTAGTACTAACGTACGTACGGGCCGACAATATGTAGTATAAACAGAATAAAGCGTTTTACAGCACACTGTTTATATTAATTTGGTGGAATAGTAAATAACAGCATAGCTAGTTTCACAGAAAGTGGGCACAATACGGCGATTGTCCTCACTTC
>NC_056504.1:31899512-31908953 GCF_014905685.2 Nematolebias whitei
ATCAGAATCAGAATAAGCTTTATTATTATTGCACCGAGATACAACGAGAACATGTTAAAATTCAATCATTTTTATTACTTAATTGGTGGTTTTTTTTTTAAACATTTATTTAAAAAAATGATTAGTACTTTTTATTCTTCTACTACTTTTTTCCTAACATGTTTTACCGTTCTTGAGGCCCTGGGTTTTTTTACAGGTAAATTTGCATACAGCCATTTTTTCATAAAGCCTCGACACATATGTGCCCTGTAGTGACGACTCTGGCTGCAGTCTCCGGCTGATCTGCATCATGGCTTCATGCTTCTCTCTGCTGTTTGTTTTGTGCCTGGTGTTCAGACCGGGCTGCACTGTGAGCTCACCTGAATGGTTTCAGAACATTTCTACAAACCTCTTCAGTTTATCTGGAGATATTAACCTTGGAGGGCTTTTTCCAATTAACCAGCAGTCCAACAACCTCAGTCCCATACTGGAACCCAACAGCATCAAATGTGAAAGGTAAACAATTAAAAATGTTACTTTTATGCACATACACTCCATGTGTTGGTCTTGACTTGTTTTGTTGTTGTCAACAGTATGAATGAAATCGGACTGGGCCTTGCTTTGGTCATGAAATATGCCGTGGATGAGATCAACATAAACAAGACTCTGCTTCCTGGCATCAAGTTAGGTTATAAAATCTATGACACATGCAAGCAATCTTCTGTTGTTGTCAAGCCCACTATTTCCTTCCTCACTGAAAAGACAAGCAACGCTCTTCTGGTGGAATGTAATTACACCGACTATGAGACGAGCATTTCAGCAGTCATCGGTCCGTATACCTCAGAAATGGTTTCAGTCATCGGAAAGCTGCTGGGATTTTTTCTAATGCCACAGGTTTGGAATGCAATAAACTAATACACATTCTCAGGCAAATATTACACTAAACACAAAAGAAAACTGGAAAAAAATCAATATATATATTAAATTTAGTGTTTAATAATTGAAGTTTGTCCCTTTGGGTACTTTTTCATTTTACTGAGCCTTTGAAAAAATTATTTTACTGTGGTGGACCCGAGTTATAAAAAAGGTATTACTTTTATGAAGTTACCAAAAACTGAAGATGGGAGTCATATATAAGAGTTATTACAAAACCAAAACATTTCTGATAAAGTGCTATCAGAAAAATTTAAAAAACCTAAAGTCATCAAAACACATCTGCCAGTAAATGTGATTTAACAATTAAAGCTAGTTATTTTAGGTCTTATTTATAAAAAAAATAAAATAAAATTACAAACTGTTTCCTTGGCTCAAATATGTTGGCTATTACTAAACTGGACATTTAAAAACACTTAAACAGTATATACTTTGCAAAAATAGTTTTGTAAATCAAAATGTGCATTTAGACATATTAGTTACTAACTAGAGAAATTGCATTTCCTGCAAAAATGCAGTGTGAATGCTTATTGCTGAGGAAATTGTTGAAAAATGGCTGAAATAAGCTAAAACCTTGCTGAAATGTAGCTGAAATGGAAGAACAAGTCTAAGTTAGCAGAAGAAAGAATAAAAGAAATCATATTTTTGGAATTAGGTTTAAATAAACTGAAATGAGCACGAGAATTAGGAAATTAGCTAATAAAGCTGAAATTAGCAAAAATAAATCAGAAGGTAGTGAAAGGAGCTGAAATTAGCTATAAAAAAGGTTGGAATTAGCTGTAAAAGCTAGAATTAGCATAAAATACTTAAATAGTAGCATAAATAACCGAAACTAGTAGAAATAAGCTGAAAGGTGCATAACAAGCTGAAATTATCAGAAAGGTGTTAATTAGAATGAAAGTAGTAGAAATTAGCACAAAAAATTGAATTAATCTGAAAACAGCTAAAATTCACTAAAAAGGGTAGCTTAAAAGGTATAACAAGCTTAAATTAGCAGAAAGAACATTTGACCATAGGCTGAAATAAGCAAAAATGAGCACAAAAAGTGAAAATTATCTGAAAAAAAACAAAAAAAAACCTGTGTTGAAAAGTAGCTAAAAAGGCAGAAAAAAATCTGTACTTACAAGAAAGAAATGGAGAGAGCACATTTTTGCTGAATTAGGCTGAAAAAGTTTAAATGACTGCAAAAAAATGTGGAATTAGCTGAAAAAGCTTAAATTAGCAAAATGTATAGCTGATATAGTAGAAAAAGCTGACACTTGCAGAAATAAGCTGAAAAGAGCATAACAAGCTGAAATTAACAGAAAGACGTTAGAAGACGCACACAAACGTTTTAGTAAGCAGAAATTATATGAAAGGAGCACAAAACAACTGAAAAAACAGCTGAAATTATCCATCCATCCATCCATTATCTTTACCCGCTTATTCCATTTTGGGTCACGGGGGTCGCCGGTGCCCATGTCCAGCAATCGCTGTGCGAGGGGCGGGGTACACCCTGGACGGGTCGCAAGTCCATCACAGGGCCACATAGAGACAAACGAGACAAACAACCATTCACTCTCTCACTCACACCTAGGGACAATTTAGAGTTACCAATCAGCCTAACATGCATGTTTTTGGTCTGTGGGAGGAAACCGGAGTACCCGGAGAAAACCCACGCATGCACGGAGAGAACATGCGAACTCCACCCAGAAAGGCCCCTGGACCGGGATTTGAACCAAGGACCTGCTCGCTGAGAGGCAGCAGCTCTACCAGTTGCGCCACCATGCTGCCCCAGCTGAAATTAGCTTAAACATTTTTTTAATTAGCACAAGGAAGCTGAAAGAAGCTGAACCAGAACAAAATGTGAAAGGAGCAGTAAAAGGTTGTAAACAGATCTAAAGATCTGAAGGATGTAAAATGAGCTCAACTCATTTTCAATGAGAAAAAGTGGCAGAAAAGGCTAAATATTTCAAAAAGCTAAAGTTACACCAATACTAAATGTCAATCAAGTCAATGCTGCAGCATTGTCCTGAACGTTTTGATTTCTGATTTGTTGAAATAGCTTAAAAGCCGAGGGATGAAAATCGCACCAAAAAACATACGGAAGAAAAATGGATGACAATAGTGTGAAAGATTCATAAGCGTTCACAAGCATTGACTCCTGGCAGGGACCAATGCAGACATGTTCCTGTTTTTAGTTTTCTACATTCGCCTTAGAATCTAGCTGTTTTTTTTTTTTTTGTTAACTTTTTTTTTTATTTTTTTTAGCCATCCTAATTGTTTAAGAAAACAAAACAAAACTGGAGTATATTTATTTATTTATAGAGCACAATTTTTATGTATGACTTTTTATAACTGTTTATTGTTGTCCCTGTTGTCCATTGTTGTCATCATTCTTTGTTGAAATCAGGTCTCTCTTGTAAATGAGTCCTCGAGGCTCAATGGGATTTTACCTGTCTAAAAAAATGGTTGAATGAATGAAAACTCTTCGTGAGGATCAGTGGTTTGAGCTCCATATCTGATCTGTGTCAATTACCAGAATCTGCACCCGATCATGAAACTCAGTTATATCAACCCCATCTCTAAAAAGAACTTCAGTAGCGAAATCATGTTTCTGGATGTTTAGTACTCATTGCATTCCAGTCTACGAACCAGATTCCAAAACAGTTGGGACACTAAACAAATTGTGAATAAAAACTGAATGCAATGATGTGGAGGTGGCAAATGTCAATATTTTATTCGTAATATAACATAGAAGACAGATCAAAAGTTTAATCTGAGTAAATGTAACATTTTAAAGGAAAAATATGTTGATTCAAAATTTCACAGTGTCAACAAATCCCAAAAAGGTTGGGACAAGTAGCAATAAGTGACTGGAAAAAGGAAATTGAGCATAGAACGAACAGCTGAAAGACCAATTAACACTAATTAGGTCAATTGACAACATGATTGGGTATAAAAAGAGCTTCTCAGAGTGTCAGTGTCTCTCAGAAGCCAAGATGGTAAGAGGATCACCAATTCCACCATTGTTGCACAGAAAGATAGTGCAGCAATACCAGAATGGTGTTACCCAGAGTAAAATAGCAAAGACTTTTAAGTTATCATCATCAACCGTGCATAACATCATCAAAAGATTCAGAGAATCTGGAACAATCGCTGTGCGTAAGGGTCAAGGCCGTAAAACTCTACTGGATGCTCGTGATCTCCGGGCTCTTAAACGTCACTGCACCTCAAACAGGAATGCCACTGTCAAGGAAATAACAGAATGGGCTCAGGAATACTTCCAGAAAGCATTGTCAGTGAACACAATCCACTGTGCCATCCGCCGTTGCCAGCTGAAACTCTACAGTGCAAAGAGGAAGCCATTTCTAAGCAAGCTCCACAAGCTCAGACGTTTGCACTGGGCCAGGGGTCATTTAAAATGGAGTGTGGCAAAATGGAAGACTGTTCTGTGGTCAGATGAGTCACGATTTGAAGTTCTTTATGAAACACTGGGACGCCATGTCATCCGGACCAGAGAGGCCAAGGATAGCCCATGTTGTTATCAACGCTCCGATCAGAAGCCTGCATCACTGATGGTATGGGGTTGCATGAGCGCTTGTGGCATGGGCAGCTTGCATGTCTGGAAAGGCACCATTAATGCAGAGAACTATGTTCAGGTTCTAGAACAACATATGCTCCCATCTAGACGTCATCTCTTTCAGGGAAGACCCTGCATTTTTCAACACGATAATGCCAGACCACATTCTGCAGCAATCACAACATCATGGCTACGTAGGAGAAGGATCCGGGTACGGAAATGGCCAGCCTGCAGTCCAGATCTTTCACCTATAGAGAACATTTGTTGCATCATAAAGCGGAAGGTGCGACAAAGAAGGCCCAAGATGACTGAACAGTTAGAGGCCTGTATTAGACATGAGTGGGAGAGCATTCCTATTTCTAAACTTGAGAAACTGGTCTCCTCTGTCCCCAGACGTCTGTTGAGTGTTGTAAGAAGAAGGGGGGATGCCACACAGTGGTAAAAATGGACTTGTCCCAACTTTTTTTAGATTTGTTGACGCCATGAAATTTGGAAACAACAGATTTTTCCCTTAAAATGATACATTCTCTCAGTTTAATCTTTTGATCTGTGATTTGTGTTCTATTCTGAATAAAATATTAGATGTTGGCACCTCCACATCATTGCATTCAGTTTTTATTCACAATTTGTTTAGTGTCCCAACTTTTTTGGAATCCGGTTTGTAGTTCAAAATAAACATAAATTCACACAGTCCATAAACTGTGCATGTTAACCTGTGGGACAGAGGTTTTTCAACCAGGATATTATCTCAGAAGTGCATTTTGTGTCTTGAGTCTGTGACCTCAAGTTGTTTTCCGTTTATTCTACAACTAATAGAACTGTCCTATTTCCAGATCAGTTACGGTGCCACCAGTGACAAATTCAGTGACAATCTCCTCTACCCATCGTTCTTCCGTACAGTACCCAGTGACAAATGGCAAGTGGATGCCATGGGACTTCTAATGGGGAAGTTTGGTTGGAACTGGGTGGCCGTGATAGGCAGTGATGAGGAGTATGGGCAACGAGGTGTGCAGCAGTTCTCCAAAATAGCAGAGAATATGTCCATCTGTGTGGCCTATCAGGGCCTGATTCCAGTATATGATGACCCCGAATCGGCTGTCGACACCATTATCAGCAATATCAAAGCAGCGGACGTCAAAGTGGTCATGGTGTTTTCCCTCGCAGAGCCGGCTGTGTTCTTTTTTAGCCAGGTCAGTGGAGCTCTAATTCAATGTTGAGAAAAGCTTGCATCACAGTGGACAGTCATGTCATGCTCTGCATTTCAGGTCATCAAAAATAATTTAACAGGCGTGTGGCTTGCCAGCTCCAGCTGGGCCATCAGCAATCGAATTGCCTCTCTCCCAGACATCCAAAAAATTGGCACAGTCATTGGATTCATCAACAAGTTGGATACTTTGGATTTACTAACGCCCTACGCACAAGAGCTCTTCACTAAACTGAGTGAGGAGAGGGCAAATATGCCCCCTCAAGAACAAAAACCGGGCAACCCCTGCCCACAGTGTTGGAACTTGTCACCAGCAAATATCAGCTTGGTGACTGACAGCGCTGTGCAGAGAGTCGCGTTTTCCGTGTATGCTGCCGTCTACAGCGCTGCGCAGGCTCTGCATAACATGCTGGAGTGCACTTCGATGGCTTGTAATTGGAAATCCAACAATAAAATCTATCCCTGGAAGGTAAAAATTATTATCAACCATATTTAAAACAAACTGCTCAACTTAAAACCAAGGAAATGTTTGTCATAAAGCTAAAATAAACCTTTGTTATACATACTGTTTTGCAGCTGTTGGAGGTTTTAAGAACCACTTCTGTGAACATAAAAGGCACGCAAATAGAGTTCAGTGAAAACGGAAATCCAAACATAGGGTACAGTGTGATCCAGTGGATCTGGAGCGCTTCAGGTGCTGAGTTCAATGTTGTTGGAAGTTATTATCAAAACCATCTGTCCATCAATGAGTCCAGATTGAAGTGGCACACGAATGACTCAGGGGTAACTTCAGTCATTTATCAGACTCAACTCTTCAGAAAGGCTCTGGTCAAATTTAACTCAGTTTGGTTTCTACAAACGTATGTTTCTTACTTGAACTCTTCTAGGTTCCCACGTCGACGTGCTCAGCAGCATGTCAGGCTGGTCAGGTACGCAGAGTCAAAGGGTTTCATTCCTGCTGTTATGACTGTATCGACTGTCTGGAGGGCACCTACCAGAAAAATGAGGGTAACGTTGTTGGTCATGGACGATTTTATGATTTTTATCCAAACAGATATTTGTTATCTGACTGTAGACAATGCAATACAATTGAGTTTATTTATATAGTGCCAAGTCACAACAGAAGTCATCTCAGGGCACTAAACAGAAATATTCATATAGGTTATGGCAGCATAACAAGCCAACCCTAACTATAGGATTTATCAAAAAGGAAAGTCTTAAGCCCAGTCTTAAACTGGACAGTGTGTCAGTCTCATGGACATAAACTGGAAGTTGGTTCCACAAGAGTAACTGATAACTGGAAGATCTTCCTCCCATTCTGCTCTTGGAAACTCTAGGAACCACAAGTAAACCTGCCGTCTAAGAGCAAAGTGCTCTGTTAGAAAAATACGGAACAATGAGATCTGTAATATAAGATAGAACTAGGTTGTTGAGGGCTTTGTAGGTTAGAAATAATATTTTGAATTAAATTCTGAATTTGACAGGGAGTCAATTAGATGAAAATGTGCATTAGTATAAGTATTATTTGTAAATCTCTTTAATGGAAGAGCTCCAAGAGTTACTAAGAAACCAACAAAGACTGTGGAAGTCATTTTATGCTGCTAAAACAAATATCCTCTTAAATCCATGTGACTTTAGAAACCCTGATACTTTCAAACAAAGTCAGGCCACCACATATCAATGTAATGTAGGAAAATGTTTGTAAATAAAGTTAAATGTATAAAAAAAATCTATGTTTTGAAAGAGGATTGCAAAAACTAAATGTGTGTGCGGAAAATCAGGAAACCAATAAGCATGAAAATATATTATTTTCCAAGACAAAGTGCTATTTGTTTTTGATAAAATCACAAACTTTACAGCCTTGTTTTGATTTCTGATATCTGATAAAACAGATCTTTTTGTGTGGTTCTTTTATTTTGTTTGGTTTGTGTTTTAGATGACATCCAGTGCACAGAGTGTCCTGAACATCAGTGGTCCTCCAAGTGCAGCACTAACTGCACTGACCCCATTTTTGAGGTTTTAGCATGGAACACTCCTGAGGCTCTGCAGATTCTGCTGGCAGGGATCGTCCTACTGACATGCCAGGTGTCAGTCTGCATCCTGTTCCTAAAGCATCGTGGGACCCCACTGCTGAAGGCCTCGGGGGGAGGCCAGAGTTTTGTGGCTCTGCTCAGCCTGATGGGGGCTTGCTTGAGTCTGTCCCTTTTCCTGGGGCAGCCCAACAACATTGTGTGTCGTCTTCAGCTGCCGCTGATCACCATCTTCCAAACTGTTGCCGTCTCCATTATTCTGTCCATCTCCCTGCAGGTGAGGAATGGCAGGAAACACACTGCCCTCTAGCGTTAGTGTGACGTAACTACATACAAAATGGAGCCAGAGGAGGGAAAAAAATCAACAGAAATGTATAATGCTTTAAAGTAATTCATTAAATTGTAAATCATACAGTTCATTCTATGAGTATTAACTTATGTAAGTTACAGATAAATAGTTTTGTACATCTGCAGAACGCTGGCAGGATGAGCAGTGATGTTTGGCATAACTGGCAGCCACCTAAGCTTTGTTTTTGTTTTACAAATACTAATTTATATATATATATATATATATATATATATATATATATATATATATATATATATATATATATATAATTTGTAGTTTCTCTGATGAAACAGAAAACATTCAGCAGCAATACATAGTACAGCCGGGTACTTACCTGGTACCTATCAAGTGCACTACTTATACTACCTGCTACTTTTAGGTACTGTACCAGGTAGCTACAAAATATGCAGGTATTTATCAGGTACTTACCAAGTACATACTGAGCTGTATAATGTAATGCCAGAATTACCAAACAACACAACAACAAAAGAGATAAAACGTTTAGTTAGTTTTATTTCTTCTTGTCCTTTTCATTTTATTTATTTTTTAATTTATTTTTTGGCTGCTGTCTGTCTTTTTATGTCTAAAAAATACGACAAACTAAATTATCATTTAAAGACTTTTTATTCACACAAAAAGGGAGGAAACAATGAATTTCATACAACTTGATTCTTGTTCTTCTTATTTTGGAAAGGGAGGATATCAGAGTCAAAACTTGACAAAATGAAGAAATGCACGTTGTAATACATCGTCACGCTCTTTTGTTTAAACAGATATTTCTGGTGACAGAGTTCCCAAAGGAGGTTGCCCGTCACCTGCAAACATTAAGAGGTCCTGGAAGCTGGCTGTTTGTGCTGCTCTGCTGCTCTGTGCAGGCAGGCCTCTGTGGCTGGTTTGTTCTGGAAGAAGACTCTCTGTCTAAATATGTGGCCAACATGAACATAAACTTTGAGAGGGCTTTTCTGGCATGTCCAGTGTCCTCACAGAAAATTGCTGTGATGCAGGGCTTAAACGGTGCCATGGCCCTTGTGTCGTTTATGTCCACCTTCATGGCGGTGAAGCCTCTTCATCAGTACAACCTTGCGAGGGACATCACCTTTTCCACACTGATCTACTGTGTGATTTGGGTGATCTTTATTCCAGTCTATACAGGCTTGAAAACCTCTAGCTCCACTGGGTCAAAAAATATGTCCATTGTACATGTTTTCTTTACTTTGGCAGGTAACTTGGGGTTGGTGGTTGCCTACTATTTCCCAAAATGCTACTTGCTGCTGAGAAAACCTGAAGTCAACAAACCAGAGCACTTCTGCACCTTCTTAGAGGGCGTCCCACCAACACCACAGGAGGATCCACAGACGAAGCCAGAAAAATAAACAATAATCTT
>NC_056504.1:31909053-31911172 GCF_014905685.2 Nematolebias whitei
TGTTGTTTTCATATTTTGCCAAATTAATGTAAATGTTTGATGTTAAACTTTGATTCTGTAAATAAATGACCGCATTCATTTTGATGGGTCAAAGATAAATAACGTCTCTCGTTACATTTCTGTTAAATTCAATGCACGCATGTTACACAGTTCAGAAAAATGAAGAACCCGTTTAATGTATGAATATATCTCAGCATCTGTTCATACTACAAAAGCCACTGGGACGTTATGTTTAGAAAATAAACGTCTCAGTTTCTCTGATACTCCCTGTTCAGTGTCAGGAGGGCTGTGATCAGTCTTACATCGGGGAAACTAAACAGCCACTGGCCAAAAGGATGGCCCAGCACAGAAGATCAACATCATCAGGCCAGGACTCTGCGGTCTACACTCATCTCCAGGCCAGCGGTCACTCTTTCAGGGATGAAGATGTTCACATCCTGGACAGAGAGGAACGATGGTTTGAGAGAGGAGTAAAGGAGGCCATCTTTGTGAAAAGAAATCGTCCATCGTTAAACAGGGGTGGAGGCCTCTGGGTTCAACTGTCCCCCTCTTACAATGCTGTGATTGCTAGTATCACTCAGCCCTCTGTGAATAGTAAACAGCCATCAGTGTGCTAATGATCCATTGTTAGGCTGATGGTCCTTCTTGAGCATGTGATAAGCTGGTTTTGGTTGTCAGCAGCAAAACTGGTTGATCCACCCTGAGAAGGTGCTATTTAAGAGACTGAGCTGAATACAGCTCCTCAGACTGAGGAAGTCTCTCGGATGAGAGACGAAACGTTTCTACATTTTTTGTTGATTTGCTTTGTTTTGTTTTTTTGAATGTCCAGAGGACCAGATTTAACTTTTTTAGAGTCTGTCCATAGGACAACAATCAGTCGTACACTGCACAAATCTGGCCTTTATGGAAGAGTGGCAAGAAGAAAGTCATTTCTCAAAGATATCCATAAAAAGTGTTGTTTAAAGTTTGCCACAAGCACCTGGGAGACACACCAAACATGTGGAAGAAGGTGCTCTGGTCAGATGAAACCAAAATCGAACTGTTTGGCCACAATGCAAAACGATATGTTCGGCGTAAAAGCAACACAGCTCATCACCCTGAACACACCATCCCCACTATCAAACATGGTGGTGGCTGTATCATGGTATGGGCCTGCTTTTTGGCAGCAGGGACAGGGAAGATGGTCAGAATTGATGGGAAGATGGATGGGGCCAAATACAGGACCATTCTGGAAGAAAACCTGTTTGAGTCTGCAAGAGACCCGAGACTGGGACGGAGTTTTATTTTCTAACAAGACAATGATCCAAAACATAAAGCCACATCTACAATGGAATGGTTCACAAATAAACGTATCCAGGTGTTGGAATGGCCAAGTCAAAGTCCAGACCTGAATCCAATCGAGAATCTGTGGAAAGAGCTGAAGACTGCTGTTCACAAACGCTCTCCATCCAACCTCACTGAGCTCGAGCTGTTTTGCAAGAAAGAATGAACAAGAATTTCAGTGTCTCCATGTGCAAAACTGATAGAGACAAACCCCAAGAGACTTGCAGCTGCAACTGCAGCAAAAGGCGGCGCTACAAAGTATTAACGCAAGGGGGCCAAATAATATTGCACGCCCCACTTTTCAGTTTTTTATTTGTTAAAAAAGTTTGACACATCCAATAAATTTCATTCCACTTCACGATTGTGTCCCACTTGTTGTTGATTCTTCACAAAAAATTAAAATTTTATATCTTTATGTTTGAAGCCGGCCTTTCTGGGTGGAGTTTGCATGTTCTCTCCGTGCATGCGTGAGTTTTCTCCGGGTGCTCCGATTTCCTCCCACAGACCAAAAACATGCATGTTAGGCTGATTGGTAACTCTAAATTGTCCCTAGGTGTGAGTGAGAGAGTGAATGATTGTTTGTCTCGTTTGTCTCTATGTGGCCCTGTGATGGACTTGCGACCCGTCCAGGGTGTACCCCACCCCTCGCACAGTGATTGCTGGACATGGGCACCAGCGACCCCCGTGACCCAAAATGGAATAAGCGGGTAAAGATAATGGATGGATGTTTGAAGCCTGAAATGTGGCAAAAGGTTGAAAAGTTCAAGGGGGCCGAATACTTTCGCATGGCACTGTA
>NC_056504.1:31911272-31918756 GCF_014905685.2 Nematolebias whitei
TTAAAATATATATAAATACTAAAATAAATATAGCATTCCTACTTGGCGGTTTTTCACCTATCGCAGGGGTGTGTGGAACGTAACCCCCGCAATAATCGAGGGGACTACTGTAACCTAAGAAATTTGAAAAGTATTAACAAACAGCAAAAATAATGACAACCTATAGATTCAAATCTTATAGATCCGTATAGATAAACAGGTTTGTCAAATGTCAAAACGACAGCGCTGTTCAGTAGCAGTTTTACGAGGGTGGGGGTACATGGGTTATGGCCACATGTCCTGCTCTGTATGAAAGCTGACATTTTAAAGGCAAACAGTTCCAGTACCTTGGTCTCAAGGAGTTGTCTCTGCAGGAGCTGCAGGGCCTCGGTGTGTCCCCTCTCACTGTCCTGCAGGGTCGCCAGCTGCTCCTTCATCTCCCTCTGCAACACGAACAACAAAACCAGATCAGCGACTGATAACCAAACTTAATATCAGAGAAGCAGCACTAAATTCAGTTATTACACTTTTCCAAAGGCCTTTTTCAGTTGAAAAACACCCATGACCCTGTAATTTGCACCAGTGATGTGTAAAAAGTGCTTTAGCTACCTTCAAGTAGCACTAACAGAGCTGTGAGAAAAGCTCTAAACTCTTGTGTATTTACTTAATGGTGCTTTACTTGTGCAGCAGATTTGTTTGATCGGATATGAGGCAGCAAAGGTTTAAGACTCAGCCTCAAAACAAACAAGCCACATGGAGAATAAGATATGAATAAAATAAAATAAAATCTCTGGAGATTTTGTGTTACGTCAAAGAAAAAACTGGGTCTCATTTTGAGTCAAGTGCCAACATCACCACCTCAGGCAGGAGAGATGTGGAGAGTTTAAAACAAATCCCCAGGTGTCTTGTGTTTTAGGACAGGAGCTTTCTCTGACATGCACCTACTTCCAAATACTAAAAAGCACCCTACTTATAGAAACCGAGGAAAAAGATGCTCTAAAATAAATAATACTAAAGTGTAAATACAATAAACAAGATCTGGGAGACTAACAATGGAAAATAAAGATTAGTTAAAACTTTAGTTTGTAACATAAGAAGACCTTAACAACGATGAGCCCATAATGATGCAAACAGCAGCAATTTAAATTAAATCTGTGTGCCATCAACATTTTCCTTTTATGGGGATAGAAATAAACATTAATTATAAAAAAAGCAAATCTAATTGCCTTTAAATTGACTTGTTGTCTGGTGACTGCTCATGTAACCTTTGTTTCCTTTTCTCTTTGATCCACCAAGTGTCACTTTCACTGAACATCAGCAGCTCCAAAAATCCACTAAAAGAAAGTGTCTTAGTGAGGCTAAAAACACTTTTTTTCTTTCAGCCACTAAAAGGTGAAATCAGTGGTTCCCAACCCTGGTCCATGAGGAACACCATCCTGCATGTTTTAGTGGTTTCCCTGCTCCAACACCCCTGATCCTGTGATTTTATTACTTTTTCAAATTTGCAGAAGCCTGTTAATCACCCATTTATTCTAGAGGTGCACCGATTGCAGTTTTCTGGCCAACCACCCATTTCTAAAAAGTCTGACCTGCCGATTCAGAGTTTGGCCAATTTTGTTTTATAAGCGACACTGTCAGGTGTTATAAGGGCACAATGTACCTTCATTTTTCCAATCTTATTTTATTGAAAAACATACCCTTGAACAATATCCTAGAAACAATACAAACTTGTTCTAACTGGTCATAAGGTAGTGCTCTGAAATATAAATGAAGTTTATACAATTGTTGTTAAAACTAAAAAAAAAATCTGTAAAATCGTTTTTTCATGCGAGTATCGGCCGATTTCCGAAATTAAGGAAATCGGGGCAGATTTATTGGTACACCCCTAATTTATTCAAATCAGGTGTGTCAAACCAGGGGAACAACTAAAACATGCAGGATGGTGTTCCTCAAGGCCCAGTGTTGGGAACCACTGGGTTAAATGAATCCCAAATGAATCCTAGCAAGTAGAAATAAAGGAAACTGGACTTCCTTTCCGATTCTTGAAGACGTTCACTTATCTTTTTAAAAATTATACATAAAAATTAAAAAGTAACCATTTATGACTTGAGACAAACACATTTCGAAAAAAGGTGGAATTGACAAAATATCAGGGTTAAAAGCAAAATTCAAGAACTAAAAGTAAGCGTCCAGTTATATTCAGTTCAGCTTGCTAGTTCTGGATGAGTGAGCTTCTACACAAACATACCAGAAAAAAATAATTTAAGCTTTAAAAAAATATATATATAATAATTACCAACAGCTCCTCAGAAACAACACATTCATGGTACCAATGAAATGAAATGCAGCTGAAGGACGCAGTTTTTGATCATTTGCTGACAATTTTAAGAGTGAGGAGTAAATGTGGGCTGTGCAGATGAAGTATTGTTTCTCCTGAAGGCAGAAACTGCAAACGAGTCGGTACAGGGGGAGTGTGACTCTCCATGTTAATGATGGCAGTGCGGCAGACTCAGTGGGCTCTCTGCCTCATCGCTGCACATTTGTCTACAGCAGGTCAGAGACTTCTCCCACACAATGAGACAGACGGGCAGAGAAAACGAGCACCTCCACTCCTCTGCTGCTCACCGACTGACAGACAAGTGAGGGCGAGGCAACTCAAACTCATGCTGTCTGCAAAAGCCTCTAAAAAAATTATAATGCTAAATATTTAGGAGGGTTTGCTCTGTGTTCCACATGCACCTTGTTTCTGGTAATAAATAACGTCACTAAATATACATTTAGTAAAAAAAGGTGCGCCTAAATTGGATTTAAGCAGTCAAAGATGACTTTTACAAATGGTAAAAGTCAACCTTGGTGAAGTTAGCATCATACACTTTAAGGCTATAATCCTCCTCTATAACATAAAATTACATAATCCTCTAATCCTCCTGGAAGCAAACGGCATCCTTCAGATGGTGATGATGACATTTATAGCAGAAGTAAAAGCCATGGCTTTAGTGTCCATCATCACACATGGGAAAAAGCATTAACAGAGGAATCTACAGGAAAAAATGTCAAAAAAGCAGAAAATTACCATACGAGAGTAAAAAAAAAAACCCCATCAAAATATGCAAATAATTGAAATCTGGTATAAGCAAACATTGACAACGAAGTGTCTGCATGCTGATGTGAGTGTTTGTGTTGCGAGTCAATGCGTCTCCCTCCTGTCCGTCCAATCTGACCAACAGAAGTCTGACGTGACATTTCCCCAGGACGTCAAGCTGCAGGAAATGGGGGTCATGTCTGAAGGATTATAAATCTAAAACTCATTTCATCTCGCTGTCACTTCCTTCCTCCTCTCACTCTGCCGTCACGTCAGCTGCTCCAAGGTAGATATACAAGTTTACGAAAGGAACAAAATGAACTTTTGTCGAGTTTCTTGAAAACTCTGAAGCTTAGAAATCCTCCAGCTGTCTTTACAGCTCTGAGCTTGATTATATTCACCAGCTTGCTCAGAATTTATTGCCGGCTTCAGCTAAGAGGCAAACACGACAAAACACAGCATCTCAGCATGAATAATGAAAAGCACACAGGATGCAGAACTTCCTTTCACACAGCAGAAGAGCTTCCAGGGATTTCAGCCACATATACCAAGAAATAACAACTAAATATTGCTATGCATCTTATTTAGTGGACAAAACCAAATAGAAAGCTACTTAAAATTAAACTATAGGTGCAAAATGATCAAACAAGCATCACTCCTATTTCTGCACATTTTTAGCTGCAGGAATAAACTACAAGATGAGTTCAATTTGAAGGAAACCCCTCATAAAACTGAATAAAGAAGCAAATAATCCAAATAAAAGATTTTGATAGATGTATACAAAAAAAAAACGTCCATATCAGACTCATGCATATGCAGTATATTTTTAAACGGAGCTATGTTTTTTTTAAAGGAAAAACAGGAGTTAAAAGACAAACAGTGTCCACCTTAACTCATCTTGTTGCCTGGCTGTCTTGATGACATGATGATAAATGACAAGTTTGTGTGTTCCTGTTCGCTCAGTTCAAGGACCTTTAATAGCGCTCAATGCCACACAGAGTGCGGCCTGAAGACACCGACAGAGGCAAACAAACAACAACTATTGATGTCACAACCACAGATACGCTTGCTGTCATATGAGCTGTGGTCTGAGGTCCAAGAGGAACCTCAATGTACAGACCAATAATGTCTGGGAATGCAGAATACACTGCACAC
Organism: Nematolebias whitei; assembly: GCF_014905685.2. Lineage (NCBI taxonomy): Eukaryota > Metazoa > Chordata > Actinopteri > Cyprinodontiformes > Rivulidae > Nematolebias > Nematolebias whitei. The sequence continues at coordinate 31,915,489 of NC_056504.1, forward strand.
ATACAGGCTTATGCGTGTGTGTGTGTGTTTATAGATATTAGCTGATTTACATGAGCTGTGGGAAACATAATGTGTGCAAGAAAATTTAAAAGGCCACCATAAAAATGTTTCCTTTATCCAATACAATTCTGTTGTAGCAACTGAAAGAAAAAAAGGGGAAAACAATCCAAAAGCAGGACAAGAAAGCAAACACACACACAGTGTCAGGCTGCAAACTGCGGTATATCTGGCACGTTCGAATTGAGCTCAAGCTGTGCTTTAAATTCCAGAGCATTGCTTCTTCCAGCATCAGCAGAGCCTGCACCCTCTCCAGGGAGACTATTGTGTCCCCGCAGCTTGAGCTCAGTCATCATAGCAGGCAGAGGACAGCTGAGCTGACTAAGCAGGCCTAATTTAGAAGTCTAGAGGACAGGGGCACTATTCACTTTAAACATCTGTCTGGGCAGGACCCACGCAGCCTGGGACCAACAGTGCTGTAGTCTGCAGACTCTTAAGTGCTGTTGAAGATTAAAACTGGAAACAGATGCGTTGTGGAGTTTTGGCAGATATGAATAGCTCAACCTGTGGCTCCATGTGTGGATTCTCAGCGTTTAATGTCAAAGTGTATCCGGGTAAATGAACTGCACTTATAGTGCTTTTCTATCTTATCAAGATACGCAAAGCGCTTTACAATACAATCTGTGTCCTCATTCATCCATTCATACAGCACTCTACTAGATCTACAAAGCTAATCTAAATCTGTAGAGACTAATCAGAGCTTTATCACATTCATACACCAATGGGACACACATCGGAGGCAATGAGGGGTTCAGTGTCTTGCCCAGGGACACTACAGCATGAGACTGCTAGAGGAATCGAACCCCCAACTCTTGCATTGCAGGATGACTGCCCTAACCACTCAGCCACAGGCGCCCGAATGAAGAAAATGAAGAAGGGTATGAAGAATCAAAACATAAAATCCTTCAATTACAAAATATGTTTCTGAATAATTATATTTTAAATTGCTAACAAATTGTATGGCTAATAAATCTGCACCGATTCATAACAACGATCAGCCGTAACATTATGACTACCTGAGAGGATAGAGCTGAGGTGTCCATCTGGGCTCCAAACTATATATTAATTTATTATCTGATGCCATTTTTTTTGGGGGGGGGGGGGGGGGTTAGTGTTGTGTTCAAGCCCACCTAACCCAAAACCAAGTCAAGACCAAGACCAGAGTGTACTGAGACCGAGACAAGACCAAGACTTTTAGGGTCCGAGACCGAGTTGAGACCAAGACCGAGGGAGGGCGAGATCAAGTTGAGACCAAGACTTGAAATAAAATAAATAAAATATAAGATTTTATTATAAAATATTTACAACAGTTACATACTGCAACTTTAAGTTTGCTTTTGAATGAATATATCAGCTTTTATAAATTGTCAAAGCTTCCTAACAAAGAAATCAGACATTCAGTGGCCTAACTTCATGTGATTCAACAATAAAACTACACAACTGTTAAATTGGAAGCAGTTTCATCACATGCCAAGCCTTAAAAAACTGCAGTGACCAAACACTCTTCATAAGTCCAAGCTTAAGACCAAAGACAACCATATAGTTGCATTAGTTACAAATATATTCTATGTGGTTCAAATAGCCAAATTTTATAAACTGATAATTTGGCAGACATCTTCTCCTGCACCCAGCCAATTACTTCTCATTTTCTTGGAGTGATCAGTGTTGCCAGATAGTCGAGGTTTTCCAGCCCAAAAATCTGTTAAAAACCATCATATAAGACAAAAATCTGCCAAATCAATATATTGTTACAGTATATTTACTGTTTGAACATGAACGCACATCAGTACAAGCCAAGGTAATTTAACAATATGTGGCAAAATGCAACAAACCAACAAAAATCTTCCCAGCGTTCCCAGCAAAATCAGAATGAAAACCGCCCAATTGGCAGTACACCGCCCAATCTGACCACACTGGGAGTGACGCGTGCGAGTGAAAGGGGGTGGGCGTGACAGCGGTAATAGAAAAAGTATTTAGCAATGAGTCACGTTATCGCTTGGATTTGAATTAATACGTTTTGCATCCAATGAAAACAAAGATGTTAAGAAATAAACTGGACAATATTCTGGAAATTTAGTGACATTTGTACAGTTGTGGTCTTGACTTGTCTTGAAATAAAATTCAGAGTTCTCAATGTCTGAGACCGAGACAAGACCGAGACCAAATGAGGTTGAGTTCGAGACAAGACCGAGACCATCAAAAAACGGTCTTGAGACTGGTCTCAAGACCAAGACCGGTCTCGAGTACTACAACACTAGTGGTGGTGCATCATGCCATTACAAGGATTCTTCACAAATGTGCTATGATCATATTCTGACTCATAGGAGCTTCTTTTGGTTGTTATAAAATATGGACTTAATAAATGTTGCGTTTTCATTTTAGGTAGAATGTGAAGAATTCTACCTAGAAGAATGTGTAATAGGAGTAAAATATTCAGAATTATGCACTACAAAAATCTGCTGCTGCCCTTCGGCTTTCCCACCTTATTATCATGGGGAACGTTTAGAAAAAGCAGCGAGCTGTATGGAAGCCCCTTAAACCAGCAGCTTTCACCAGTCCTCTGAATTTAGGGCACGTCATGTAAATGATGAATGCTCAGAGGCTGCTGCTCCACTTCCTGAAGGGAGAAAGGGCACACCGTATGCAAATATAAAATAAATAATGCTGCAATTCTGTTCTACTATATTTATCCTTCAAAAGGAAGATTTATGAGATTTGAACTGCTGACCATGGTCTGAGAAGTTTGCACACTAAGCTGAGGCAGGTGTAGGACATTACCAAGGCTGCAAATTAGGTCGATGTCGGAGGGATTTAAGAAAGGAAAACTGATCTGGGATCCAGTGTTAAGTTTGATAACAGAGCAGGACAAGCCATTAAAAAGAAACAAGGGGATTGTTGTTGGTGCTTGAGTGGAAATCGGAGACAGTGACTGATAAGAGTCAGCTGTTTGTCACTCACAGCGTTTCTCATTCAGCCTTGAGGGTTTACAGCTCATCCATTCCTGCCCAGGAAGAGTAGTCTCTACATACTGTAGGTTGTTTTAGTTAAGGAATTCAAACTTCTTCATGTTTTACACCTAAAGTAAGAAATTAAGAAGCCCTTTTTGGTAAGCTTACACTCTTAACCCTGATATCAATTGTATTTACACTTTTTAGTAATCATTAATTATTATTTTATGTTTTGTAAAAATGTTGTCTCATTACTAAATCAA
>NC_056504.1:31918856-31951474 GCF_014905685.2 Nematolebias whitei
CAACACAAACTAGCTTTCACTTTTGGCAGCCGACAATACACCTTTACCAGGTGTCCCTTTGGCTACGCTAACTCACCTGCAGAGTTCAACATCTTTTTGAACAAAGCATGTCCAGACGCCCACGAGCGTGGGACACTGATCTACGTGGACGACATCCTTTTGAGGCAGCCAACACTGGACTCCCATTTGGCTGAGATCGACCACGTCCTAAATCAGCTAACAACTGCTGGTGCTAAAATCTCACTGTCAAAGTGCCAGTGGTGCAGAACCAAAGTGGACTACGTTGGCCTCCTAGTAGGTCCAGACGGAGTACAACCACAATTGACTCGCACCCAAGGCCTAGACAACCTCAAAGTCCCAACCAATCTCAAAGAACTACAGAGTTTCTTGGGAGTGTGTAACTACTCTCGCCAGTTCATAGAGCATTATGCGGATCTCGCAAAACCACTAACTGAACTCTTAAAGAAAGACGTTCCTTTTGTCTGGACTGATACACAACAGCAGGCAATGAACGCTCTCAAAGACAGGCTCAAGCTAGCCCCATGTCTAGTCTACCCGGACTACAACAAAGAGTTCTACTTGGAAGTGGGCTTCTCAACTTACTGCATGAGTGCAGGTCTGTACCAAATACACGACAAAGACAGGCGTGTTGTGGCCTACGCCAGCAAAACAATGGCAGGCCCTGAATTACGGTATTCAGACTGTGAGAAGGCTCTATTGACCACTGTGTGGGCAGTGAAACATTTCTCCTGCTATATTGGTGGACAGAGGATTATTGTTGAGACACAACACCAGCCAGTAACGTTTCTGAACAGCCAACGCATCAGAGATGGTGTGGTGACAAACTCACGCGTTGCAACATGGCTAATGGCACTTCAAAGTTTTAACCTAGACATCCGCTACGGTCAAAATAAGAAGTCGCACTTGGGCACTGATTTGGCAATCTGCCAAGAATGTACACAGGATGTACCAGCCACCCAACAGCCGGTTGTGAGCAAACCCTCAGCTGCTGAGGACCCAAATCACCACTTCTTTGATAGCAATATCTGTAAAGATATGGCAACAATGTACGTGGATGGATGCTCATTCCACCACGAGACAATCTGCAAAGCAGGTGTTGGAGGAGTTCTCCTCCAGGACCAAGAACAGGTCACATTTGGCTATAAATTAGGCTCTCAGTCTTCTCAGTACGCTGAGATAGCTGCAATCCTAATAGGCCTACAGATGGCAGTGGAACGCTCCATCCAGACGCTAGTCATCTGCACTGACTCTAACTATGCTCGACTTAGTTTCTTGTGTCATCTCGCTCTGTGGAAACAGAACGGTTTTCTCACAAGCAACAAAAAGGTGGTAAAACACAAAGAGCTTTTCATGACATGTGATCACTTGGTGACATCACATGATCTACAGATCTTCTGGAAGAAAGTTCCAGGACACTCCAGAGTCCCAGGCGATGACAAGTACTACAATGACCTTGCAGACTCCCTAGCCAAGGAAGGAGCCGTTGACGGACCCACGTGGTCCTTTGACCCCTCCTGGCTACTCAACACTCAGTCGTCACAAGCTACAACTGAGGTAATGGCAGTCACACGTGCACAAGCTGCAGCTAAACCTGCTGATAACACAGTTTCTGTGCGCCCAATGCTGACTGACCCAGACATCATCCAACTTCAGAAGTTGGATCCTGCAATTAATTCGATGATGCTGTATCTGACTGACCCAGACAAATACACTCCATCGAAAGACGAGCTGGATTCCAATCCAGACCTCAAAGTCCTCTTTCAGCTGCGCAAACAGCTAAAACTACTTAAATGCATCCTAACTTTCGCTCATGGACGGACGTCCTCACCTGTGTTCGTGGTCCCCCATGACCACAGGGGGGTGATGTTAGTCCATGCACATGACCTTCCGTCCGCAGGACATAAGGGTGACAATGCCACGCTGAAAGCATTAAAACAAATTGCTTATTGGCCTGGAATGAAAAAGGATGTCAAGGACTACATAAAAAGGTGCCTGATCTGTGGCCAGTTTCAACCATCCAGACCACTTCACAGAGCACCACTGCATAGTAGAGGCATTGCATTTCCATGGTCGGACCTCCAGATTGACTGGGTCGGACCACTCACTAAGACCTCTAGAGGAAATAAATATTTTCTCACGGTAACCTGCGCGTTTACCAAATGGGTAGAATGTCTACCAGCCCCTAATGACACAGCACAAACCACTGCTATGTTATTAATGAATCATGTATTTTCAAGGTTTGGACTTCCCCTTAGGGTGAACTCAGACCAAGGTACACACTTCACAGGTGAAGTAATGAAGGAACTGTGGAAGACGCTAGGCGTCAAAGCCAACTTCCATATTGGCTACCACCCACAGGCTTCAGGCCAGGTTGAGAGAGCAAATAGGACGGTGGTGAGTATTTTGAAAAAATACGTAGCCGCAAACCACAAGGACTGGGACGTGAAACTCCCTCTGGTCCTCATGGCCATAAGGGCCACTCCACACACGTCGACTGGCATCGCTCCTTTGAGATGATGACGGGTCGACAAATGACTCTCCCTCTGCACCTGTTGTACCAACCAGGCGATGCTGCCATGGCAACAGCCTACACCACACAACAATACATGAAAGACTTGGAAAGACACCTTAAAAACACTTTTGCTTTCGCACAGAAAAACCTGGAAAAATCAGCTGAAGGACGCAAAGCGTACTACGACCAAAAGGCCTCTTACGAGGAACTCCAAGTGGGAGACAGGGTCTGGTACTACACGTTTGCACCCAAAACTGGGAGAGTAGAGTCCGGGACCGGAACTCTCGCCCGTAAGCTGATGCCCAGATGGACTGGACCCCATCTGATAACCGACAAAGTGTCTCCAATTATCTACCAGATAAAAATCAGTAAAGGCCAAAAAGAGCCAACTGTTAAATGGGTACATCGTAACCAGGTTAAACAACACAAGGCGTGCAATAACTCCTTAGGAGACAAAGATCTCACAAAATCTGACCTCGTGGGAACAAGGGTCATCCAAGCAGAAGATAACTAATGGATAATAAACTTAACCATAGTTTAAACTCACAGGACCTACCCTTGATAAAACGGGACAGCGTGACTGAAATCTGGCAACCAGGGTGAGGAGAAGCAGTGAAACGATGTTTCTAGATGCTTAGTCACTACTCTTGTCGGTGCTGAAACGTTGTTTAGTTGATTTTGGTATTGTTTCTGAGGTAAGAATGAATTTTGTTGTGTAGTAAGTTAGAGACTAAGAAGCCTTTGACCATGCCAACATGCAGTTCATTCATTAAATTGCAATCTTTGCGGAGTCAATGTATATTATTGCTACTTTGAGTACCATAATCTACGTTGATCTCAAAACGCTTAAGCCGAACCTACTCGAACAATTCTATTCGGGGGGATAGCTAATTCTTTTTGATAAGTCTCGCCATAGACTTCCAAAACATTTATGGGAAAGCCAAACACCCAATCTCAAGTCGTTCGTCTAAAAGACAACAGACAATTGCACCAAACTATATTTTACCATGTAAAGCTAACTTAAACCAAGTTAGAAATGGAAAAATAGTTTGGAACCCTTTTCTATAGGCTTAAACCCCTGTAGTTACCCCTTTTCAGCATTCTCCGCCCCTTAACTGGTAGTTGTAGCTGTTCCCAACCATAATAGCTTACACACCAGATGCATATAGTTTAAGGCCTTATGTAAAATCCCCTTCATAAGCCCACCTTAAACCACATAATTGCATGACACATTGAACCAGAACGGCACAGGCTGGACGTCGCTGGAGACAACCTTCGCTGGAGGCGACCTGCAATCCTGACGTTGGTCTCAACTCTTCATCCAGTGGCCGCTTCTTCAGTTCAATCCAAGGGTACCCCTCTGTATGCTGATTAATCAACACTTCCAATCGCTGTGGATTTACCGTTGTGGATTATATGACTTTTTCCAATGGATTACAGACTCTGTTTCCAAGGGGTTAAAGCATTGCTACAATGGAATTATCGAGACGATATGGAATTATAATCAACACAATGGAATACCAAGAACATTGTGGAATTACCTTGACTTTGTTTCCTTGCTGGATTACTTCTGACTTTGGTCTTCCTTGATGGATTACTTTTGACTTTGGTCTTCCTTGCTGGATTACATCAAGCTCAAGGACATTTGAAGGTCTAAGTTCACGGTTGGAATTCATCCCCATGGACAGGTGATGATTTCCAAAGGGGGGACTGTAGTGAACCTGATCTGACCCTGATCTGACCCTGATGACCTCAAATCTATCAGATGGACAGAGACTGTTATTTTCATTGATCTGAATACAGTCTGAGCCATCTGGTGACTTTCTTTCTTGAATTAATCAAGCAGAAAAGACAATTCTCTATTAATCGTTACTGTTTTACAAATGTTTAATAATCAAATTGTGTTAGTTCCACTCAATGTTACAGGTTGAAAAGAACTACTCATTTTTATTTTACATAAACAGTAAGTAATGATTTTTATTCCTCATTCAAAGAAGAAATCAGGTTAATATGCATTTCTTGATTTTCTGTCTGAAATGAGCTAAGTTTTGTAAGTATGTGAAAGGTCGGTTTTCGGTCAACTAAAATGTTTACCGAGAAAGATGTCATGTTTAAACTTTTTCAGAAGATTACCAAGAGTTGACTCCACGAAGTCTGCTTTTCTGCAATAATCTCTCTGTCAGTTGTTGAACAATCTCATTCTCTGACCTTGGCTTAGATAACATCTTACGTCACAAAAACACACCTCTTTCTGGTACATCCACGAATCAGAAAGCTCTCAAATGAACCGGAAGTCGACCCATTTAAAATGTGGCAACTTCCCAGTTCATGTTAGAATTAGAATGAATTCAGAAGAGAATGGAGGAGAATGGAAGAAAAATTCTGTAGAATTCCGGAGAATTCCAGAGATGAAGAACTACAGAGTTGCTGACAATTAAGAGTCTGAGAAGTTCTGAAGAATGAAAGGAGTTCAGAATTCTTGGGTGCAAACGCATTCAGGATGATCCAGAGACGTTTTGGGATTATAATTTCTGTTTGAAAACCACGTACGACTCTCTGAGGGTTTGGTAGTCCTCAACGGAGACGCTGGAAAAAGTCTGGAGGATTCTCTATCGAGCTGACCTACGTCAACCAGGTAACGGTCTCCTCTTCGACTAAAGTGTACCGGAGGCAAGCTGAGATCTCATGGAGCGTGCAATTTCTGGTCAAACAGATTAATTCCCTCACATATTTCTCTGTAAGATAAATCTCCATTTCATCTTAAACTCTTCTCTCTCTTCTAAAATCAGTACAGATATCTTAGGAATATCTGAAGCAAAGTCCTCGATCACCGCCGAGTGATTCGAAGCTCATTTTCTGTGAAACTTGTCTGTTATTATTTTCATATTTTGCCAAATTAATGTAAATGTTTGATGTTAAACTTTGATTCTGAAAATAAATGACCGCATTCATTTGATGGGTCAAAGATAAATGACGTCTCTCGTTACATTTCTGTTAAATTCAAGGCACGACATTACACAGTCAGAAAGATGAGGAACTCGTGAAAAAGTATGCGTATATATTCTCATATATTGTCATACTACAACTAGTGGCACGTACCTACGTGACTACTACACTACCTTTCAGCGTCTCTGGTCAGGGTGGCTGGTCATCGTCCGAAGTCGTGACGATTTACTCCGTTCAACAGAACAAGCTTCCTTTGAAGTTGTAGGGCGTTACGCCCGGGTGAGTTCACAGCGAGGCGCTGTGACTCCGCTGGGATGGACGGACCCTTGTCTCACGGTCAAAACCATCAGCTATTGATTAAATCTGAAAGTACCTTAGGAACTCTCAGTAAGACTCCAGTCAGAAATTCCACTCAGAAGTGGAAGATACCTGGGAAGACTTCAAAGACTCAAGGAAGACTGAAAGAAGACTCAATAGTCCCAGGAAGTGTTGACTTTTTAAAGAGTACTCACTTCCTGTCACTTGGTACTTCCTGATTGGTTGAAACAACCAGCAGGGGGGTGGTTCTAGTGATGTCAAGAGGGTCACTAGGAGTCAAAAGACAGCAGGAATGTTTACGAACGGTTAGTACAGACGGAGAAATGTTATGACGAAGTGAGACAAACGCAGATGCCAGTTGAAGTTATTTACTGTCTGCTGAGTTTTAAAACAAGGCACTTCGTTCTCATAACTTGCTTTCTGACTTCTGACCGACATCAAATCCACTCATTCAGACAGAAGATCAAAATGCACAATTACTTTGTAAATAGACATTTAACTTGATTTCTAAGTCTAAAGAGGTTTAAAAATAATTAATACCGTTTCACAGTTGATTTAAATGAGTGGTTCACTTCAACATTTAGAAATGGTATGAACTAAACACACTTTGGATTATCAAGATATCTTAAAATAGTATTGATCATGTAGAAAGGAAGAGTGTTCTTTCAATTGATTAATTCAGGACACAATAAAATAGTCTCTTGATGAGATAATTTGTATTTCTGGATCCAGATCAATGAAATAACAGTTCCTGTCCCCTGAAGGTCTTCAGAGACAAGTTGAGGTCGGAGGCCTAGTTCACTACACTGAGACGCCATGTCATCCGGACCAGAGAGGACAAGGATAGCCCAAGTTGTTATCAACGCTCCGTTCAGAAGCCTGCATCACTGATGGTATGGGGTTGCATGAGCGCTGGTGGCATGGGCAGCTTGCATGTCTGGAAAGGCACCATTAATGCAGAGAACTATGTTCAGGTTCTAGAACAACATATGCTCTCATCTAGACGTCATCTCTTTCAGGCAAGACCCTGCATTTTTCAACACGATAATGCCAGACCACATTCTGCAGCAATCACAACATCATGGCTACGTAGGAGAAGGATCCGGGTACTGAAATGGCCAGCCTGCAGTCCAGATCTTTCATAGAGAACATTTGGCGCATCATAAAGAGGAAGGTGCGACAAAGAAGGCCCAAGACGATTGAACAGTTAGAGGCCTGTATTAGACATGAATGGGAGAGCATTCCTATTTCTAAACTTGAGAAACTGGTCTCCTCTGTCCCCAGACGTCTGTTGAGTGTTGTAAGAAGAAGGGGGGATGCCACACAGTGGTAAAAATGGACTTGTCCCAACTTTTTGGGGATTTGTTGATGCCATAAAATTTGGAAACAACAGATTTTTCCCTTAAAATGATACATTCTCTCAGTTTAAACTTTTGATCTGTGATTTGTGTTCTATTCTGAATAAAACATTAGATGTTGGCACCTCCACATCATTGCATTCAGTTTTGATTCACAATTTCTTTAGTGTCCCAACTTTTTTGGAATCCAGTTTGTATATATGTATCTTTATATCTATATCCAAATATATATATACAGGTCCTTCTCAAAAAAATTAGCATATTGTGATAAAGGTCATTATTTTCCATAATGTAATGATAAAAATGAAACTTTCATATATTTCAGATTCATTGCACACCAACTGAAATATTTCAGGTCTTTAATTGTTTTAATACTGATGATTATGGCATACAGACGAGAGAAATGTTTAGGCGAGTTGGGGGAAAACAGGTGCCAGCTTCTCTATTTACGTCTGAGAGGATATAAAAACATGACAGTTCGTTCCAACAACTTGTCTTCTTGCCTCCAACCTTGGACCAACTTACACTTGCTCATTTCAGACAGAAAATCAGAAAATGCATGAATTACTCCGTAACACATTCTAACTTGATTTCTACTTTGAATGAGGATTAAAAAATCACTAATACTGTTTCACAGTTGATTTAAAATGAGTAGTTCACTTCAACATTTAAAATGGTTTGAACTAACACACTTTGATTATCAAGACATTTGTAAGATAGTAATGATAATAGAAAAAGAGAGTGTTCTTTCAATTGATCAGTGCAGGACACTTAGAAAGTCTCTGGATGGACTTGATTTTGTGTTTCTGGACTCAAATCAATGAAATACAGTTCTTGTCCCAGGAAGGCCCTCAAGATCAGGATTTGACCTGAGGCTTAGTTCACTACACTCATGAAAACCCAAAATGCCTGGCCCAAAAAATTAGCATATTTCATCCCACCAATGAAAGACAAGTGCTTTTAATACAAAAAACGCCAACCTTCAAATAATCATGTTCAGTTATGCACTCAATACTTGGTCGGGAATCCTTTTGCATGAATGACTGCTTCAATGCGGCGTGGCATGGAGGCAATCAGCCTGTGGCACTGCTGAGTTGTTATGGAGGCCCAGGATGCTTCGATAGCGGCCTTAAGCTCATCCAGAGTGTTGGGTCTTGCATCTCTCAACTTTCTCTTCACAATATCCCACAGGTTCTCTATGGGGTTCAGGCCAGGAGAGTTGGCAGGCCAATTGAGCACAGTAATACCATGGTCAGTAAACCATTTACCAGTGGTTTTGGCACTGTGAGCAGGTGCCAGGTCGTGCTGAAAAATTAAATCTTCATCTCCATAAAGCTTTTCAGCAGATGGAAGCATGAAGTGCTCCAAAATCTCCTGATAGCTAGCTGCATTGACCCTGCCCTTGATAAAACACAGTGGACCAACACCAGCAGCTGACATGGCACCCCAGACCATCACTGACTGTGGGTGCTTCACACTGGACTTCTGGCATTTTGGCATTTCCTTCTCCCCAGTCTTCCTCCAGACTCTGGCACCTTGATTTCCGAATGACATGCAAAATTTGCTTTCATCCGAAAAAAGTACTTTGGACCACTGAGCACACTGAGCAACAGTCCAGTGCTGCTTCTCTGTAGCCCAGGTCAGGCGCTTCTGCTGCCGTTTCTGGTTCAAAAGTGGCTTGACCTGGGGAATGCGGCACCTGTAGCCCATTTCCTGCACACGCCTGTGCACAGTGGCTCTGGATGTTTCTACTCCAGACTCAGTCCACTGCTTCCGCAGGTCCCCCAAGGTCTGGAATCGGCCCTTCTTCACAATCCTCCTCAGGGTCCGGTCACCTCTTCTCGTTGTGCAGCATTTTCTGCCACACTTTTCCCTTCCCACAGACTTCCCACTGAGGTGCCTTGATACAGCACTCTGGGAACAGCCTATTCGTTCAGCAATTTCTTTGAGTCTTACCCTCTTGCTTGAGTGTGTCAATGATGGCCTTCTGGACAGCAGTCAGGTCGGCAGTCTTATCCATGATTGCGGTTTTGAGTAATGAACAAGGCTGGGAGTTTTAAAAGCCTCAGGAATCTTTTGCAGGTGTTTAGAGTTATGTCGTTGATTCAGATGGTTAGGTTAATAGCTTGTTTAGAGAACCTTTTCATGATATGCTAATTTTTTGGGACATGCATTTTGGGTTTTCATGAGCTGTATGCCATAATCATCAGTATTAAAACAATTAAAGACCTGAAATATTTCAGTTGGTGTGCAATGAATCTGAAATATATGAAAGTTTCATTTTTATCATTACATTATGGAAAATAATGACCTTTATCACAATATGCTAATTTTTTTAGAAGGACCTGTACATGGCCCCGATCATCCTCTCCTTAATACAGTGCAGTCGTCCTGCCCCATGTGCAGAAAAACACCCTCAAAGCATGATGCTTCCACCCCCATGCGTCACAGTAGGGATGGTGTTATTGGGATGGTACTCATTATTCGTCCTCCAAACACGGCGAGTGGAATTAAGACCAAAAAGTTCTATTTTGGTCTCATCTGACAACATAACTTTCTCCCATGACTCCTCTGGATCATCCAAATGGTCATGGTCAAACTTAAGACGGGCCTGGACGGGTGCTGGGGAACCTTCCGTGCCATGTATGATTTTAAAACTATGACATCTTAGTGTATTACCCACAGTAACCTTGGAAACAGTGGTGCCAGCTCTCTTCAGATCATTGACCAGCTCCTCCCGTGTAGTTCTGGGATGATTCCTCACCTTTCATAGGATCATTGATACACCACGAGGTGAGATCTTGCATGGAGCCCCAGTCCGAGGGAGATTGACAGTCATGTTTAGCTTCTTCCATTTTCTAATAACTGCTCCAACAGTTGATCTTTTTTCACCAAGCTGCTTGGCAATTGCCCCGTAGTCCTTTCCAGCCTTGTGGAGGTCTATAATTTTGTCTCTGGTGTCTTTGGACAGCTCTTTGGTCTTAGCCATGTTAGTAGTTGGAGTCTTACTGATTGTGTGGAGTGGACAGGTGTCTTTATGCAGCTACCAACCTCAAACAGGTGCTTCTAATTTAGAATAATAAGTGGAGTGGAGGTGGACTTTTTAGAGGAGGACTAACAGGTCTTTGAGGGACAGAATTGTTGCTGATTGTCAGGGGTTCAAATACCTATTTGCAGTAGTAACACACAAATAAATTATTTTTAAACAATCATACATTGTGATTTCCGGATGTTGTTTTTTAGATTATGTCTCTCACAATGGACATGCACCTAAGATGAAAATTTCAGACCCCTCCATGATTTCTAAGTGGGGGAACTTGCAAAGGTGCAGGGTGTTCAAATACTTAATTTCCTCACTGTATATAAAGTAAGTTAATAACAGTATTTATCTGAGAAGCAGACTGCTTTGAGTATCAATCTTTTTTAAATATTCTGATACATGAAACCTTCAAACAAAAACATAAATTCAGCTCACTTTTTTTTTTTTTTTTTTTTTTTTAACCAGAATTGTAAATATTGGTCTGGTTGTGGAAAAATGTAACTATAGTCAAAACAGATTTGTTGAGTCACGATTACAAAATTAGTGCCAAACACGACACGATTTCGGTCAGTGATCAGCGTCGTGCCACAGTTTTTAACGTTTGTACAGTTTATAAACATTGCAAAAACTCCCAATTCTCCAGTTAAGGGTGGAGTTTTCCACTAAACGTAATCAAAGTGTTATATAACATACAGTTCTTTTCCTTTTATTTTCTAATTTTTTACATTGCTGACGTTCGCTCTCAAGTTAACAAAAAAAAAGCAATGATTTCAAGATTTACGAGTCAAATGCAAAAGAAAATGAAATTGTTTATTTAAAAAAAACAAAATTCACAAAGCCCAGTCAAACAACAGAAACAATCAGGTGCCGGCAAATCTATGTTTCTGCATTTCTATAATCATTACCATAAATCTGCTGGTCACGTACACAGCTGCAGGAACAGATCACCTCATTAGTTGCTATCAGCCGTCCAAGTAGGTGAGAAAACTTACTGAGCAGTTTTTATTGAAAATATTCACCTTCTCTTGAACACTGTCCCATAATTGAACTTTTCACACTTCAGTCTGCTTCTCTCCCTCCTCTACAGCATCCGTTGTCTCTACTGAATTTTCTGTCTGCTCCATCTTTGCTAGAAGCCGCTCTGCCGCCGTTATCGTCATGGGGTGCAGGGGGAAATATCCTGCCAACCCTGCAGACAGAAAGGATAGTTTGAACCTTAGGAGCTGGTACAACATCAGTTTTAGACAAAGTGAATTCCCCAACTGTCAATTAGCTAATTCATTGAAAGCATTATTTTATTTTAAAATCCTTAACATGTAATAACACCGGGCAACTTTTACTAATCAAACATCATGGTGTTTTCAGTTGAAGGTCTCTTCAGCTATGCTACATTTAAAAACCAGTACAGGAAGTCATTTGTGCCTATCAAAATAATCTAAAATGTTTTTATTAATCATTAATACAAGCAACAATTAATACAAAAAGCATTTTATTTCTAGAGCTGTTGAAATCAGATATTTATACACAGCAGTTGAAACAAGAGTAACTGAGCATTACTCCATGCTACTCGGTACTGTAGCTCATGTGAAGAACAAAAGACCTCAGTGAATGAATATTGTTTAAAACGTGTAGTTAGATCACGTGTTCTAAATGGACCTCCTTGATCAAACACATTTTTATGAGGAACAGAATTCTTTCCAAATGTAAACAATAAAAACTGTGTAATGTTCATCTCTGCTGCGATACACATCTGAGAACCTGAGTACGCACCTAGAAGTTTGGCCACTGGCTTGGTAAGGTGCGCACCACAACCGTACCAGTACTTGAGCCGGTCGAAGTTGAAGCTGACGAGTTTCTCGTTGTAGATGTTGGGAAGGGGGTCATATGTTCCCAGCTGCTCTATGAATTTACCATCTCTTGCTTTTTTGTTGAACGCAGCCACAATGCGAAAAAAGGGTCTGTTAGCTTGTTTGTGGCCTGCACGAGCCAATCGGATGACAACGTAACCCCCATGGTAGTGCTTCAGGAGGAGGGATGCTGCAGAAGGAAATGAGCACAATAAGAACAGTATGGTTACCTTGGAAACCTTTCTTTAAACATATTCAACCAGATAATAGTGTCAACATTTCAAAATCTATTTTTGATTTAAGTTTAAAGAACTTTCTTCAACAAAATGACTTTGTCCTGCAACTCAAAGCAACTTTTATTGATTAACTGACCTAAAGCCACATGATCAAGATGTTAAAATGATTTACAAATCTGTACACTTTAACAAACAAAATGGGTCCAAGTGCCTAGGATTCAGTCCTTTATCCATTTTATTTTATTTGTCTACATTATATTGTGGGCCATCTCACAGATTTGTGACTGAGATTCAACACTCCCTTTAAAATTCCCCTGATAAGAAGATTAATCAGCAACTTACTGACCAAATTTAATAGCCATTTTAACAAATTTGACAATGGCTTGCTAGAACATTAGCCAAGAGAAAATTTGTATCATGTACATTTTTCTTTCCTTTTTTGAAGGTATGTGTTAAGTGTGTAAAATCTTGCACGCCTGCATTTATGCCAAATGTGATGAGGTTGCACAAAATATTATCTTCAAGGTTTGACCAAAACTGATACAACTCTTATTTCTCAACATAAGGCGATATTCCTCTCCAAGTGGTGGGCGATATGCATTCTTTCAAGGAATGCTAAGCTAAAAAAGAAGTATAATAAAATAATGACTAAATGCTAGGTTGTTTTTCTTCTTCTTTTCAATATGCAATAAAATAATACAAAAGAGTACATTTTCTTTACATTTTTGAAAGTGTATTTATTTATTAATGAATTGATTGATTAATCTGTTTTTTTATGCCACAGTCTAAACCAGATTATCAACCCCAGTCTCCAGAGTAAATATTTTTTTTATTTTTTATTCTGCACCTCTCAAGATAAAAATCACAAGGCACTTCACTTTAAAATAAAAAGATAAAAAGGTCAAGTTTACATAAAAATAAAAGTAACAAAAAATAAGACAATTCTATAAACTATGAAGTTATGTTGTAGATGTGTCTCCACTTCCCTATTTGAGTACACCTGATTTAAATGCACAGGTAACGAACTGGAGCAGAAACATGCAGGACAGTGGACAGAGAACCAGGGGTTAGGAACCACTATTAATGTCATTTTCTTCACCTAAACAATATGGGCATTTACATAAACCGCATGGGTAATTTTTACAATGCAGTATTTTTTTTTATACACAGTATTTTTTTAAAGTGTACCGTGTACATAAACGTGATACAAAAAAATGCCCTTTACGGCATATTTTTGTTGTATCACGTAGCGTGAAAAATTTTACTCACATAAATGCACCATGATGTCCGCTTGAATATTCTGTAACAAAGAAGTCATAGTTTAGATAAATGCAACAAGTTACATTATTTAAAACGCTTTAAATCTTAATCCTCAAGACGTACTAGACGATAACAAAACTGGACCAAACGTGGTTTCGACAAAAGAAAACCAAATACCTTTGTGAAAGTCAAATGGCACAAATTATCTACGATATCTTCTTAAATCTTGTCTTTTGTTAAATTTGTTGCTCAGATACAAAGCAGACGGTAATTGTGAGTTTTTAGCTCAATGAGATAATGTGACATTTGTCAGGGCGCAGCCATGTTTTAACAGGAAGTGACGTAGAGCCGCGTCTTTTCACCGTCCAGGCGCTAGATGGCGCTGCTACCCCACTCCATGATTTAAAACTGCAGTGTTCGTCCTTCTGACTCAAATTGATCTTGTTGAGGACCGTAAAGCAGTTCATTATTTATTAAGTACGATCATTTCTAGCAAGCGTAGGACGAGTCACTTAAAAAAAGAAGACGCTAACGTACTTATATATTTATATGTAATATTACTATATACTGCTTTATTTATTGAATTATCATTTCCTATAGCATGACTGTTGCAAAACGCCCAAGTTATCAAAATTAAAAAGACACTTTATAAATTTTCTAATAGCCTACTAATATCATGATGTTTAATTTTGTATGCTTTACTCCATCCTGTGCTCCAGCATCAACGTGTAGCATGGAGGCTGCACAGCTGCAGAAAGAAAAGCTCTGCAGAGAGTGGTGAAGGCTGCACAGAAGCCTGTTGGAGTCAGCCTCTCCACCATCACAGACATCTGCACCTCCAGATGCAGGAAGAGGGCCACCTGCATCATGAAAGACTCCACTCATCCAGCACACACACTTTTTGCCCCGCTCCTCTCAGAAAGGAGGTCGAGGAACATTAAGTGTCGAACCACTAGACTGAGGAACAGCTTCTACCCTGAGGCTGTAGACTCATGAATCTCTAACCAGAATAGTCACTGTGAAAAATCACATCATGTTGCTGCTGATCTGTTTCATGTTGCTGCTGATCTGTTTCATGTTGCTGTGTTAGTTCGTGCTCATCTGCTCACACAGACTCATGTTCGTGCTGTTGTTGGATGTATTGTGTTTTTTGTTTTTATGCTATTAGTGTATTATTAGCTGATGTTTTTCTTAGTTCATAGTCTTAGTTCATATCTTAGATCTTATTACTGTTTTTCTTTTACATTTTATTGTTGGATGTAATGGGACCATGGGCACATAAATTTCGTTCGACCACATGTACCACATGTGGTGCGAATGACAATAAAGAATATCTGTATCTGAATCTGAATCTGTATTTAGCATAAGATATTTTCCAAACTTTGTAGGCTCTTATAAAAAATATTACTTCTATTTTTTCTGCAAGAAGCAAATCTCCCTTCAGATTTTAAACTGCATCCGAGGGCCTGCAACTAAACTGCAAGTGGGGCTATGCAGGGCAGTCGACCTGGTACCAGGGACCCAAAAGTTCCAGGTTTGATCCCCAGCCATTCTCACATGCCGTGGTGTCCCTGAGCAAGACACCCAATCCCCAATTGCTCCCCAGGCACCTAAATAGCTGCCCACTGCTTCACCATCCCAGGTCTGATGGACTAAATGCAGAGAACCAATTTTGCCATATGGGAACATACAATGATGGCAACACATAGCACTTTATCTTACTTTACTTATTCAAAACTTTCACTGAATAAGCCTATGTTCAAACTATGCTACAAAATGTATCCTATTTTAAATATAATTTGTACCAATAAAAAAACGTGTTTTTATTGTCAATGATATACTGTTTGTAACTCAATAACTTTCAGCAACAGGATACAAGCCTAATGCTGCTTTTATTTTGTGTACTGTAGAAGGATTTTGTCAGTGCTGTTTTTCATTAAGTCAGTGTAGAAGGCATTGCTTCTGTGATTCAAAAGGAGCATTCACTTATGATGTTCATCTTTCATTTTCAATGCAACTTACAAACCATGAAATTATCATCAATAATAAAAACAAATGTTTAAGTCTTAACTGACAAAAGGAAAAACTTACTACAAAGTAAGCTTGTATTCCTTCTCAGCATTTACTGCAAAATTGATCAAATCAAATCATCCTTTTGAAAGTATAGGGCTCACAATGAATAAATAGTTTTGGTTGTTTTGGTCTGGTTTTTGGAATGTAGCTGTATTGTTCTAGCTTCTTTCTAATTTAACCATGTAATTCCCATAACATACTTGCAAAAATAATGATTAAAAATTCAATATTTAATAATTAAATTGCATGAAACAAAAGTTTGTTTTAAAGTTGTTTCCGTTTGAAAGCTCATATTTAGTTTTTTTTTTTTACCAAAAATTATTCCTAATTAGTGGCAGACCCTATCTGTGTAAACAATAGTTGAGAGACATCAACATTTTTTTATATTTTCTTTAATGAAGCAATTCTCTGATTACTAAACTAAACTTGTCTTGGTTTAGCTTGACTAAAAGAACAAACACTTTAAATTGCCCCAAACACATAGAAATTCAGACGTTTCATCAATGCTCATTCATAATAATACATATACTATTTTATTTCATCAAACTAGCACATAATTTTGTCCTGTTTGAAATTTCCACTTTAGACTTTGTATTTTAGTTTTAGATTAGTTTCCTTTGCCGACCACAGCAGAGATGGAATGATTTCCTGAACCTGATCATGAATTATTTTGTCCGAATGTTAGAATATTTTAGCCCACTGGGAGCCTTAAGGCCCTGCTGCATCTCTTAGTCTTGGAACATGGTGATTTCACAGTCCTGTTGTGTAAAGCTTGTTTTTCAGTGTGTGTGACAAACACATGCTTTTCTGTGAGGAGAGGTCACTAAAGACACAAAAGAAATGGGCCCTTGTCTGTGATTCAGAAAAGATCTAAACGTCCTTATGTGACTTAGACCATCAGTTATAAATCAGCCTGAATCAACATTGTTGCCATGTGAGTCAACTTTAACAAACACAAAAACTGTCATAACTCAGTAAGCTGTACAAACTATGAGCTAAGATATGATGTTGTAGTAACTGGGTATCATCCCAAAGAGATAACTCAACGTCCTTGTTTAAAACTTTGCCATGCAACAACCTACAAGAAACCGTATTATATCTCCTTTTCATCTGGATAAATTAATGTCATCATTAATTTGTAAATGATCAAAATATCAGTGACAGCCTAAAGGGAGGATGCTCCACTCATTATATCTCTGTGTTTGATTAGAAATTAATCAATCTGTTAACTGGTTTTGTACAGAGGCCTTTATGTTAGTTGTGTTTAAACTACTAGATGAAAACAAAAACACTTTTGACTCAGATGTTTAAGTTACTTATAGTCTATAGACATCTGTTTTTTAACTGTTAATGCTTTTTTATTATTATTAACCTTTATTTAACCAGGCAAATCCCATTGAGATCACAGATCTCTTTTGCACGGGAGGTCTGGGCCTGAAGGCAGCCTAACATGCATGTTTAGGTCTGTGGGAGGAAACTGGAGTACCCGGAGAAAACCCACGCAGGCACGAGAAGAACATGCAAATGCCACACAGAAAGACCCCAGGTCCAACCGGAGATTGAACTCAGAACCTTCTTGCTGTGGAGCAACAGTGCGAACCACTGATCCATCATGCTGCCCAAAAATGCTTTAAAACATCTATTTGCCCTCATGAAGCTTATTTACTAAAAGTTTTAATCTGAATGTAATGTTTTGAACAGCAACAAATCATTATCATCATCATCATCTTTATTTATAAAGCGCTTTAACACCAGCCACAGCTAAAACAAAGTGCTGAACATCAATAATAAATAAGATAAAAAACACAAAAATTACGTTACAAAGCTAGGCACACAATAGTGAAATAAATTTTCAATTTAAAACACAATAAAACGATGAATAAAGGTACAAATAAACTCTTTGTAGTTTGTTTTGTCCTGTTGGAGCACAGCTCTGCATTTACCTCATCTCTTAACATATTCTTATTAACACCCAAACATGTTGTGATTATCGATATAACTTTAGAAATTATAGATCATGTTTATGTAAAAGATTTCAGTTTTTACATGTAAATAGGAATTTGGGGTGTTCCACAGGGTTTGTAACTTGGCTCAGATCTGTTCTCTTTAAAGCCTTTTTCTTTCAGGCAATATCATCCAAAAATATGTCACACATTTTCATTATTTTGCTGATGCTGAGCAGCTAAATTCATAGGTCTGTCTTACTAACATTAAAGCTTCATTGATCCAAAGTTTTCTATTTTAAAATTGAATCATGATCGGTGCTGTTTTTGGATATAACCATTGCTGAAACCTAATTCTTAAGCTTACTTTACCTTTTTGTTCAAGTTCAAGAATTTTTATTATCCCCAAGGGACAATTTGTTTCACAGTCAGTAGGCACATAAAACATCCATATACCAGACAAGACATTGCGACATTAAAATAACTGTACAGCAATCATCATTGTTCGTTGAGAAGCCGCTACATTTGATGAATGAGTTTTTTTAGTCTGTCTGTCCTACATCTGGGTTGCAGATATCTGCATCCAGATGGAAGCAACCTGAACTCACCATGGAGTGGGTGATCAGGATCTGCCAGAATCAGCCTGGCCTTGTTCACTGACCTCGTCTTGTTCAGGTCAGTGAAGTTCTGTAGGGCTATGCCAGCAGTTTTGTTCTTTTGGTGACACCATGCTTTTTTCCTATGCTACAATGAGGACTAATTTTTGATAAGGATTTACTTTTGAATTTCCACAGTAAACGGGTAGCCATAGTTGTTTTCTTTAGTGCATGCAATGTCACCCAAACTAGAAGCATTATTGGTTGTAAGTTCAATCATTCAGATAGATAACAACAAAAAAGCTTAAATCATGTCATCTGGACCAGTTTTCTTAAGTGAGAAACGTTTTGTCCCCCATCCAGAGGCCTTCTTCAGTCTACGGCCTGCCAACCAGATCTATCCCTTAGGTAGCCTTCACTGCTGTGTTTCAAGCCAACTTCCTGTTGGAATCTCAGAAGTAGTCTTTTAACATGTGCTAAACACACACATCCTAAACTATCAATCATCATGTACAACAATTAAATGTTTTAGGCCAGATGGCCAACTTGCTACTCGTCCTGAGGCTGTTTCTGTGAGTAGCAAGTCAGCTATCTGGCCTAAAACATCTGATTGTTGTACATGATGATTACTTGTTTTGGATGGACGTATTAAAAGACTACTTTTGTGATTCCAACAGGAGGTTGGCTTGAAACACAGCAGTGAAGGTTACCTATGGGACAGGACGCAGACTGAGGAAGTCCTCTGGACGAGGGATGAAACGTTTCTCAATTAAAGAAACTGGTTCAGATGATACAATTTAACCTCTTTTGTTGTTAGAAATTATCCTAGAATGGCTCCACTCGAGGGGGCTGCATGTTGGAGCAGCTCTGTTACTTTCATTCTGAGATTTTGCTTTTGGAAACTTTAATTCCTCTTTTTCTGGATGTAAATCACATTTTTTGGATGATTGTTTCCTCTGGTATCGGATGCTGTGCAGCTGGAAGGATTTTTACTAAAACTTTTTTTTTTACTTTTGGCCATTTGTTATTATGCTATACCAACATAACAACAAAGTGGTTTTCTACAACTGGGATCTGCTGATTAACATCTCAAAAGCTCAAGTAATATCTCAGCTACAGCCCCAAATCTCAAATGAGTTGAAAAGGAGGCGCCGTGGATGCATTTGTGTCTCCGTGCTGGCTGTGCTCGAGTGCCTGACCACTGAGATACTGGAACTAGCAGGAGACACGGCTAATGACAGCAGACGGACCGGGATTGTCCCTCGACACCTTCAGCTGGCTGTCCACAGTAATGAGGAGGTCGGCAGGCTGCTGGGAGGAGTGGCCATCACTCAGGGAGGAGTTCTGCTCACATTCAGGCGATCCTGCAGCCCAGGGGAACCAGAGGCCAGCAGTCTGGGTGGATGGATTGGACGGCATCGGCGACCATTTCTTCAGATCCATTGTGGGACGAACCTTTACAAGAGATCCTTCCTGCCTATACAGCCATCAGCATCTATAACATCTCATAATGAAAGGATGATAACAAGTTACAAAAACATTTAATTTCCCTTTGGGATTAATAAAGTATTTTTCAATTGAATTGCATTGAATTGAGTTGCTCAATACATAAAAAATAAGCAAGGAAAAAATGGTCCATTTCTTTAATTCCATTTGTTCTACTGCAACACTTTTTAGTTGAGTGTTAAAACAAATTTCTAGAAACATTTGGCTTACCTTAAATAGTGTGGTCAGACTACCAACTGATACAATCATCAGGGATTGAAGTTTGAATAAAAAATGATCATTCAGAAAGCACATAAAAACACCAAACATTTCCTGTGTGGGAAGTTCTACACCATTGATTCCTGGTTCTAACCTCACATATTTGCTCAGTGAGTAATTGACACAATGACTTTGATCAAAGCTAAACATTAATGATTACTTATTTTAACAATTCCTCCTTTATTTCCTGGTATTTACTCTCTTGTTTATTTGCCTTCTTGGGAGGCATTGCAACATATTTTTTTTTCTATGCCAGACATTTTCCTCTCTAATCATCTAACTAACTTCACACATTTGTAAATCATTCCTGCACCGTTGCAGATGTGTGTATTACAAATTATTTTAACAATTTACACAGAAAATACGCAAAATTGTAAAGACAAAGTGCTCTAATTTCAAGAATGAGAAGTACTTAATGTATTTCAAACAAATCTAATTGGCTCTCACACATCTTTAATTGGGAAGTATAACAAGATTACAGGGTGTATTAGTTTAAAAAGATTTGAAAATTTTGACAGTCTGGCCTGTCACAGGAATAAATTCAGCAACCAGACTCAAAATGCAGCACAAAATGCTTTCTTCTCAACAAGCTAGGCTGGAATTTCAAGAGAAAAACATAATTACTGGGGCTGACCACGTTATTTCTGTAAAAAAAATTCAAAATGAATAGAGGCTTTACACAGTTAGGCAGCAAACAAAATGCATCTTGCATGGTGAATCGGAGCTGCATGATTATCTGAACGATGACATTGATTCTAGTTGTGGCTCACTCTCTCGTGAGGACCTCATGCTCTTTGGGAAACCAAGACGAGTTGTTCCTCCTCTAATCGTCTGTGACAGTTCAGTTAGCGACGCTCAGATGACCAGATATTTTACTTGGAAAAAAAAGGGGGAGCTGGCTTTTAATGACGAAGGCTGCTTTGGACATTTTAGTCAGACATGTCTGAATTTAATTTGATTATCTGGAAGATGCTTCTGGTTCCTTCTGAACACGGAGCTTCCTCCGACTCAGCCTTTGTTGGTGAGCTAAAGTAACATTTGTTTTCCTAATTGCATATTTTTCTTTAACAGGGATGTTAAAAGAAGATTTCAGACAAATTAAAACAATTTTTTTTTACATTATATGTATAAGCTATTTTTTGTCTTTGTATAAGACATTGAGAGGTTTTACAGGTCAGTGTAGTTGGAGTACAAGAATTAAAGCAACATTTGTCAGTGCTGTAGATTATCCTTCAGAAGGCCTCATCACAGGTAGACTGTCACTCTGAGAAGGGCTGTGGATCTGGATTCATCCAAACTTCTGTGTTTTAGTCACAAACAGCAAACAAAAGCTCGTGAGGTGGATTATTTTGGTATTCTTGCAAATTGTACGTCTCCATCTTCCTTGCACAGAGGTCGCTGAGCCAAAAATGTTGAAGTCAGCATGGAAAGCCTTGTGTGATTCAAATTCTTACTAAATGTATTTAACAGCACACTTAATTAGTCTTAGTTAAATCACTTTTGTACAACAAAGGCCCATCACTGTATCAACGTATAAAGGGAAGAGCACTTAATGCATCAAATAAAGCTAAGCTTCTTCTTCTTCTTTCAGTTGTTCCCTGCGTTAGGGGTCGCCACAGTGAACTAAGTTGCATGAAGACTTGACACTTGTTTTGACGCC
This sequence comes from Nematolebias whitei, assembly GCF_014905685.2. Lineage (NCBI taxonomy): Eukaryota > Metazoa > Chordata > Actinopteri > Cyprinodontiformes > Rivulidae > Nematolebias > Nematolebias whitei. The sequence goes on from NC_056504.1 coordinate 31,940,431, forward strand.
AGATGACCTTCCTGATGCAACCACAGACCACCCAGCTACCACAGCCCTCTGTGTGGAGCAGAGAGCTGCTATCTAGGGTGCACGGAGGAGCAGATGGTGGGGGTTAGGGGCCTTGTTCAAAGGCCCAGAGTGAGGCAAATGAGGGTGGGGGCAGGTGTGGATGCTTCACATGTCCCACCCACATTTTTGATGTTGTTGTCACTGGGAGTTGAACCAGCGATCTTCTGATCACAGGCCCACCTTTCAAATAAAGCTAAGCTATTTGATCTATTTCCAGATTTTGTCAGAAACATTTAGAGTTGATTCAAATGGATAGTTTGGATTTTTAGAAGTGGAGTTTGTGCGTGGTAGTTGTCAGTAGTCAATATCTTACCTGCAGTAGACATCAGTCAGAATGATCAGAATGTAGAGGAAAGTGTCACGAACAAGGGCATCAGAAGCATCCGTAATGTGGGGGGGACACGATGATGAGTGTAGGTGTGTGTGTGTGCACGCGTGTGCGCGCGCGTGCACGTGTGAGCGCACGTTAAAAAAAAGGTGTTCACTAGTGAACAAAAAAGCAACATTTCACCTAGATTTCCTTTAATTCCACACATATAAAGCATGTTTCTCACCAAGTTTGTGTAAATTCAGCTGTAGGTTTTAAAGACATTTAAACTTTAATTCACAGCATAAGGTATGCACTATTTGTCTATAGAGAAATAAAAAACATCACCACTGGACTTTTTTACTTGTGTTCAACACTATTCATTTAAATGATGTTTCTCATGAAGATTGAGGACAATAAGGTGTGGGGTTTTAAACACATTTCAACTTTAATGCACCTGAACACACCACATCTTACACCTGCAGCGTCTGACAGCGTCACAGTTGCTGCTAAGCTAAGATGCTACAGACGTAGTGCTCCTCTCAAACATCCTCCTAACATGTATGTTTATGATCAACCCCTGGTCAACCACTGCCCGCACTATGCTCGCTAAACTGGCGAGCGAGTAACACAGGTACCTCCACCTCCTTCACCTGTGTGCGTTTTCTGCCGAGGCAAGAGGCAGGTGGAGACAGTGGAGAGTTGGAGGTAACCAGGAAAACCTGGAGTGGAGTTTTAGTGGCTTGCGTATTCTCCTATTAATCAAGTGGAATGGATTTGTTCACGAACAAAGAGAAACTGCACCGCCTGAACTAATGTTAGTAAAAGTGGGGGGGTCCAAATGAACGTTTTTTTAATGTAGGGGGGACTTGTCCCCTTCACATATAATGGTTGCGACGCCTATGGTCACGAAGGAGTCTTGTCCAAATGTAGCCAAAACAGAGCAAATTTTAGTTTAAAACAACTCACGTCTTAAAACTTTTTATAGCCGTTCAATAAAATGATTTCCTGCATTTTTTTTTTCTAAGAATAGGTATTTACATTGAAATGTGGAGTTTGACTGTTGGAACACGAGGAGCTGTCCTTTGTAAGGCGTACAGAGTGAAACATGGCACAAAACTTTTAGGTTATTTATATCCATAAAAGTATCAAATGAAAAAATAAAGAAGTGTAGAAATTCATAACGTAGTGTTCACTTTGAACTGCTGAAGAATGCTCGAGTTGTTTTAGATGGCTGAAATGGTCTGATGCAGTACTAGCTCGACTTCATGTGAGCTGTTATGGAAAAGAAGATTTATTAATGAGTATTCTGATCTGTCTTCATCAGGAGGTGGAATTGTCACACAAATGTTTGTGTACAGTTTGACGTCATGCTGTCCTCAAAATATTTAACTCTCCAGTCCAGATGAGACTGATGGACTTGTCCTTTTTTGCTGATAAGTTTTATTTAGGTGGCATTCGCTGACTATCTATGGTTAGACAGACTCTGCTGCCTTGAATTGTCCATTACCTAGGATTTTTCTTGACATTTATTTTGTAATAAATTTATAAAAAATAAACAAACTGGAGTTTCATGCCCCATATTTTTTCTGCCATGACCAGAATTTATCCCTGATTTGCTAAAGTGATATGGTTCTGACTGCTATCTACTGCAAGTAAGATACTGACTGCACATAACTCCACAAAAACTCACCTTATAGAGAGTTTGAACTTTTAACCTAAGCAAAGGAATTCTCTTTTTTTGTCTATTTGACATAACTGTAAAATGGGTTGGTGTAGGCACATTAAAAAGAGAAGACCACTAATCTGTTGCCTTTTTGTGTGGTGTAGTATCTCCATTTTATGCAAGAGTTTTCTGTCACAGTCCAAAAGCATGCATGTTAATTTTAATGATTCTCATCTTTCTTCAGGAGTGCGAGCAAGCTGGATCTGGGGACGTATCAGGGTGAACATCACCTCCAATGTTGACTGCAGAGATTGGTTCCAGCTCTGTGGCAACCTCAGACAGGAAAAGTGATTCAGAGAGTGAGAAAATTGTCAATAAAGTTACACAAAAACCACTGAAATGCTCAGAAATGTTCATCTACTTATGTTGATACAACATTTTTCTTATTGACCTGTGATTTTCTTTGGTTATCTTTGGTATGCTTTTTTTTCATGATCCCATCACAACTCTGACACAAGCCGTATTATTTGTACTTGAGTTTAATTCAGTTTGATTAATTAGAGTTTGCATAGCTTTATTTTCTGACAATGACATCTTTGACTCTTTCAGTGAAGCCTTTAAATGTAGTTCTGGAGGAACGATGCCATACAAGGAAGGGTTGATTTGCAAATTGCACTTGTTTCACAATAAAATGAAAGAATCTGTCCTGGTCTGTGCTGTAATTGTAGTCCATTATTTTTAAGGTCATTGATTTGAAATGCAAAAGTTTTAAACTATGAAGATGTTGCAGAAAAATATAATTTATGTCCTTTTTATCAGCTTTATTAATGTGCTGATTTGAACGAAACATTTATTATCAGAAGACACCTTGCTGGGTGTCCATAAATGCAAACTTTTCCTGTTTTTGAGGCACTTTTGTCTTTTTAGTTCCATTGCATGTTATCAAAGTGGGCTGAAGTCATATGAGAGGGCATAAGAACTCCACATGCTCATTGGGAGTGTATTCAACACGCAAAAAAAATATTAATATATAAAATTTTCCAGATCCTGTGATTATTTCCCAACAAGAGAGGCTCTGAGGGAATTCTTTGTATGAAAAGTATCAATTTTAATATTAGGAGATTATTGTTGCTGTGAGTTTTATAAATGTGCCTATTTAAATAACATTTATTTTCAATAAATAATATAGGATGGAACTGTCATCACATTTCTCAGTTTTCTGAATTAAAAGCGCTTGACCTCAATATTGATCTCATAAAGGAAATTTATTTTCTCCAAACAGAAATATTTTAAATGAATACGCTTCTTTTATGTTGTAGAAATAGGATCTTCCATTGATTCCCTTTAAGAAAGCATGCATGCAAAATCACATCAAGGATGATATTTTAAACTTGAGTGTTTTCCAGCCACATGGCAGCTTTATGTTGCTTTACATTTGTTCTTGAAAGGAGCAGCGTATTTAAAAGATTCTTCAGCTCTGTTGGTCAGAAGAATGGATCTTTTCAATCACAGACTCCGTGTGACTTTGACACTGTCAGCTCTTTGTGATGCCTTCATCTTTTTTAAGCATCTGCGTCCAGCATGAGCAGAGATAGATGTTATGGTTGCAGAGATCACCTAATGGGAAGATGGGATTCGGTCACAGATGGAGGGTCAAGTGATCTTCCTATTCTGGGAGGATCTTTCAGATGATTGTGGTGAGACTAATTCTGATAGCATGCAAAATGGAGCCATTACTTTTATCTTCATTAACAAAGAGACTATTTCTTTTTCTCTTTTATTTTTTTTCTCCTTATGATTTGTCTATTCTTGCATCCAACGACTGAAGCTAAGATGTTCTGGGGTCTTTGTGAATGAGAGGCATGTGCTTGCTTATCCTCTGGAAAAAAAAAAGCTATAAATTCTGGGAAAAACAACCCATTCTGTTCAGATAAAGATTATATTATCAGTATGTTTTTAACTTTCACTATATAATCTTTAATAGGCGGCACGATGGCTTAGTTCGAAGAGCTGTTGCCTCTCAGCGAGATGGTTGCTGGATCAAATCTCAGCCGGGGACCTTTCTGGGTGGAGTTTGCATGTTCTCTCCGTGCATGTGTGGGTTTTCTCCAGTTTCCTCCCACAGACCAAAAACATGCATGTTAGGCTGATTGGTAACTCTAAATTGTCTCTGGATGTGAGTGAGAGAGTGAATGGTTGTTTGTCTCGTTTGTCTCTGTGTGTCCCTGTGATGGACTGGAGACCTGGTCAGGGTGTCGCCCTCCTCTCGCACAGTGACTGCTGGATATGTGCACCAGTGACCCCCGCAACCTGAAAAGGAAGAAGCAGGTAAAGATGATGAATGGATGGATGGATGGATATTGTAACAAGGTTGAGTGAGGTCCTCCAGATGATTTCTTGTTTTTCAACAAAGAAGAAATCATCTGGAGGACCTCACTCAACCTTGTTAGATTTCTCTGGATTATTGTGCCTGCATTATGATATATTATAATCTTTAATAAAGCTCAGACTTCATGAAGATATGATGTTCATTGATTACTTTCATGTAAAAAAGCGCATTCACCAAATACATTTACTCCCATAATTTTACATACATGCAAACAATATTTAAATCCTAAAATCCAGAAATAAAACTAAATAAACAGAAACCTACTTGTCTGTATAGTGACATTTTTAAAATGTTTCATAAGTTAGCTGTTTGTTTCATCAACACTGAGAACAAGAACTGATTCAAAAGCACCAATATTAATGTCTTTTGGCCATGTAGAAAAAAATAGCAATTATAAAAATGTACTTTTCTACAACCTAAACAAAATATTTATAAAAATGTAAAGCCTGCAATCAAATATATTAGAGCATTAACATGGTAAACAGTCCAGAGAGGTATAAATGTGTATGTATGTGTTAAAAAAACACATAAAGACATGCAGAATATGAATAGTTGCTACAGATCAATGTGATGTTGTGTAGCTTCAGCTCAGATGGCTGTAACACTAAAACACATTCTAACGAGGTTGAGTCAGTTCCTCTGGATGGATTCTTCTTAGTTGAAACGTTTCGTCTTTTATCCAGAAGACTTCTTCAGCCTGAAACTCTGCAAGAAACCCAGTCTTATTGGCACAAGGATAATCAGAGCAAAAAGGACTGAATGTGAACAACGCAACACAAGAATGCAAGTTCAGTGCTTTTATTTACAGTGAATAAATCACAGGAGATTATCAGGAACCCTGGAGAGTTCCTTAGAAGTTACATTTAGATATTTCAAGTGCATTAATGGAGTACAGTCAAGATCGTTGCCAAATCTGCACTAAAACACTACTTGAGGTTAAAATATCTACAGAGTAGTGAACGTTCACCAAGACAATACCAGCACAAAAATCAGGCTTTCGTTTCTGCTCTCATGGAGGAAGAAATAACTTTTATCTCCATATTCTGCCCATTTTGGCCTCTGCTGAGTGAAAGGCCAAAATGAGTGGAAAATGAGCATCTTGTTAGTAACACATGCTCTGTGCATTGTCATTTAATTTCAATAAACAACAAGCTTCAAATCCTTTAACAGAAATCCCATGTAACCATCTGATTATTTGTTCGAAAATGAAAGGAAATGCTTTTAGTCCATGCTTGACTGCAAGGTTTTATTAAAAATGGGCTCAGGTTTTGTTTCTCCCATAATCCTTTTAAATTACATGCAGACAGACAACGTTGAAAAAAAAAAAAAGACTGCTGAGATTTCGCCCTCCTGGTGGAGATTGTAAACCAATTAGCCGCTAGTGTAAATGGGCGAAGATACTTTTGACAGTAGCAGGTGATGTTTGTAATTCAGCCAACCGGCCACGTTGCGATTTTTGTTAGAAGAGGTCGCGACCTGCTTCCCATGATGCTGCTCTCTCCAGACCTCTGCTGGCTGAGCTGGAACAGTGGAGCCACACTGGTAGGTTGTGTGAGAGGACAAGCGGATTTGGCATGCACATCAGAGCGTGATACCCAAGCATTTTGGTCCTATCGCATGCCACACACACATTCGTACTCACACAGCAACTCACACAAAGCGTTTCTGGTCGTGTAAAATGGATTGCAACACTGTCCACTGTAATGAAATGATGCCAGCAACCCGCAGTATTCCTTCACAGCCGACTCACCAAAGGTTCGAGTGCAGTGTTGTTGTAAAAAGGAGCAGCTTTACTACCATTACATTTAAAAGTTTCTGCCTGCTTGAGATGGCAACACCGCAGCTCCTCCTTATGTGGACACAACAAGAATAAGCTCAGCTCTGACAAATGTGTTCAGGTAAATTAGATCAGTGCATGTTCTAATCACTAGAAAAGCCCTTCTGGTTGTGTTCTAGTCGGAGCTTTGAAGGGATTTTAAGGCTAGTGACGGATATCATCAAGGATAATTTTGTTCCAAGATGCTGGTTGACTGATTTAGTCTCATGTGCACTTCGGGGAAATCTGTTCATCTGTGAGCTTTAGGTGTTCGTGCAACCTGTTTGTTCAACACCCAGCAGCAAAATGCAACGATTTTTTTTAACCCTCCAAAGTGCATAACTGTAAAAAAATAAATAAATAAATATGCCCATCTTTGCAGAGACTGACACTAAAACCCAGAACAGACTTATCTTAGGGACATTGTAGGCGTCCATGACAAGTTACACACCATTTAAAATGTTGCATTATCTCAACATGCTTGTGCCGGTCTGAAGCAAATCATCAAAGACATGAAATCAGAGGTTGGCTGTGACATGGTACCTTGTTTATGTGCAACTTAGGCGAAGCAGGCTTCTCGTTAAACTCTCACATCATCCTTATGTAAATAAATGTGAGACAAACTGGTGCATTTGAAGTGGAAGTGTGGTTCTGTATGAAGTGGAGGGTTTGTTGGAGTTCTGTCCCGTTAAACAGGACAGGGCAGGTGAGCTCTGCTGCAGGGTGATAAGAGCCTCGGGGATGTTCAGACAACAGGTTAGCTTTTTATTTAAGTGGGATAAAGAAGCACTGTTTCACTTCCTGAGACAGCTAGAAGAATACAGTCAGGACCGGTGCTTTGTTGGTTTCAGAGTGTGCATGAGATTGTTTTCTGCAGCGAACTCCCATTCCAAAATGTAGATTTGGAATTTCTGCCTTGCCTTTTTCAGACTCCAGATCTACAGAGTCACGAGTTCGTAGCGTTCCTGCCAAGAGATGGTGCTACTCAGGATAAACAGAATTCACACTTTAATGAGCAGTGACACGATGTCACCCACTCTGACACAAATCAAACCCCAGCCGCCGTGCCTTCTACTCCTGTACCCACCTGCACCATCCAGCTGAGTCCGCCTGCTGGGGAGATGTTCAACCTTGTTTTGGGTGACGCAACCTCAAGAAAAAAAGGCAACATTCACCTTTGCCTCACTTAGCCGAACGTAACTGTGCTGCTTTTTCATTTGTCTTCAAAGTTAGCCTCCCACATCCCTGTTCGATCTTCTGATCTCTTCTTAAATCCAGAGAGAGCTGCCTCTTCTGAAATGATCCGTAAGTGTGTTTGATCACAGGGTGAGTTGTAGATTTCTGCAGGAACCATAACTCAGACGCCAACTTAACATGTGTTGTTTGTCCTCTGCACTTTAACACACGGTGTGTGAGTAGTGCGCATGATGTCAAAGTCAAAGACAAAGTTTCTTTATTTGTCATTTTCGTCATATATGGTAGATGTGGTGGAACAAAATTGTGTACACAGTGTCCCAGTTACAACCAACAAAAATATAAATTGTAAAAGAAAAACAGTAAGATATGAACTAAGAAATATGCTAAACTAAAAATACACTACACGGAACAGCAGCGCGAACATGAGTCTGTGTGAGCAGATGAGAACAAATGAACACAGCAACATGAAATAAATCAGCAGCATGAGATCAGCAGCGTGGATAGTCAGCAGCACATAGTGGTATTACAGTGATTTGTTTCACAGTGATCCTGATTAGAGATTCATGAGTCTATCAGCCTCAGGGTAGAAGCTGTTCCTCAGTCTAGTGGTTCTACACTTAATGCTCCTCAACCTTCTGCCTGAGGGGAGCGGAGCAAAAAGTGTGTGTGCTGGGTGAGTGGGGTCCTTCATGATGCAGGTGGTCCTCTTCCTGAATCTAAAGGGTGTAAATGTCTGTGATGGTGGGGAGGCTGACTCCAACAATCTTCTGTGCAGCCTTCACCACTCTCTGCAAAGCTTTTCTTTCTGCAGCTGTGCAGCCTCCATGCCACACGTTGATGCTGGCGCACAGGATGTTCTCCATTGCACACCTGTAGAAGGAGGTGAGGACTGAGCTTCCCAGACCAGCTCGTCTCAGCCGTCTGAGGAAGTAGTAGTATGTTGCAGGAATGAATGTGTTTAAAGGGTGAAGCTGCACGCTCTTGATTTAAAATAACTTAAATTTAAACAAAGATAAATTGGGATTTAGACTATGGGTTGTAAGAGGAAAGGTGATTTTTCTGGTCCAACAGGCAAAAGAAAAACAACAATACCATTTGCCCGACTGAAGAAGTCTTTTGGATAATAGACGAAGCATTTCAACAAAGAAGAATCCGTAAAGAGGACCTGACTCAACCTTGTTAAAACACCATTTATCATTTAGGAATGACAAATAGCTTTAATTTTTCTTGACAAAAGCAGTGCACTATTGAAGGAAATCATTTGTGAGAATTTCATGAGATGGATTTATCATAGTAGATAAAAGTGCACCAAAGCCCAGGTTTGTGAGGTGTTTTGCATTGAGAAACAACACAGAGGTGGTAAAAATGTCACAAATCAAAGTGGGTCTCAGGCCCAACTCCACGTTTTTAACAAGATGACCATAAAATACAAAAAGTTTGGAACACGGTCTTCCTCAGTCTTGTGAACCTCTCACAAAAGAAGCATCTTCTTGTTTCTCTGAATTAAACGAGTCTCTTTTAGGCGGCGTCTTGTTCCACACATGACTGTCAAACATGGGACCCTCTGTCCCACCCAATGCTTTTTACTTTGTTTCAATTTAAACCTCATCTTTGTTTCTGTTCGCAGCCAATGGTTTCTTGGTTAAAGATCTTAGCCAGCCTCAAAATAACCGTTTCACAGATTGTAGAAATCCTCTTTGTCTAGCTGAACAGAGCTGATAAGTCCAGACCTATATCTGCTAAAAACACAAACCTGGTTCAGGCACAGAAGAAGACTGGAAGTCAAACAGAGTGTCATGGACAATAAAAACATTTTGTCTGAGTCAATATGGTTTTTATTTTGTGCCTATTTCACAAATCCGTGAGAACAGATTGGATTTTAGTCAATCTGTGTTTCTTTTTTAAGAATCATAAATTAGAAATGTGCTTTAATGTGGGTTTTTTTTTATTTTTATTTTAAGCACAGAACATTTTATTCTTGTCCCTGGTGTTTAAATTTTCTTTATCTCCAGGTTGGGAGTTGGTCTTTCTTAAAAGAGGATTTAAAAAAAAAAAAAACAGATTCAAAAATCCTCAGAGGCCTCCATGCTGCGTATAATCTTCATGGCTGTCCAGAGTGGGGGGTTTCTCTGTTGTTCTTTGGAGAATTTATAACATTTTCCAAACCAATTGCCTTCACCTCACTCCGTTTCTTACTTCCCATTTGTGTTTCCTCCACATGTGGAGCCGACTGCAGGAGACCGAACAGTGAAATGTCATCGAAGGTTCACATGTCGGCTAACTTGTTCCAAATGAGTGTGAAGAATTTCCGAATCCTTGCTCTCCTTATTAAGCAAACATCACTCTGTCAGAGCCGACATCAGAGTGCCCCACATGATCTGATGAATATCTCAAATCAAGCTTTCTGTCAGTACTGATACCTTTTAATTACCAAGACTGTGTATACGCTCTCTGTCATGATAAAATAATTCCCATAAGGAGGCAATTACACATTTATAATTCTTAGCACATGTGAAACTGTCTCACCAGGTTAACAAGTGATGGCTGCTGCTGCACTAAGCATCCTTCACAGCTGCAATCTGCAGGTAAAACACAAAGAAATATGGGATAGCGATAAAAATATGGTCACTATTTTTGGTTTTATGAGTTGAAGATCTTGGACTTATCATAAAGACATCTGGTTCAGATGTTTGCACACTTTGCATGAAATGCTTCAAAGCACAACACGAGATCGAACAACCATCAGGAGAAGAAAGCTGATTGATGTGCTGACCACTCCTGGAGATTTAGGATCATTTTATGAAGCATCTGTCATTTCCCACAAAAAACATAACACTCTAAAGTGTCAGGCACAGGACGTGAGGAAAAAAGATTCACGAGGAAAAAAACAGGTCCTGTTCTGAACATTATTGGATTCTTACTCTTAAATGTTTTAAACTTTAAACAGATTTAATCCTCTTCTTGTGAATGGAGCATAATTTATAAGAAAACCTTATAGCTCTCATTAAAAAATTTGATTTTAGTGCAAAAAATACAATTTTTTTTTTCTGACTGGCATTTTTCGGACAGCAGAAAGGTAGCATTAAATCCTGTGCAGCATAAACTCTATATCATATTTCTTATTTAGTTGCAATTCACTGTACAGTTAATGTGATATTTTAAAAAAGAAAAAAAAAGCTCATAAGAAACATGTACCTTTTATCTTTACACCAGTTTCTCCTCAGATGTGTTTTGTTCTTTGTGTTTCTCAATGCAAACATAAAAACACACACAGTGGAATGATAAAGAGGGTGTTCACCTACAAGAAAAGAGACTCAGGTAATTGCCATAACACAAATAATGAGCAACTTTATGCAGAGAAGTGTTTGAAGAGTGGTCCAGATCAAGATAAGATTGGAAACAGTGTCATGTGAGGGAAGAAGTGTTGTTCTGCAGCTGAGAGGAACCTTCAGTTCCTGTGACGGAGCCAGAGGCTGAAGAGAACTCTGCAGAACCAAAATGAGAACATGGCACGGAAAAGAACTTTAAGTGAGGCACAAATGAAGTCTCTCGTTTGACTCTGTAGAATAGAATAGAATAGAATAGAATAGAATAGAATAGAATAGAATA
>NC_056504.1:31951484-31959940 GCF_014905685.2 Nematolebias whitei
TAGAATAGAATAGAATAGAATAGAATAGAATAGAATAGAATAGAATATTGTGATATGGCTCATTTGCTGCAGGGTGAGCTGTCGTATTTCACTTTACTTAATGGTTAAATAAGAAAAAAAATCACCTTCTAATTAAATCAAAATGTAGTTTACGTGTGCCAACCTGACTAAAGTTCTATATTAAATTCTAAGTAACTCTTTGAAATCTTAGTTTTACATGTAACAATAAAACCAAAAAAGACTGAAATCTCCTTTTGTTTAACACATTGGTTGGTAAACTTGTGACTTTTTTTTAATTGTTCGTTCTTATTTTTTGTTCATGTTGGAATTCATTTTCTTTTGTTTGTCTCTTATTGTATTTTTCTTTTTCTTTGTTTAATCGCGAGTCACGGTGTTTGCCCTGCATCCCTTAAATTCAGCCTAATGCTGATTATTTTCCTGCACACGGTTAATGCCTTTCTTATTTGAAGGTAATTCTAAACAGATGCATGCAAATGGATATCAGGCTTGTAACGATTAGGACAACAGCCCTGATGGGGTATTTTTTTAGGAGGATTCGAGGCTTATTATTTACGCGCCCTTCCCAAAACCTGTTGAGGAGAAACATAGAGGTGAAAATATTTGCGCCTGTTTTTTTTTCTTGAGAAAAAAAAAAGCGCTGTTTGAATTGCGCATGATTGATGCTCGACCTAATCCTGCGCTCTTTGCCTTCCCGGGAGGTTGAGGCGCTCTTTGTGCTCCTGCGTCCCCGTGTGAGGAGAACCAAAGAGGGGGAGCGAGGGTCACAGCCATTCGGCAGGGTACATCCTCCCCACCGGCGCATCTGCATGTAAAATCGCCATTTCACCCCTCCACACTCCCTAATTGTTGCTAAAATTATTTGTGAAATTGCCTTCCACCAGGAGTGTTTTCCACGGCAATTGTCACACGATTTGAAATGCGCGGCGGGCCCGCGGAGCTGAACACGCGCGCACCTTTGCTGTCCTCTCCTGCCATATGCGCGCTTTGTGATTTATGTTGAATGGTGGCGCATTATTTCCACCATTTTAACAATTACCTTTAAGCACCAGGCCAAGTCGACCTGTTGTCATCAATCCCGCTTAGATCCTAATGTTGCGTCTAATTAAAGCGCTCCAACCATTTATTAGGCTGTTCCTGCGGCGCGCGCAATTAGTTTAATTGAAAGGTTGACAAGCTGGAGACATCTTGTAGTTTAACCTTTGGTCAGGCCTGATTCGGTCATACTTCACACACTCCAGACTCTGTTGACAGATTTATTTGATTAATTTTTTTGTTGTTGTTTTTGCAGTTTAGATATGAGTACCTGACTTTGAATAGAGACATCTTTTTATGGTTTTAGAAGTTATTTGAAACTACAGAGTTGCGCATTTTCATTGTTTGAACCCGACAGTAGAGTTTTGAACCTTTAATTTTTAGTTTGCTTTTTCCACATGATCTAATTTAGGAAAGAAAGACTCAAACGAACCTAAAATGATCAAATAAAAGAGAAGTTTTTTAATAAAATGTCAACTCCACAGGTTTGAGCTGCTGAATAATAATACAAAAACAAAAATAAAAGTCAGAATAGCATGTTTGTGGCTCTCAGGCGGGAGGCAGCAGAGAATTGAAAGTGGAATGTGCTGATTTGATTGGTCGACGGGATCCTGGATAAACCCACTCTCCTCCTTGCATAAAAGAAAAGGGCAGGGAGCCTATGGGAGCGTGCGACTGTCTCCTCCTCCGACACAAACCAAAGTTGGCCACTTAAACTACTTCCATCCAGCCAGCAGACATTCTACTGAACCCAAACTACGCCAGGGGTGGGGGGGAACCGCCGCGGTTTTATCTCATCCAAGCGCAAAGATCCGTTAGGTGACCCTCCTCCTCTGCGCTTTGTCTTTGAGGTTTTTATCTTCTGTTTTTATATTTTTGGGTCATTTCGTCGCGCCAGAGGAAAGCATCTTTTTCGTTTTCCCCCCGCAGTGGAGGAAGGGTTTGTCCAGATTCTCCGCCTGGGATTAAATTTGACGGCATCTATAGAGCATTCTGATTCAATCCGGGTTTCTTTTTTTTATTTTTATTGTCATTTGTATTATTATTATTATTATTTTTTTGCTTGGACTTTATAAAAGAAGCCTGGTCGAGGGCTTCTTTTATTTATTAACAGTTTTATAGATGATGGCTACTTTGCCGGGAACAGTGCCTCGGATGGTGCGCCCCGCGCCAGGCCAGAACTACCCCCGAACCGGCTTCCCTTTGGAAGGTGAGAGGAAGGACGTGAGGCTGTTTCCATGTTTGAACTGGTGCTGCTGCAGTGGGCACAGTTTGTTGTCGGCGACGTGCTGGGGGAGGAAAAAATAAAAAGCTGTTTGAAGGATGCGCTTTGCAGTCAGGGGTGATTAAAGTTAACCTCCTGTCATGGTCAGAAGGGAATTAGAGCTGCAGGAAATCAGGCTGAGGCCTCGCAGAGCCTCCAAAAATGTCCATTTGCTTTATTACATATTAAAGCGGATTCAGGTTGTTTAATTTGCTGCATCTATTTTTTACCAAATATGTTTAATTTAATGTAATAGCTCTCAGCACAGAAATGATCTTTAATTATTACTTCTCATTAATTATTTTATCCACAAATGCTGCATAAAAAAAACACACTTTTAAAATCTAATTTCGATTGTGACTAGATGCTCATTAGGCTGAATAAATCTGTATGGGCGGAAAAAAACATCAGTGTATTTGCATGCATTTGTGGAAACCGTCGTCCCCCCCCCCACCCCCCACCCCTCTTTTACACCCCATTTCGTGCTCAAGTGCTCTGGACAGAAATGTGCAAAAACCACGTAGCTCCCCGAGTTCCTCGAGCTGCGGGATTTGTTGGAGTGTCCTGCTGCTGGAAGTGGCCATGACACACACAGCTCAAAGGATCACATCAATATTTGTACAGCATGACTAGGAATAATCAAGGTGGGGAGTGCGGCCTTCTTTGGGGTCTCTTGAATGGGAAATTGCATCGTGAAGTGGCCTGGACGCACCCCGGCAGCCAGAAGGAGCTGCATGAATTTGGCACGAGGCTCCTTGGGAAAATGGATGATGATGATGATGATGATGATGATGATGATGATGTGTAAATGTGCCCCAGTTTCAAATCAGTAACCAATGCGCCGCAGTGTTTCATCAAACTGGTCTACTTTCAGACGAATGAACAGAGTTATTGTTGTTGTTTTTAAGACTGTTTTATTTATTTGTTTGTTTGTTTGTTGTGGCGCAGTGTCCACCCCTCTGGGCCAGGGCAGGGTGAACCAGCTCGGCGGAGTGTTCATCAACGGGAGGCCGCTGCCGAACCACATCCGGCACAAGATCGTGGAGATGGCGCACCACGGCATCCGGCCCTGCGTCATCTCGCGACAGCTGCGCGTGTCTCACGGCTGCGTCTCCAAGATTCTGTGCCGGTACCAGGAGACCGGTTCGATCCGTCCCGGGGCCATAGGAGGTAGCAAGCCCAGGGTAAGTGGCGCTCCGTGCTCAACCGGAAACAGTCTGGACCGAGAAGAAGTAGGAGGAAAAAATACAACTAAACAAACAAACACCTGACTGAACTCAAAATATGACGTGCATGGTACAAATAAAATCAACAAAATAATAATAATAATAATAATGTAATAAAGGCATTAAAGCTGTTCTTTTCCACTCGTAAAATTTTATTCCTAAATTTTCCCTCATTTTACCCCAAACCAAATATTTATTCAGTGTATTTTATTTATTTATGTATTTATTTATTTACATGTCATGTTTGTAAAGGAGAAATGGTTCTCAAACGTGTCAGCTGGTAAAATAAAGATCACAATAAATGAATAAAAATAAACAACTACAAGTTTTAAACTTTAATATTCTACTGATTATTAAAAGCTATCAAATGCATTTATTCAATTCAATTCAATTCAATTCAAAAATACTTTATTAATCCCAAAGGGAAATTATTTGTTGTTGTAACTCGTGATCCTCATTTCATTAAGAGATGTTATAGATGCTGATGGCTGTAGGCAGGAAGGAATTTAGGTGCTAAACAAACAAATAAATAAGAACTCAACACGTGAAAACAGGGTAAATATAATTCAGTACCTCAAATGTGTTTAGAATAAACTAAGTGTATCATAATACTGAAATGAATTTAAATTAAATTATATTTTTCATAAAATTTAACTTTAGGTCATAGCATTCCTCGGTTGACTGTATTAAACGTCAATTTATTTTATTATATGTTTATGCATTTATTTATTTATTTATTGGGGGAGGGTAGCCTAAAGGCCTATCAGACATTGTTTGATTTTTTTTTTTAATTGTTATCTATTTATTTGATTGTTTATTTGTATATTTATTCAGGTAGGGATAGTCTAAAAGTAATTAAGACACTATATTTCCATTAAAACAAAAAAATATTATCAAAATTTTAACACGTTTTGTTTTTAACCCGCCCCCCATTTTAAACGTAACCAATCATAATTTCAATGATAATAACACCTTGTTTTGTTCTGTTTTCTCTCTCTCCTGCCGTTCCCTCTCTTCACACCTAAAGCAGGTGGCCACGCCGGACGTGGAGAAGCGAATCGAGGAGTACAAGCGTGAGAACCCGGGTATGTTCAGCTGGGAGATCCGGGATAAGCTGCTGAAGGACGGGGTGTGCGACAGAAGCACAGTTCCTTCAGGTGAGGCTTCATCTGGTAAGCTGCACTTTTATTTTTTTTATTTTATTTTTACCTTACTCCCAGCTAACAGTAGAGCAGCCCCTCAGAATGAGCATCAACACGTTTAAGCCTCGCTCACTGATAATAAAACACCTCAGTGAGCACACCTGCAGCTGTTTGACCCAGAAAAAAAAATCCTGTTGAAATGTGGCTTCAGTGTTCTGTGCACCTCATATAACTGTGTTGACACTTTTGTTTTCCCTTCTTTAAATCAGAATTACCAGGCTTGCTGCATCATGTCAAACTTTTCTCCCTGTGCTGTCTCCTAAAACTGCATGACAGGATTACTATGGCCATTTTATGGGTTTTAAAGCTAATCACCCATTTACCTTTTTGTTGCCATTAGTGAGTTCCATCAGCCGCGTTTTGAGAGCCCGATTTGGCAAAAAAGATGACGAGGATGACTGTGATAAGAAGGATGAAGATGGAGAAAAGAAAACAAAGCATAGCATCGATGGCATCCTCGGTGATAAATGTAAGTTAACTCCAAAAAGCCTATTTCTTCCTAAAATTATTATTATTATTATTATTATTATTATTATTATTATTATCCATGTAAACTAGTAGCAAGTGACCTGACGGCCTCTTGGGAAATTCTCTGCTAAACGCAGGCAATTTGTTTTTGTTTTGTTTACTTATTTATTCCTCTTTCCTGCTTTTAACTCCGAGCCAGCAGTTGTTCATCCACTCAATTATTTATGAGGGCCTTGGCAGAAGGTATTTAGCTGCTGAAAATTAATTTGTGTGGCGCATTCCTCCTCGCTGAAGGAGCCTCTAAACGAACTGACAGTTGACCCATTTCACAATCGATGTCACTCTGACACTTTCACCACTTGTCACTTAAAGTGGAAATCGATGTTCCCATGATTATTATTTGCTCCATTAGTGGTGAAAAGAATGAGGGAAATGTGCAGGTGCTTGCCTTACAAATAATCATAAATTAGTAATAATCTCATGTGGTCGATTTGATTATGTTTGCATTTTCTATTAGCAATCCAAACATTAAATTAGATATTTAGATGGTTACCATTATATTAATAATCTCTAATGGGACAATGTACAAGAAGGCATCATTTTACTGACTTAAAAAATATTATTATTATTAGTTTAATGCGTATTGGCCACAAAGTGAGAAGCCCCCTAACGTCCTTTTTCAAACGCTTCTCTTTTGATGAATTAACTCTGGATAAAATAATAATAATAATAATAATAATAATAATAATAATAATAATAATAATAATAATAATAATAATAATAATAATACGAATAATACGAATAATAATAATAAAACACAAAAGCCTATTCCCCCACCTCCCCCTTCTAGTTTCCAAACGATGAACTTCAGAAACAAAATCTCCCCTTTATTGATGCCTTTCTCTGAAGAGTCCGCGGTAAAGCAAACCCTGGAAAGCACAAAAAGGCTGTGTCCATTCCCATTTAAGAAGCTCGTAAAAGAAAAAAAAAAAGGAGAAAAACTTTGGACAAAAGGCGAGGAGAAACATAAAAGGAGATGAATTATTCAGTACGCCCCGCTGCTAGATAGTTTTGTAATTTTGTATAATGGCTCGTTGGAGAAGAATCGGTATATAGCGTGAAAACGGTCTCTTTTTCCCGTCACACCACGCGCTAATGTTAGAGGGAAAAATGTCACCCTGTCTTTTTTTTTAGCAAATATCTCCTGTCTCCACATAGATGGGACTTTAAACCCTGGTGGTTAAAAATAACCGAAGTGTCATGGGGGAGTTTGAGCTTTACGCACAACCTTTACGCACAGCTTTTACGCACAACGCGCCCGCTGGACCGCGCGGTCGTTCTGAGCGCTCAAACTGCACATCAATGTTTTCTCTTTGACTTTTGACTTTCGCAGCCAAACATCCATAACGTCACAGCGTCGTTGTCTCTTTTAGTGCCGCTTGTTTTAAATTGGAATCGAATTAGGTTGCTATAAAAAGCGACCCACTCCGCGCGTAATGCAGTTTGCATCCGGATGGCGTTTAATAATATTAATACTTATTAGAGTAAGCAGTGGAAACGATGGTTGCTGAATAGGTGGCTGTGTTCGTGCCGGGTGTAATAGCTTGGAGGCATGGTAAGAAATGTATTTATCCCCAATCAGCCCCTCACTCCCCGAGTTTGAAGCACGGCCCTTATATGTGGAGAGGGGTTTTAACGCAGATTAAATAGAGCCTTTTATTTCTTTTCACTTTCATCTCAGAGCGGAGCTCTCTGTGGCTCGCCCAGGGCACAAAATTCATACGATTTTTTCCCCCGTTTACTTATCCAGATTTTAAGATTTTATTTATTTATTTGTTTGTTTATTAGGTCTACGTATTTGATTTTTTTTTCAAAGGTTACATCATGGATTTATCTCAGCTCTAATCTGGCTCTTATAAACTCGTGTTTAAATTATTCGCCATGTTACAATATTTTATTTTTGCTGCATGCGCGCGCACTGAGAAAACATTAATTTTTTTCAGATGGGTGATGTGAACAGTAAACAAACCCAAACAGTGCGTGTGTGGCACCACAAGAGTTTCACATTTTTGAGCAATATAGCGTGGATCAATCTTCAGGCGAGCGGAGGTCATGCGTAATTTACGCAGGAGGTAATAAAATAAAATGTTAGAAAACGGGACAAAGGGTGCACAAATGGATGCATCTGTTTTTGTTTTGCACCACTCAGAATCAGCTGGTCAGCGTTAATTTGCCACACAGATGCATCCTGCCTGACTGAGATGAGGAGGAGACAGGCGATGGACACTTCAGCAAATCGCAGGATTACCTGAGGTCCTCGGTGTAATTAAACAGATGCCAGGTGGGATTATTTCAAAGCACCGGGAAGGGAAAGTGACAGAGAGGTGGAAAAGTGTGAGGAGGAAGAGAGACAGGTTAGAACACGCGGCAAAAGAAGGTGCGCACTCGGAGAGGCGCGTAAAATGTGTCTGAGACGTTCACAATATGTAGAAATTAATTGTCTCCACATTTTTTTTGTTTGTTTATTTTTGCTTTAGGATTTGCTTCAAGTCACTTCTGTAAATGCTTGTTTTGCTTCAAACTATAATTACGCAAAACAAACAAACAAATAAAAACAATAAAAAAAAACAATCTCAGAGACAATGTTTTCCTCGAGAAACTCGTCAGAAAAAAAGAGAAAGAAACAGTTTCTGCCCATATGTGATAAATGTGTGAAAAGCTGCTCCTTTCGTGCCTTTTCACGCACGTGCGCGCGCGCCCGCTCAGTCACTAAGTGTATGGTAATATAAAGTAGCTATATTTCGGGTCTAAAGCCGCGCTGAATGAAAAGGACAGGGGAATGAAGCGAGAGACCACTTCAAACAAATCCATCTGGAACAGTGTATGAGAGAGATTCAGTGAAAGTATGGGGAACTTATTTAGCTATTAATAACGTTTTTTCCTCAGGCATTGAGAGTGACTCCATCTGCACTTTCTCGCAGCTATTTGGCTGGGTGGAAATTGAGGGAGACCCAAATGTTGGGCAGAGATAACATACCCATCATAGCCCAGACCTTGCGCTGTGCTTCACTGCATTAAACTCGGATTAACCTCCCCTGTCCCCGCAGCCACTCAAGCCACATTTCACTGGAATTTACATTGGTAGGCCTACATTTCTTATGAAGGGGGCAGGAGCAAAAAGACACGACATGGTACCTATTATTATTATTATTATTATTATTATTATTATTATTATTATTATTA
>NC_056504.1:31959950-31965578 GCF_014905685.2 Nematolebias whitei
TATTATTATTATTATTATTATTATTATTATTATTATTATTATTATTAATAATAATAATAATAATTTTTTGGGGAAATTAATTGATCCCCCCCAGTATATAACATGACAGTGTTTATAAAACATAATTCAAAGGCAGGCTAAAACCTAATTGCTGATCTAATTTATTATTTTTATGTTCAGTAAATATTCTTAAACATTATTGTGAAGCAGTGAATTAGTGATGACACCACACTTCATGTCTTTTAATATTTCCTAGGCATGAATTTTATGTCAGAATTATAATTGCCCATTTTGTTGTTGTTGTTCCTCACAACACTATGTTTGAACAAGGAGTTTAAAATTTATTTTTGACCAGTAGGGTAATAGTGGTTTAGTTTGTTTATTTAAAGAGGAAATAGGTGCCCATTTTTGCAATAAATAAATAAAAATAAATAGTGACAGATTGCTTTAGGCAAGGTTGACTATATGCTCAACAACTGCTAAATAATATTTTTAATTAATCAGTGACACATCAAAATGCACATATATATATGTATAAATATGTTCATCCTGTTAGCTTAGCCTTCGCTTTGCTCCTTGGTTATAATGCGAAACGTTGCCTAGCAACTGTATTTTTACAATCTTTGGTCAGTAGGCGTGGATAAAAGACGTGACAAACGTCACTTTTAGTCTCAGTCATTTGCTTAACAGTGGATTTAAAGCTACATATTTGGTTTTATTTAAATAACCTGATAGCCTTAGAAGTGTCCAAGTCTTTAGATTAAATGCAATTAGTTATCCATCCATCCATCCATTATCTTTACCCGTTTATTCCATTTTGGGTCACGGGGTGCAATTAGTTATATATATTATATATTTTTTAAACATATCGTGAGACGTGATGACAGCAATGCAACTTCTGGGTGAATAAATTGGCCTTTTGGTTCCAGCAAGGCCATGTAAGCAAATTGAACACAGAAACACAAAGCTCACTGCTTGTGAGTAATGAGCACTAGTTTTTTTTTTTAAAAAGCGTACTTTAAGCTTGTAAACCTACCAACCCGACGAGACATTTTAGAGTCAGGAGCTTTAAGTGTCAACAGTGTAAAAAAAAAAAAAAAGAAATGGAGTAGGCTTAAATTCACTCTGTGATGGCATTTGACTTTGATCACATGAGAAATATTCATGGAAGCACAAACACCAGCTCTGTCACCATTATCCAGCCTGACAGTGATACCTCTCAAGGCTGTCTATTAATTAAAGTTGCTCTTACCATGTGGGACGACGTCCTATCTGGGCACAAAAATGGTTTTTCCATCTCTTGTGGGGGGCTCTTGAAAAGGGGGCAATCTTCCCTCTCCAGCTTCTTGTGGGAAATTTAAAAGTGTACAGAGAAAGACATGGGGATTTCTAGCTCATTTATAAAGACGAGTTTATAATCCTTTCCTGCTTAATAACTTAAAAGGATTCAATTTCTCCCCTCATTTATGGGGTTATGATCACATATTGTTAGGCCCAGATAGCAGCATTTCAAGGTTAAGGTTTCCTGCTCGAAAATATCAGAAAATAAGCTGTAAGCCCATAGGTGCCCTTTGTTTGGCCTGCAATTTTCTTCACAAATGCTGATAGGCCCATTTTTAGATGCTACTTTTAATGTGATAACAACGATGACGTCGATAAGATGCACGCAGCAATGACAAAAAAAAGATGTGATATTTAATTATAGCATATAATTTCACCATCGAGAATTAAATTTGGTGGGCTTACGTAGGCTCTGAGGATTGAATGACGGATGGTTGGGGGTCTCAAACCATACGAGACAAATTAAAGAGGAAGTGCTGCCCTCCAGGTATCCTGTCACAACAGTAGGGCGTCTCTCATTTCTGCCTGTGTTTTATTCCGCCAATTTTCACTATGGGGCTCTGGGATCCTGCTCCTGCCTGCAGGGCAGTCGGCCAAAAGAAATAGAAAAATCACAGTTTTTCATCTTCTTTTAAGCTTGACTTGCCTTTTTTCCCATTTCTTTCACCCAATGCCAACAGGTATATTTAGCTTTGTGCAGGAGGTAAAATATGCAATATGCTAGTGAAGATGTTATATTTTGATCTCAAAAGAATTAAGGTTTAAAAGTTTTATTTTTAAATTGGCATGCATATGTGTTTCTATGTTAGAATCATTTTATGCCATTTAATAAACTATTAATGCCTTTTATTTACTGTACATTAATATTATTAGTGCTGCAGACGCTGCCTGGAACATTTGCATTTCCACTTTAAGCGGTTAATGTATTCCCCCAAATTGCCAGAGCTTTGTTAGCATTAAAGTTTAATTGGCTGGAAGAAGATGAATGAGGCTGACAGGAATCAGCTGTCCACAGATTCCCCAGTGAGCCTGACACGGAAATCATAACCTGACCAGCTTTTCCTCCACTGAAACCGGCTCGTTGAACTTGTCACATCTAATTAGGGTGTTAGAACGCACCCACCGCACTGGTGGGAAACTGTAGGTGGTTGGTCCAAGGGCAGCCAATAAGGCCGTTTTTGGGTCAGATGGTGGAGAGCGAGGGAAAGGAGGAGGAAGGTGGGAGGCAGATCAATGTGGTAGGATGGCAAATGTTGAATTAGACTGCTGTGAGCTTTTTTTTTAATTTAAGCAGCCCTTTTTCCGCTCTTACTTCAATTATGGCCTTCCAGTGGGCTAAACAGGCCAGCCATGCATGGACTGTGGTCTTGTTTTAATTGAGTATGAAATTAATTAGAGTAGACATCTATTAAAGACCTTTAAGTTTGGCTATTTTTTTTTTCGACAGAGTTTAAAGGTATGACAGAGGATTAATGGCTTAAATTCAAAATTACATTTTATTGCATCCTGTCATTTTAGCTTTGCTTGTCAAACAGGTGTCCAGTTATCTAATAGAAACAGAATATTTTAGTAGCATTTCAATCTTTTTTTTTTTAACTTTTAATATAAATTCAAACGTGAGGTTTTACGTTTAAAAGGGAAACATTTTAAACTGTATGTTCAGAAACGGTGTTTTGCTACAGACTTTATGAATGTTTCAGCTCGTTGGGCTGCTTTGGTTGCTTATCTTGAAGAGGTCTGTGAAAATTTGCAAACACAACTGCGTTCAGTTCCCATTTTGAAGAGCTTTTTTCTTTTTTGTACTGATACAAAAAAAAAGCCCTGTGATGTCTGACAGCCTCCTCTTGCTATTGTTAGCTGAACAGCCACTAGAAAAGGAAGAGAGAAAGACGAGGGAGGAGAGGAGACCCCTCTGTTATTTTCAGTCTTGAGACTTGCTGCATCTGCTATTCAGGCAAGTTGATGAACTCCTCCAAAAAGTTTATTAAGAGGATGAAAACAATAAGAACCAAAGCCTTTGGGTGCCTGGGCAGACAGTTTATAAACTAGCTGCTATTGTGCCTCAAAGGCAGATGCATGAATACTTCTGAATAGGGGCCTTCAAACTGACACGATCAGGCTGGACAGCAGCAGTTTTAAAAGGAAGACAGGATTCTGCTGCTGCTGCTCAGATCTCTGTCTTTTTGCATTAATGTACATCTGCAGAGGAAGGGAGTAGGAGGAGCCGGGCACTGTCTGCTGCGCTCAATGGTTTTCTTTTCATCTGTAAGATTGTTTACAAAAAAAAAACGAGTTAAAGGAGTTCCCCAATGCATGCTATAGCAGAAGCTCTTTTTTATTTTAATGTATTAGCTAATTTGTTTGGTTTAATAAAAACATCCATCCATCCATTATTTTTTACCCGCTTCTTCCATTTTGGGTCACGGGGGTCGCCGGTGCCCGTGTCCAGCAATCACTGTGTGAGGGGCAGGGTACTCCCTGGACGGGTCGCAAGTCCATCACAGGGCTAATAAAAACATGTTATATCTAAATAAATCTTTTTAGCATGCATGAAAGGGCCAAAATGTTCCATTATATTTTTACTTTACAAGTTTCACTGCTGAAAAATCTACATAAAAAAAGCACATTTCTCTGTAAAGACGAATTTCCAACAGTTGTCAGATTTCTCATCATTGATGCACTCAGAAATCTCTTGTGCGCTTTATTCACTATTGATTTTGTTTTTCTGAATGGGCCGCACTGGCTCTGTGCACTCACTCAAGAAGATACATTATTCCTCCTCTTTTCTGAGTAAACAATAGACTGTCACTCTTTATCCTTCTTCCCTCCTCTGTCCCTCCTTCTCCAGCTTTTCCCTTTTTAGTCCTCTTAGTCTCTGGCTCTGTGCCTCACAACATCAGAGGGAGTCCAGTGATTTGTGACCCCAGCAACCCACACTTAATCTTGCTAAAGAGGGAGAGCATCCAGTTTACAGCTTGGCGGGCCCCAAATAGACCAAGCCTGCTCTGGCAGGTGTCAACATTAGCAAACAATTGGTCCCCGGTCCCATGCCCCCCGTACCCCAGTGCGACGCTGAACCGAAACTATTTGAGGCTCGCTGAAAGAAGCCACATAATGGGGAATATGGAGGGGAGGAGAGGAGAGGGGGAGGACAAGGGAGAGATTACATTCTCAGACAGCTATTAGCTGGGATGAAGCTTTTCTAAACAAACAAAAAGAAGAAGAAGAAGAAGATCAATATTGTGTTAGTTTACCAAGTGGAGTCATCATTGTGGTTTTAGAGTATTTATTTTCTGCTCCATTGTTTTTTCCCCGACTCTTCAAACGTCTGTGGGCCACATTGGCAATCCAATTAAGTTTATTTGGGAAGGGGAGAGTCCCAAAAAGGTTCATTTCTTCTTCTGGCCAGTTGTGCTTGCAGTTCATTCACAGAGTTAGTGTTGTAATGAATCCTGATTGGTTCCTATTGCCTTCGATGGTGGACAATAAACTGAGAACAGCACTCAGGGATGACTGAGCCCAGCTCAGCCCTGTGGGATTGCAATCCTTCTAATTCATTAGAGACAAGTGTCTTAAAGAGAGGTGAGGAGATGAGAAGGAGCTGACAAGCGGACTCTTGCTACCGTTGAGTGGATATGTGTCTTGACAAGATGGTCAATGTTTTTTAAAGGCCATTTATTTATCTCTCACTGCTGATTCCCAGCCATGCCACCAGGAGAGACAAGTGTTCCCAGCAGGGCAGATCGTTTAAAATGTTTTAATGGCAAAACGGTATTTGTTACTTATATGGCATGTTTTGAGGGAGGAAATCTCATTTAATTGCTTTGAAATGTCCACTTTAGTGACAGTTTTTCTCACCCTTAAGTTATGGCTAAGACAAACGTGTTGCAGTGACACAAGATAATTCACAGCTTTTCTGCCAAATTAAGGAAAACTAACAAAGTCCATGCTCATTAATCAAGGTATAAAATCCAACATTCCTTCAGTCAGGTAAGGAAAACTAACTTTTCTAAAAATCAAAATGCAAAAAACGCAACATTCAGTAAGGTATATTTGAGCATTTTTAGCATCAGAAATTAGTTGAGACCTCTAAAAGAGGTTCTAGAAAGATTATGAACAATTAACATCTTACCTGTCATAGATGGACTTTTTGGACAACTTCATTTTGGATAAATATTTTAATTGTGATTGAACTGATGGGTTAAATGATAGTCAGAGTGATTCCAAGACCAAAATGAATTAATATATATATATATATATATATATATATATATATATATATATATA
>NC_056504.1:31965678-31999481 GCF_014905685.2 Nematolebias whitei
CTGAATAGATATGTATATGTACCTAAATAGTTTTTGTGTGTTTTATCAAACATAGCTATCAATTTTACGTTACACAGGTATTTTGGCAGAAATGTTGTGATATTTCTGTAGAAAGCGTCACAGGCTGCACCAGACGTGCTACGGCTAGCTGTCCGTCCAGTCAGAATTAAACATTTTCTCTGAATTGAAGTTGTTCAAAAAGCTCGATGAGATATTAAATGTTTTTAGTTTTTCTTCAGAACCCCATTTTTACAGATCTGAACAGTTGCTTTAACATAAACCCTCCAAAATGTAATTATTTGTATAAATAATGTCACTTTTGTATGGCACTACTGGACCTCCTAACAGTGGACACCGTCTGTAGCCATTTATGTTCAAAATATAATATTTAGTCTGTAATTTCATTGACTGTAGTCATGTTGCCAAATAAGTTACTACATAAAATGTGTTGCCAGATTGCAAATAATATCACATGATGACAAAGGCTTGCCAATCTGTAATAACTCATTTGAGCATTAAAGTTGTGTTGACTTATCAGTCAAGAAATGGAGTCTGCTCTTTCACTGAGGCCAAAACAATAATAATAATAACAATAATTTAAGAACCAATAATCCTTTTTGCTTTATTAACTATCCTCTATTGTTTTGAAATTTATAAAACTGTTTGGCTGTAACATTCTGCAACTTTTAGGTGTATTTTTTTAATCTAGATATGTTGGAGAGGGGAAATGATTAACTTAGAGTCCATCTCATTTATAAAGTTCTTTTTTTTTTTTGTTGTTAATATCTTTAGCTCAACTAAATGATCTACCTGCATGCTTAAAGTAAAAAAAAAAAAAAAAAAAAAAAAGCTGCAGTTCAATATTGGGCAAGACATTTAGCAAAAGCAGCTGATTTTCTTGGCAATGAAGCTGTCGTTATTGTGTCAAATAAAACAGGGAACAAAAATGGGAGTACAGTGCACCGTGACATCGTTGGCTTTATTACGTCCATGTTAAATTGTGTGACAGATGAGCGGGTCAGAGCCACATCATTTATTGAAAGAAATGTACTTTCCTCCAATTTGCCTTGCCAGTTGAGGTTGTCAGACTCTGACAGCTGGCACAGATCAGGACAACGTGCTGCGTTACGACCGTCCGCTGGTTTCCACAGAGCTGCATTTGGAACAGACAAAAAAGCATTTCTGGCTAATTTTATTACAATACAGGAATGGCCCACATAATGTGCAACAGTAATTATGTTTAGTGCTCTCCCTCAGTGATGAATGAGGCACATTGACCATGGTCTGCCAGTTTAAAAATCACCATTAGCCTATGCTACTTAGGGCCAGAACATTTTAAATTTTATGCTCCTGATAGGCTGTGCCACTGAAATATTCATTTGTTTTAATTGTGTGTGTTGTTCATAGCTGCAAAGACAATAAACATGTTCCCTGAGTGTTGCAAATCAGAAATGTGTTTTTCTTCTACCGAGTTAAAATGTGAAAGCACTTGTCCAAACAGTGGGGTGGAGCTCCTGTCCTCGCCGACAAAATAACAACTTCAAATGTTGTCCCCTCTTTTCAACTAATGGGCTTATTTCTGCATCGTCAGTCATTCTCTCCTTGGGGAATATGTTGCCTCTGTATAAAAAAAGCTTTTCTACTGTGCACATTACAACCCCTCACTATGGAGGCCTCTCAGAAATTATTGCCATGCACTGTGAAGTTGTGTGTGATAAAAGAAGAAGGTTTTTATGAGAAATATTTATTCAACTGTTGTGCATTAAGAAGTTCTTTACAGTTAGTTTAATCCACTACGCCCCTGTGGATACTCACATGCATGAAAGTCTTTTTGGATACAAAGTATATATTTAAGTAATTGGCATTTCTGAAAATTTGAGTCAGATCGTTTTACATTTATTAGATTGTCTAATAAAGATCATTCAGGGTAAGTTTCTCCTCATTCTCTCTTTGACTACTTCATGGTGTCCTGCTGAATATCAGAAACTTTTTCCACAATATTTGCTGCCTGTCCTTGTCCAGAAAATTAGAAAACTTCCCTTGGGCACCTAAAAATGTCTGCTGTGCATTCCTATACGCTGTCCAGTAATCTCTCCTTTGCTTTGTTGAAAAAAAAAAAAAAAAAAGATGTGCTCCTCCAGGAGACCTCGGCTCACAGCCCTGAGACGAAGCTGTTTGATTTCCTTCGTAGGCTTTTAGAGCTTTATGTTGGGGGACCGGGACTCTGGCTCTATTGCCATTTGTCAGAGACCCCCATGGGCTCCTTTTTACTTTCTTGTACTCTCTTAATTTCATTACTTTTTCTGCGACCCCAATTAGCAACATCTTGGGCTCAGGCGGGGGACATTCTGCTCATCAGTCGTGGTAGAGAAGTTCAAGTTGGCACCAGCCTCTGACAATGTTCACATTTCAAATCCACAGAAGTCTCAAATCGTCCACACAGTCCTCTTCTTTCTGAGCTTGTTTTAGAAAAACTAAGGATCTGGTTGATTAAAACATAACTAGATTTTGCAACAAAACTAACGCAATTTCAGTTTTTAAAGCACATTTTATTAGTTCATCTCCAACCAGCTTACGAGAGTTAACATTTTAAAACTTGAACATGCAAAAACGTTTTTTTTAAGACAACCTATACGCCTCGTCTAGAAGGTAAAACAGACTTGAAGTCAAAAGCAAACAGTTAAATTGTTGCTAATATCCCACTTTTAGCCTGCAGTATTTTAAAGAAAAAGAATCCCACCCTTCAAGCCCTTCACGCTTTCAAACTCAGGCAGCACCGAGGCATGGGGAGTCAATATGTCAGCGTTTATGGATGCCCTGCAGAGCTGCACAGGGCTGTCAGTCCCCCATTCATGCTCTAATGGCCCCCTGAGGTGCTCGTCTCTCTGGACTGAAAAGGCCGGGAGGCCCAGTGGACGCCCTGTTGTTGAAGGTGAGCATGCGCTCTCATGGACGCGCTGCGCCTTCATCCATATGACAAGAGCAATAAAAGAGCATCGCTCTCGCTGCTTCTCCTTTTCTGTCGCCTCCGCTTCCCCTCCTACCACTTTCTCCCCACCTCAGAGAGAAGGGGGCTAATTGTTGTGAGAGCCAAAGATTAAAGAGCCTCCCATCTTTTTTTTCTTCTTCTTTGCCTTTTTCTCCTCTTTTTTAAACCCTCTGCCCCTTTTTCTAAAGACTGATTCAGTCAGAAAGACAAGGAAAGAAAAGTGTTGGAATTTTCCTGAAGAATGTAGATGTACGAGGCTAAAATTGACAGTAGGAGGCTGTGTCATAAAAGCAGAGCATTCTTTTCTAGATTTATCACATTTTTAAAAGTCGGATTGAAGTTTACCTAAAACTTCTACATGTAAAAGCTGTAAACATAATCTTGCAGCTATGCGAAATATATTTTAGCATGATTTCTTCTCTTATAATTTACATGAGATGACGCCGAACCTCAGACATCTGTCCACAAAGGTGAGCTGAGAATGATTTTATTGGAGATAAACTGTGGATTTTTAATACGCTTATGTGCTGTTACGCATCTAATCCAGATTCAATTTCAGCTAAATGTCAAATTACAACCAAGAGAAGGTCACTGACAACCAGAGGAAATTGATGATGCATTTTGGCCTGCTACCAGACCAAGTGCGCGGTTAACTTGATTTTAGCTCATATCCAGTCGAACCAAATAATTTAATCTAATATTTATAAATTCATTCTAACTGTACTGACGCTGTGCTCACTTCAAGTGTTTTGAGTTTGTTTTTATTTATTTATCCCCTCACTTGTACTGAAATATCTACAGGAAAAGATTATTCCGAGGCAATTTGTCTTTAAACCGTTCTGCTTATCGCTGTCGTCTATCTTGTATTCACATAAGGGTCCTATCTCATACATCCTTTGGTAAATGCCTTGAATCTCACGGCTTCTTTAACTTGGCAACCCCTTCAGGATGAACAGGCAAGTGCATTAAACAGAGATGCCGCACCATTCTCAGAAAAATGCAAATTGAGAAGTTGTTAGTTATTTGATGTTGCTGCACGAACCTCCTCCCCCTCCCACCCCACTTAGCCGCCCCCGATACATCCCTCCACTCCAGTGTTGGTGGTTGAATCGCATGCAGTCCCGGGGACAGGCAGGCGTGTTTATATGCAGGCCTGGAGCAGCGAAGACAGCGCAGAGACAGATGCATGTCAGAGATAGCAGATCCCATCGGAGGCAGATGCCTCTTATCACAGGCCTGTTTGCATAATTAGGTCTTTTGATATTCACCCCCTCTGACTGACAAAAAGTATAATTGAAGTATCAAGTAGGACAAAAGGTAGGCACAAAATAAACAAGTCAACACAAACGGGGAGAAAAGATGTGGTGTTATTTTTGTCCTGTGGGAAAAAAAAGAAGGAGGAAAAAACAGCATTTTGAGCTAAATCTGCTGTCAGTCACAGTCAACTGGTGTGACTCGGTGCGCAGAGGCTGGTCCTGTGAATGCCTGCAAAACACAGAGCGTGAGGCCCGATTGTAATTATGCTGGAACTAATATGCTTTTCAAAATGAGCCATTATGAGCTAATGCTGCACTGCCAAAGCCCTGTCTGTTTTTGTCCCTCCGTCTTGGATAGTTTGCAAAGGTATCGCTGATATTGCGGCTGGGGGTTCTGATATTAAAGAAAAACTGTGATGGGAGCTGCTTTACTTTGAGTGTTTACAGGTGCCACAGAGACGAGGGATGTGAAGCACCTGTGCTACTGTAAAACACTGATTCTTGTTCACCTTCCTTATAGCTTTTCAGTTTATTTTTCTTTTTATTCTTGAAAAACAATATTACATCACAAAGTTTTACTATCTAGCTTACTTTTAAACACACATTTCATATGTGATTGTAGTCATTATTTCTTGTAAACATAGTTGGTTTACTATAAATTGCACTGTTTTAGCCAATGTGTTTCAGCAGCTTGTTAGACATGATGTTTATTGGTGTTGTTACGTATCGTAAACTTGTACCTTTACAGATCGCTGGTTCGGGTGTTAATTGCCACATTGAGTGGACAGCTGTCCATTTAATTAGCATTACCTCAGCATCTTAGGGGGTAAAAGTGGAGAACTGGAGGAGGTGAAGGCCTTAAAAGGAGTAGCACGGAGGAGGGGGTCCACATGATGACTGGTTTTAGGGGAACCATCGTGTGATGAGGATCCCATCTGCCTGAGGTCTGTCTGAAATGTCAGCAGAGGAGAGCGAGGGGAGATAAACCTCACAGCAACCTCAAAACTATTAACTGCCCGTTTGGGTCCTTCAAGAGCAAGAACTGTGTTTTATCTAAAAGGTCCGGTCAGATTTAAAGCATCATTAAAGCAGAGTCACAGCAGGGTGAAATGATGTGCTTTTCTTAATAGAGTTCATTTGCTGAAACACCAAATTAGACAACGTCAGCCGCCTGTTCTTGTCTGAGCAGCATGTCAAAGTTTTGCTCAGTTTTCCCTGTTTTAAATGTTCGCAGCTTTTATGGTTTGGTCGGTAGTTTTTATTGCATTCTGATTCCAAGCAGGCTCGCTTTTTTCCAACATTTCAACGTGCAAAGGAAATGAAGGAGAAAAGGCAAAGCTTATCACATCTGGAAGTTATTTGAAACTAATTGTAAAAGGTTGTGAAACATCTCCAGAAGCTAAACAAGCAATTTTTTGTTCTCATTTTAGTTCTTTTTTGCTAAGAGCTGTGTTTTTTTTATTTATTATTTTTACTATTTACAATGAAAGTTTTGCATAATTTCCTGTTAGTAAATTGAAGATTATACGGTGAACATTTAAATTACATCTGAAACTGATGTTTGCAGGGATTACCACTAGCCTTCAGTTTTTAATCATTCAGATTTGTAATTGCAAATTAAATATTATTGGTCAGCCAAAATGTTTAACTTTCCTGCATTGAACGTATATGTTTCAGAAGACATGAGGTGTAATAAAATAGGGATTAAGTAGCTTTTCCTTAGACTGCCTCTGGTGTTTTTTTATTATTTAAAGCCTAATCTGGCATTTACCTTGACGAACCAGAGTTTAAACCTGATTATTCCTATTTTTAATGACCACAATTTCAAATCAATATTAAGGTAAAACCTTGGAGGGCCCCTGAAGGAGGATACACAGCACTAATTGTGCCCAGTGGATGGCGCATAATTAGATTCTAATTGGACAATAAGTAATGAGACAAGGCATGAGTGGTTTACCCATATCTCATGAACCTTTGAAAGAAAATTACAGCAGGTCTATTGTGCAAAGGTCTAATCAGAATTTACCTTTTTGTGCCCAGCAGAACATTACAAACAGTCCTGCAGGGATTTCATGCAGAAGGATTTAGTCTTTGTTGAGCCATTTTGCAGAAAATAACCTTAATAGTGTTTTTTGCTGGTGTGTGTTCAGCTTCTGTATTGCATCTGTGAGGAAAGCAGCTGTTTTTATTATTTTTTAAATTTTTAAGAAACTGTATTTCCTTTGCTGTTTAAATATAGTCAGCATATAGATGAGTTTTACTCAACCTCGGTCCCATTTGACTGCATCCAGGATGTGTCGTGTTCCATTTTCCCGTACTCATTACAGGCAGGGCTGTTGACCTTGTGCCTCTGCTTCTTGTACGAGAGCAGATGTGTTGGCTCTGCAGACTTAATGACCAGCAGGAGTACAAGCCATTGTCTGCTGAGGTTTATCAGTCATTAGCTTGGTGGCATGCTAAATGTGACACAATTTGCCACAGACATTTACTGGTGAAATAACGTCGGTGCAAGTGCCCCGAACAAAAAGAGAGGAGAAGAAAATGATTTGAGGAGAAGAGTTTCGCTCAGACACCCATCGAGCATGTGTCGACTCTGACCCCAACATCTCTCTGTAGGGACACAGAGGTGACTTTGGAAAATGATCTGCAGGCTGCTGGGCTGGTCTCAAGTGTGGTCACGGCGAGTTACAGAGCAAATGGATATACGCATCCTCATGAAAACCAACAAGGGGATATGTGGTGTATGTACATATTCAACTTTGTATGTTCAAGGGTGTTCGACAGCAGAGTGAGCTTGTGCTTCAAGAATCAATCTTTATTAAATAGGATAAGACTGAAGAATTGATTTAATGAATGCGGCCTCATGTCCTGCAGCCACATGTAATCCGCACAGAATCATTGAGCACGAGCTCAGGGGGACAAAAAATGTTCGCAGAAGACTCATAGAGTGGCCTGTAATGATAGTCTCCATATAATCCCATAATTCCTTGTTTAATTAAACTCTGGTGCTGGCCTTGAGACTCCGCCAGCTCTGTTGCTCTTTTGTTCTCACAGTTGTTATTTGGAGGCAAGGTCTGAGTGTTCTTTTGTCCACTCATGCTGAAAGATTTGACTAGAGCGAAATACAAACACTGCTGGGAGCGGTGAAACAACGAGTTAGGGGAAGCCGCGACGTTCAGGTGAGCATTTTCATCTGATCTCGATGTTAAGGAGCAGAAATCTCTTCATGCACCCTCTTCTTCAATACCTCCCTTTATTTCCCTTCTCCCACACTTTCTGGACTGTGCATGATGCAATCCAACTAGGCCTGGAGCAACACTGGCACATCACTCTGCCTTGTCAATGTCTCAATGAAGAAATTATGAAAATAAGAATTTTGTGACATGAAATGAAAAGGGCCATGTAGTTTGAATAGACATGCAGAGGAGGTGAAAATGATGCAATTTTCTAAATTCAGTTATAATGGTAATGCGCAATGGTAATGCGTATTTGCTGTCAAAAATTTCCCTGTCGGCCTGGATTGTACAGCTTTGTGCTGTATCTATGTTCCTCGAGCAGAAATTCAGCTTAGTTGAATGCCTAAAAAGTAAAGCAAAATGTGCTCTAATTCATTCAATGACAGCAGGTGGAAACACATGGGACTGAATGGTTTTGGTGTGATATTGTGCTTAGATTTATACACTTTGGCTGAGCTGTGTATGAGCAGTGTGCCCTGGGCCAATGACAGAGAGAAAGCAGGGTGAAGAGCAGCAAGGTGGCCTCTGCAGATTAACCCCTCTACCAGCTATCACCCCTTTCCTCCTGGGCTCTCAGCCTCCACAGCCTTTGGGGCCCCTCGCTCAGGCAGGATTGTATACCAGGGCCTCTTCTATATTAAATAAATATCCACAGATTAAGATAATATTCTCCCAGTTGTG
Source organism: Nematolebias whitei (assembly GCF_014905685.2). NCBI lineage: Eukaryota > Metazoa > Chordata > Actinopteri > Cyprinodontiformes > Rivulidae > Nematolebias > Nematolebias whitei. Next base: position 31,973,841 of record NC_056504.1, read on the forward strand.
TATTTAGAGATGAGTGGCTGTCATTCGAATCCTCTCTGATGCAAGCCCTGCGCTGTGAGTGTAAAAAAATGAGTCAGTTGTGAAATGCAGATAACACTGCTGTGTCCTACAAACTGTTAAGATACACAAAGACCTCTCAACTAGCCTTTACTTATGTGATCTGCCTCTTTCTTTTTACCGCAGGCAACCGCACGGACGAGGGTTCAGATGTCGATTCGGAGCCCGATTTGCCCCTGAAGAGGAAGCAGAGGCGCAGCCGCACCACCTTCACCGCTGAGCAGCTGGAAGAGCTGGAGAAGGCTTTCGAAAGGACGCATTACCCTGATATCTACACCAGAGAGGAGCTGGCTCAGAGGACAAAACTCACAGAAGCAAGAGTGCAGGTTGAACAATCATCAGCACACACGTTATGGTTTGATCGGTTTATCTCGTTGTGGCTAAAGTTTCTTCACTTCATCCCATTCTGCATGCCGTAAAGTTCATATGTGTGGTTTTTTGGATGCACTAACTCTTTAGGCACATGTGAAACTAATGTACAGTGTTAAAACTTAATCTTTCTATATCAGTGCATTCACATGTTCACATGCTGCAGAAATACACAATCTTTCACCAAAGGTTTGACTAAGTTTTTTTTTTTTTTGAACCACAACAATATATTCATCAATCAGGACTGTATTTCTTTTATATATATCATATTTCACTGTGAAATGCAACAGAGTTTGCAGTACTATGTTATCTTTCATGTTCAAGAGCTTTGACAGAGATACTTCCTCACTTCACACCCCAAGTCGACAGCCTGAGCTCCCTACAGTTGTGTGTAAGATTGAAGGAAGATGTGTACAGTAGAGCTACAGCAGCAGCTGTTCTTCCAAAGATGGGAAGAGAGGGGGAAAGAGGAGAGGAGAGAAAGGGAATACATTCCTGATGGATTTCTCATTTCGGCCTTTGGCCGGGATCTCATCCCACCACTTTCAAGCTTGCCGCTGCTTGTAAAATCCTTCCACATATCACCCAGAGTTCTCCATCCTCTCTAGGGACCTCATGCTCCGACAACAACATTAATCAATCAGCCGCTAGTAAAAAAAAAAAAAAAGGTCTGGGGCACCCCTCTCTTCTTACCACAGTGGTTCACACTCACTCTGAAACCGCCCAGACTTCTCACCGCATGCTAACTGTTCATCACAGTTTGGGTAACCGATTCCACACATGTCACTGTCCATCTTAACACCCCCCCCCCCCCCCCCCAACATGCACATCCAATATTTCTAAGGGAAGGAAAAAAATGTACATTCAAGTTGCTTGTATAAGAAATAAATGCAGTTAAAAGGTGGAAAACTGAAAGTTACAACAGCGATTTTTATCAAAGTGTACTCCAGCAAATTCAAAAGTAAACACAATTTGACATTTTATAAATTAAGTCGTAAAATGTAGCAGGAGAAATGAACAAACCAAGTGTTTTTGCTTTATATTTAGAATGATAATAAATGACACAATCTAATGTGTTGGTTTAGTCAGAGCCATCATGGAGGACAGAGACACCTCATGCAAAAGAACAACTAATTCTTGCCTGTTTTAATGCCAGTGTGTTGATGCAGATGTGTGCCAGAGGTGACTAAAAATGAGTGCAAGCAAAGAAAGCCACCAGAGTCACTGCTGTCTCCTCGCAGTTAGATAATAGACTTAAATGATGTCATGTGAAAACCTAAGGAATTTGTGTCATGGCTATAATTTGTTAATGCTGTTTTTCTCCTAATCTAATTCTGTAAAGCTTTGAAAGTCTCAAAAGGTCAACTCAAACTGGATTTTCCGAAAAGGTTACAAAGCAAAGAGTTCTGGAGGCTAAAATAAACAATGTCCTAAGCAGTGTTGCGGTTTCCATGTTTTAAGGAACACATGATTGAAACGCACTAAAGTTTGTTAACGTGTTCCGTCCTTGCACTTATTCAAACTCATCGCAAGTTTGTCTAACTACTAATGGCCGCTGGAAATTCCACATTCACGCAGTCATACAGCCCTTTGTAAAAGACGTGAACAGCTGACGTGAAACTCGATGAGGAAGAATGTTGATGAAATGTAAATTTGATGTACATGATAAGCTGTGCACCAGCTGGGTTTCAACACGGGTGCCCAAACGCTCCATCACAGGGCAAGAGGAAAGAGACCCTTTGGCCCGAGCACAAAGCTTCTCCAGCGCAGCTGCAATGACGCATCTTCCAGATGTCGTTCAGAGGCTGACCACAGTCTGAGACTGAGCGGGGAACTACAGGGGGCTGCAGAGGGGTCCCACACACGCTTATATTTTAATTTGTGCGAGCTGTCATGGTTGACTGTTCCCCATTTGTTATTAAAGATGGTGCTAATGTGGAAAGCAGTTTTGGGGTTGGGTGCAGATGTAATTTGCGTGGGTGGCACCTCTGTAAACAAGGCCTCCCTGGCAGTCAAAGCTGTAAATTAAAAGGCTGGATGCTCTTGGAAGTGATGAGTGTTTGGCTTAGCACTGACTCACAACCTAAACTCATAAACAGAGCTAACTGCCTCGCGTCTGCCCTCGCCGCTTTCACCATCTATCTTGATCAGCCCCTCTGCTCCCCCTTTTTTTGTTAGCAGAGCTACCGGTACTCCTTTACCACCACAAGCCGTGCAGTGGTTTTATCACCCCGACTGACAAATTGTGGGATGTGATCCATATCTCTCAGCAATTAGTTCCAGGTTGTCTCCATAGGAGGGGATGCTGCCAAGTCTACCTTCACTATATACTCAGCTGATGCTGCTCTGCCACTTTCCATCTGATAACCCCTCAGTTTTAACAGGAGCAGGCAGGAAAGTCATTCCGTGAGAGCGTTGTTTGCGCCCTCAGAGGGACCAGGTGGGGAAACACAGAGATGTGCAGGCAATAGGCTGCAGGTCACTCTAAATCAGCTCTCACACATGAAGCAAATTACATTGACTGGACTTTTTTAACAACCTGAGTCCTGCGCTGGAGCTCATCATCTCAGTCATCTTGTTTAACCAAATGTGTCACATAGGTCCTCTTTCATTACCAATAAACATTCTCCATGTGGCTATTATAGTTAGTGGAATCTAATAAGGCATAAGCATAGCTTTTTACGAAGCATGCAAATCAATTTTGTTAAAAAGGGTCCCTTTATCTCTGGCTTGCACTGAATGAGAACACGAAGAGAATTTAGCGTGAGCGCTAGCCTCTCTACCTTACATAGGTATAAAAATGAGCTCAATTGTACGCAGGTGCTTTTAAAAGGGGATTTTAAACAGATGATAAAACATATAACACACCCTGGTTGTTGTGCAATCAGTCATGTTTCTGCACTAAAAGAAAAAATAATAAAAGAAATCCCACTAGAGCCGAGCAGGGAAAACCAAACCCAACAGGCAGCTGTATTCCCGCCAGTGCGGGTTTACTTTTTCATAAAGGAATAAATAGGATTTGTGTAGATTGTCGGGGAGAAATTGTTGCAATGCATCAGTGTGAATGTTCTAACACTTTCTTATTATTAGAATTTAAATGACTTTGGTACAGTGCTTCTGTACTCCTGATACTTATCAAACTAATCCCACTCTCCTCACAAATTCACACTCCTAGCTACTTTAATTAGCATAGTGCCAGTCTGGAAGGCAGGCAGGGAGGGAATCAGAGGGGAAAGAAGAGAAGAGGAGGAGGATGTGTGAGGCAGGGGGAGGGTATTGCGTGGTATGAGACCGAAGAGGATTTGTATGTTGAAGCCAGTTGCATCACCCCTCTGTGTTTTTATGGCTATGAAGTCAGCAGCGCATTTTGTTTTGTCATTATCTCTCGGCTCTTGGTATTCATCTACCGAATGTTGCAAATTGGCTCCTGAAAGGCGTCACACATTCAGGACTTGTCTTTGGTTAAAGAATTCATGGAGGATTGTCTAAATGGGCAATTCTAAAATATAAATGATCCTGTTTAAGGGAAACAACACGGAGGGTTTTTTACTGCAGTGCAGTGTCACGCCTTTACAATGTTGCAGTGAGCATGTGTTATCACCGATCAGGAAGAAAACACAACCAAATCACTTATAGGAATCAATTCTGTTGAAACTGAATGGAGGATTAAAACAAATGAAGCAATATACTTGGCCAAACACGACCCAAGGACTGAATTTGTGTTGCTAAACTAGATATAAGCACTTTGGTAACAGCTGCTGTTTTAAATGTGCTTTATGAATCAAGTTGACTTTATTTTAGGCTTTTATCTGATCATATAGGTTTCAATATCGCTCTGATGTTTCTTTAAAACTACAACAACTCTGGTCTTTTCTTTTCTCCTTCTCATCTGTTTTCTCCAGCAGGATTGAACTAGACTTTTGAAGGGTTTACAGCTCCTCTCTCCCCTTCCCTCTGCCAAAACTTTCTCCTCCAGAGATGCAGACCTATCCAAACACACACTAGATACAGGCAAACATTTATTTAGTTCATGAAAACAGAGTCAGAAGTGAGCCACATGAATTCGGGTGCACACTTGTAGGTAAACAGGAGGACACAGAGGAAGCCCAGTGAAGAATTAAAACCGGATTGGGGAGAGCATCTCTGTTCCAAGGTGACTTTGTGATCAGGTTCCAGAGCACAGCCTCAAATCCTCAGCTTCAGGCTGTGTTGGGCTGTGTGAGACGTGTGCTCATAATATGTGCAGGTGTGTGATCGTGTACACACGTGCAGTGCCACTCGAGTGCATGTTTATCCCCGTCTGTGCTGAGAGTGATGTTCGTTGGAGAAAGCCACTTTGTGTTTGCCGCCTTTTGTTCCCCACAAATGAGACAAAACATGCTGAATATTGCATTTTAATCAACTTTTTGAGATTTTAGTACATTTAGAATCCAATAATGGTATATTAAACTGAAAAAAAAACTAAACTTTAATTCATAATTGTCATCTTGCTGCTTGAATGTCATGCAAAAGATTTAAAGGCCTGCAAAAGCCAATACAATTTAGAAGAAAACAATGCATTTTTTTTATTACAACTAGGGCAAAACATTGTTAAATATGTGTTTTGTGTTGTGACTTTTAAAACAATGCATTTATTGAGAAGTCACGTAACTATTATTTTAAATTCAGCATCTTTTAGCATAGTAACACAAGCACAAATATTTATATTTAAGGCCTTGTTTTAATATTTACCACTATCCAATAGCAAACTGAATTAGATGTCCTTTTTTGTTTTTGAACAAATCTAAAGGTTTTGTCAAGAATTACGTAGAAAAAGCAGAAATTAAAATACCACATTATGCAAGTGAAAGCAAAAAAAAATGACTTAAAATCTTGTGTTTTTGTGTTTGCTGATGACAAAGAAAAGAGGAAAGGAAGTTTAAGTGAGCATGAAAGGAGGTTGGTGTAAGTGGATGAGGTCGGAGGTGAAGTGGCACTGCGGGGTGGGGTGACTGGGAGTGTGTGGAGGGAAAGGTTGTCCCCACACACCCACCCCCACAGCCAGACAGCTGTTTGTCTGGCCCAGTTGGAGCTTAGTTCAGACCATCGGACCACGCTCCACTACATCCCAATGGTGGAAGTTTTCGGTGAGCTGCACTTTGCGTTTGTTTAGAAACAGCAAATTGAGGGGTTCAGACTGGGTCGTCGGAGGCAGTGGAGCTTGAGATAATGACTTCCTGTTGGTTTTCCACTTGTTCAACCTAGATTTGTCCTTTTCTCATTTGACGACACAGTCACTGCCTGTTGCATCTTATTTTCTTCCTTGTAAACTGAGCAAAAGGCAGAAAAAACAGCCCTTTAGAAGCAACAGCTGTGGGGGTAAAAGAACATTAAAATTAAGATCTCTGTTGGACTGAGATCCCTTGTAGAGCCTATACGAGTTTTTATGTATGTTTGTGCGTACAAAAAGAGGCAGCTCCCAAAATGCAGAGTATGTCGCTGTGTAAGTCCCCTTGAAAGTGTCCTTCTTTAAGACCTGTTTAAAAGGGACGCCCCCTCTTTGTGTCCACTGTTCTCTGTGGCGTATGGAGGGGCTTTTGTCCCCCTCTTTCATGTGTGCTCACAATAGCCCTGGCCGTTTGAAACACAACAGTAGATGAACTGCACTGACAGTGTATTAAACTCTGATGAATTGCCTGTGCGAGGCATAGATCAATGTCCTTCAACCCCAAGCACACAGCGAAGCCCAGGCCTTGTCTTGGTTAAATGGAACAGGTTGCTGGCTCTTTTCAAAAGGGCCCGATTATATTCATGTTTTGTTGAAGCAGAAGCCTTTTTAAAATGTGTAAATCTTTGCCGTTCTAAAGAGTCCCATTTTACCCCCTTTTATTCAGGAAAGTGACATTGTGCGCCTGCTTTTTTTTGGTGCTGCTCATTTTGTGAGCTTTTTGTCACAACTTTTCTCCACTTGGAAATTAAAAATACAAATTTTCTACAACTAAAATTCCCCTTTCAGTGTTTAATAACAGCCACAACAATGCAGAGGTGTATTTGTACAGATTCAGTGGGATTCCAGAAAAACAATTCCTAGTTGTTGTTTTTTTTACCAACATATTTGAGGAGTGTGAAGCCCAGGTTAGTGGTCTGTCTGTGACCTTTTACTAACTTCTTCCCTCTGAAGGGGGCTTAGAGAGGGCTTCTGTTTACACAGATCACAGCTTCAACCACTCAGGGTGCATTCACACCAGCCCTGTTTAGTTCGCTTTAATCAAACTCTTGTCTGTTTGCCTAGAAAGTCCAGTTTGTTTGGGGAGGTGTTAATGTAAAATCGAACTCTGGTCCGTCTAAAAACTTAGGTCTCAATTTGGTTGAAGTGAACTCTGGCGCGATTCGAATGCGGTGTGACTGCGAGTGAACCAGAGACTGCTCCAAAAGCAGGAAGTGGACTACAGCGCAGGGCAAACAAACGTGCATTTCTCTTACCTTGTACAGAGCCGTCAGCCGCCTTGTGTGGAAAACAACATTCTCTATGGTCTTCTGCCTCATCTTCCACCCATGCTGAGTCCATTGTTGAAAAATAACAAAAGAGAAATCTGCTAAAATTTGATGCCACTTCATTTTGGTTTTTATTTCCAGAAGAAGTGTCTTCTTCAGAGGTTTTTGTGTCGTTTCTTTCAGTAGTTCTTGGTGCAGCGCCACCACAGGCGAGGGGGGGAACAGGTTGGCTCGGTTGACAGTGCAGTGTGAATGTGAACTGCACAAGCTGAAAATGTAAACAAATGTTCTGAATTTTGGTCCCCAATAGAACCAGGTTTACCAGACTGTCAGGCGTGAAAACGACTTTAAGAACAACATTTATGGGCTGGTGAACTCCCACAAGGGCCACATACTGCAACACATGCAACAACACTGGCACCATTACCTCCACCAACTAAGATAACAAATATTTACAGGTTGCAGGACTCCTCTGAGACAATAAATTAAGACAAGAAACATAAAATAAAACGAGAAGATGCACCTTGACTTCATGTTTGTGTTTGAATTTCTCTTACAGGTGTGGTTTAGCAACAGAAGGGCTCGATGGCGCAAGCAGGCTGGCGCCAATCAGCTAGCAGCTTTTAACCACCTTCTTCCCGGAGGATTCCCACCCACAGGGATGCCGACTTTACCCACATACCAGCTACCAGAGTCCAGCTACCCCAGCGCCACGCTATCACAGGGTAAAACTGACCCCGCCTGCAGTCTATGTAAAACATACAATTCTGCTCTTCCAAGTTTAATTCAATTGTGGTCGAAATTACATTAGAACTGTTTATTTGTGGTATGCCATCCATATTTATGTACATGCTAATAAAGTTTTTTGAGTCATGCGCTGTGTATAAAAACCACACAGCACATAGTTAGCTTTATAATCACTTTTTTGTCACAGTGGAAATGAAAGAGTATTACATTATGAGTAGTTACATTGGTGCTTTTTTAATAAAAATGTTAGCAATATCTAATTATTTTTAGGAAGGATACTTAATCAATATCTTGTGACCTGTTGAGCTTGAATTTGTTGATCTGGACGCTTCCTGTCTTGCCTAATTCAGATGTTGTTATTTTTGGTTTGTTTGTTTCAGAGGGCGGCAGCACATTGCACAGACCCCAGCCCCTGCCTCCGTCCTCCATGCACCAAGGAGGTCTTAGTGCTGACAGCAGCTCTGCTTACGGCCTGTCGTCCAATCGCCACAGCTTCTCCAGCTACTCCGATACCTTCATGAGCCCTTCAGCGTCTGGCAACCACATGAACCCAGTTGGCAACGGGCTCTCCCCACAGGTCAGACCAACAGACTCTATATGGTGCTATTACAGCGTCAATGCTCCTTTATAATAGGTAGTGTTAACATTATTCCTTCCATCACCTCCTCCTCCTCCCACTGCTATAAGGATATGTAATTATATTTCACTGAAATTAAATTTCCAAAACAGCATGTTCAGCAAAATAACCGCCAGTGTGGGCCTTTATGTTCGCCGCTTTCAGAGCTGTGGATTTATTTTAGCTACTCCAAATTGCTACATTTGTAAAACAATTGGATTAACATCAACAAATTAAAATTCATCTTGATAGCACCACAAGTGCTCAAGCTGCTCCAAAACAGCGGTTTTCTACTTTCCTGGGACGTCTAAATCCTGCACTGAGCAGTGAGAACACATGCAGATGAAATAATTAGCTCAAGCTTATAAATGCGGACCCATAATCTTCTTCACGTAATTGTCTGCAGCGAGACGACTCCAGTGCCTTGTGTGCTTTTTTTCCTTCTTCTCATGTCTCTTACTGATTTCTAGGCAGCTGCGTGTGCAGACTGACAGCTCTCTGTGCATCCCTCTGGTCACTTCACCTGCTCTTGTGCTCTCGAAGTTATTAAATTTCTACACTTAACTCTCCTCCTCATTCTTTTCTGTCTTGATGCATGAATTAAAACGAGACGGATTGTTTCCTGCCTTCTCTGGAAAGATTTGAGTTCCTGCCCGTCTTTTGAAGTCCTCCATTAATGAGCGTTTAAATGCGACTCTGTGCGTAAGGGTTGAAAGTTAAGTAGCACAGAATGAAAAATGATTTGTGTTGATGCGAATTGTGTGTACAGAGTGAATTATACACAATTACCCATCAATACTGGCCAGTCTTGCCCACCCTCAACAACAAGATGTGGTTAACAGGCAGAAAATAAGATTGAAATGGTGTGTAAAGAGTTGAAAATGAATTTCAATGCTGCATTTGTCCACAATTACCCCGTCGTTCACACGTTTTATTGGGAGTTTTTTTTTTTCTTCAAATATTTCTCAAAGCAGATTGGAAACATTCTTGGTATTACCCTCTTTCTTCAGTGAAGAAAGAATTAAGGATTTTGTGACAAAAAAGAGATTTTCTCTCCTGCTGGAGCGACGGAGGATAACATGGAGGCTCACAGCGTGTTTGATTGTTAATCGTGGCACAGGGGTTTTAACTGCTAATGCTCTCGCTGCAAACCTGCAGAAAAAAAAACACACCAGGAACATGGAGGTTTTTTATTATTAATGGGTCTCTCTAATACTGGCATGGGGTGAACTGTCGCGTTCTCCCCCTCTCTTTAGAGCCGTTCATGAATGTGTTGGAATATTAAACATTTCCTGTCATAGTGAGGATTAGGACAGGAGATTTTGAACAACTGCAAAGTGTGGATTTCCAATATTCAATTACTCAATCAAAAGGGATTGACCAATATATGTTCATTCTTTGTGTATTATTAGAAGTTTTTTAATATAAATGTATATATTTTAAGTAAACATGTGCGTGCTAAGCGTTGATCATTGACTGCTATTTATTCGGTTTGAATGCATACAGAATACTGTGTGGCATTCCTATCAGCTTCTCAGCGTGGAGATGAGTGTTCCCACTGATAGCAAAATCAGAGTTCACTCCCTGGTGCAGCACCCTGCTGTGCTGGGCAGCCCTTACTCCACAAGCGTGCAGCTGCAGGAAACTCACAACAGAGAAAATTCACTCAGCAAACACTCAGGTTCACTTCAGACGCCGCGCAGCCTTTCCTTACACTAAACCAAACGATATTCATATGGTACATTACTGACATTCTACACCTTTTCATATATTTCTTCAAGTTTTCCTTCCGCGCTATGAAAAAAATTAATGCTGTTAAACTCTAGCGAGATGGAAATGAGGACTGAATCTGTTTCCAGGAGATATACTTGTGTACTGGTGTGCGCGAGCTATTCCTTCAAGTGTCTGTCTTCGATGGGCTTGCAGTCGCTGTAAAGATTGACAAAAAATCTGTGATTTGCAGCAAATGGGCTGCGATGGCGAGGTGCCAAATCTGTAATGGAATCCTGCAGTGTTCAGCAGTCCCGACAGGAGCTCGCGTCCATCCCAATCCCATAACCCATCCCGACAGTGCACATTTTCCCATTACAGGCTGTGGAAAAGCCATCCTCACTCCAAACTGGCTGCTGTCATTGTTGGATGTACAACATGTTTGGCTGGTTGAGGGAGGCGGTTTATTAAGGGTTGGTAAGAGTGAAGCTGTGCCTGACTGGGCAAACTGTATGAAAGCAGAAGTGTGTTTTGTTGTTGGTCTTGTTTCATTTAGCAGCTCAGCAGGTGTTGGGGAAAAAAGGAAAAAAAATGCAAGGGCATGAAGGACGGACATTTAAGTATTTTTCAGCGATCCATAACTGAACATAAAGTCACCTCTCCTTAATACTTTTTTATACATTAAATTTAAGTTTTACACACTATAAATAAGTTGACGGCTTATATACTTTTTTGTTAAGTATATATGCTTTGGACTGACAAGTAATATAAGGCTCCAACCTGATCTTTTAATTGATCTGTTGGAGCCTTATATTAATAGTAAATATCTATAGATATTTACTATTAAATCATGTTCTGAAGGCAACTTGCTGGACATTGCATTGGTATGAAAACATTTAGGCTCACTTCTTTTTTACTGCATGCTTAACAGGGACACCTGTTTGGAAAAACTACACTCGATCATAAGCTGCATGTGGAGCAGAGTGGCATGCATGATTTGGTTTATATTTTAGTGTCTATTGTGTGTGTCATCGAGGTCATGGCCAGGGATCTGCAACATGCGGCTCTGGAGCCACATGCGGCTCTTTGGTCCCTCTGCAGCGGCACTTCCAGGCTTTGGCCAAAACTAACATAAAACTGAATTTTATCGGTTGTTATAACAACAAAAAGGGCTAGTTTTAACAGTTTTCCTGTAATTTCGTTTGCAAATAAGTGAATACTAGAAACATTACAAGGAGTTAAACATACTCACTTTCACTTTACGGTTTCTTTCGTCAAAGTAGGATACTTAATTTTTATACAGTTAAAAAAATCACATAGACCTGCATAGTTTATCGTTTTAGTTTTTAGAAATTGGTCAAAAACTATATTTTTTTATTATTTCCTTTATTCGTTTATTATTAATATTTTTTTCCTTCTTTACAAGAATTTTGTCTTTTATTTTGTCTTAAAATGTAAAAAATATCAATAAATGTTAAAAATCTTAAACATTTTTTTGTTTTTTAATGTCACCCCTACTGGCCAGAAAAACATCCTCCAACAAACTTAAAGTGGTCTGCAGGCCACCAGTTGAGAATCCCAGCTGTAGCAGGTATTGCTGCTCCGGACACGTTAAATGTATTGAACAAAATGGCAGAAATGGCTCTTTTGATCGTAAAGGTTGCAGACCCCTGGTCATGGCAATTCAAGGTGCTTGAACAGAAAGCAGCAAGAGTTTATTTTTTTGCTTCTTGAAGATGTTTCACCTCTTATATCTTTAGGTATTTTGGGATGAGAGCTGAAACAGCCTCAAAAAAGTGACTTTTACCGCATATTTAAGCACCAAGACACTTTATTTGGACTCTACTCTTTAAAAAAAAATAACACTGAGGAATACAAAAAGAATAAAAAGTGTATATAGAAGGATGTTCAGATGTATTATAGAATGATCAGAGTAGGCTGATCTCTGTTACCCTGACAGATGTGGTGGATAGATTTTTATTGCAGTTCGGATGAAGGAAGTTTCAAAGTTTCATAAGAAACTTTTTTCTTTCTGTTTTGCAGTTTTGTGAAACTGTTGTGTGTTTTGGAATGACAAGGATGTGTGTATGTAAGGAAGGCCTTTGGGCTGTGTGAGTGGGCCGGGCCTACACATACACACACACGCACACATGCACATGTATGCGGGATCAGAGGCAGAGCGGCTCTCACCCCTGCCTCCCTTTGATCTGTGTCCCCAGGCCTGCCTGCCCGCGCGGCGCTGCACCGTACCACGCACGCTGACACCATGCTCACCAGCGACTCCCCACAACTGTCTGAGAGAGATAAGCCAGGGGAGACTCCAAACTGTGCTGCTGCTCTTCCATTAGCTAGCGCAGACGCTTCTTTTAAAAATGGGATGAATTATTTTTAAGAAGCTAGCTCTGCTGTTGCCAAGAAAAAATGGAGAGGGGAAAAAATGTACAGAACAATCTGGGGCTCTGGCTCCATTCCGCCTCCCTCCCTGACTTCTAACAAGACATCCTGCACCTGAATACCAATGAGGGGGGGAGATTCGTGTAGTCCCCCACATTATTAAAACTTGGGCATTAAGCCTCTCACCGGGCACTGTGTCAGCTGGCAGCCTCCACTGACAACAAATCAAAGGGGATGAGCACATAGCCTGCATTCACAGCTCAGCCACTCGCAGAGCAAGTGGGGGAATACATACTGGTTAATTAGAACTCCCATTAAAACAAATACTGTTTCAATTTGGCAAGTATAAAAAAAGATGTAAGAGGCTTTAGAAAGAAGAGACCTGCTGTCGGCTGTTGCCAAGAAAATCCAGGGGCTGTAAATCATATCCAATGGCTATACTGTTTCTGAACAGATTATTAGCGTTTGCTGTTGTTTTGCAGCACTTACGAACTCAGAAGATAAAATTTTACCATAAATATTGCTTCTTCTTTTTTTGACACGTAGTTGTGATGCATTGGCCTTCTGCACGGTGAGTTTGTTCTTGCCGCTTGCAGACACAGCTGTTTCAGCTGCTGCTGCTGCAGATAGTAAATAATAATTAAGCTTCTGCGTCTGAAGCAGAGGTTTCAACGTGCTCTGGTGCAGCGTACTGTGATCAGAGTTGCAGCTTTAAATGTAGGCCTCCTCTGGTGGTGCTGCAGTTTTCAACCGTCTGTGCACCTGAGCCATTTGTTGCTCCGTCTTTTGAGTCTCCTGAGCCGACGAGTGCTGCCATTTTTTTGTTCGTTCCAAAATATTTCTGGTTGGCTCTCGGTGTGTTCATAATCTATTTTTTTCACCTATCAACCTTGCTTCCCTCTTCTTGGCTTTTTGTCATCCAACGACGCTTTGCCAATGGTGCTTTGCATTCTCTCCCTCTCCCCACCTTCCCTCTCCTGCTCCAGCTTTCTCCCCTGGAGAGGCAGCTCTTCTCCCTGCGCCCAGATGAAAGGCTACGGCGGACAATAAAAATGCTATTTAAATGCAAGGGTGTTTGTGTGCGGGTGAGAGATATTTTCCCGCTGAAAGTGAGCTGCTGCATCCTGATAAATAGTAAATATAAGGGAATGTGATTTACATTTATCTTGCAGAGGCAGCCAATATGAATTTCAGTAAATCCTAGAAGATGGGGATTTAAGGAGGAAAATGACTGCGACTGATTCACATGCTGTGTGTCCCACGCAGCTGAAATGCCTATAAGGTGGAGAGTGCCACTGCTTTTATTAAAGTACGTGCACAGACATCGATCCTATCGAAATAAAACACTTATTACACACGGGCATGCACTGTGTCACAAGCTCATCTGTGGAGATGCCCTGCCTCATGCACATCATGTGAAGGTGACTAGAAATAAAAGCTATGTGGAAGCTGCTGGACATGTTGTCTCATCTCTTTGAGGTCAGGGTGGGGTGTGAAGGGTTATGGGATGGCTGGGGAAGAAGAAGGGCTCAAGTGCTGCTCATCGAAGGTTTGGGATGTTATGTAGCTGCATGTGTTTCCTGTTAGTTCCAGATGCCACTCTGACAGGTGGATAGTTGTGATTAATACTCCCTGACTTCTTCTCTCACCCATTCTGTCCCTTCTTCCTTCTGTTTGTTTTATTGTTTCTGCATGCCCCTCACATTCTTCACTTTTCTACTCGCAAAGCATCAAAAATAATTTCTTTATCATTTTCTAAACGAAAAAAAAAAAAAAAATACAAGTTCAGAAACATTTGTATTGTCAGCATCTTCACTGGACTTGTCTCCTTCTTTCCTTCCTGACAATAAGATGAGAATATGGGAGTCTGACGGGTCCTCAGCTGGTTGTCTCATGCAGCAGCTCGTCCCTCTCAGTCTCCAGCTGAGAGCTATTTCACTATTTATTTACATGTAATTATGGCTATGAGGTGCAGATATTAACACTGTCAAGAACAATTTGACCTGACATTTTTCACTAGACCTGGCCCCTGCTGTTTTCAGCAAACAACCTTTTCTCCTCTCCCCCTCCCCTCTCCCTCGATCCGCCTCTCCTTCTTCCTGGAGCTACACTCTCTTGTCTGCACACACACACACACACACATACACACATGCACACCACAGGCCCTGCCTTGCAGAAACCACTCTCCTGGAATCAGAAAATCTGCCGTTTAATTTAGCAGAGGCATCTGTGCAAGGTGCGAAGAGTTGGAGTCTGTGTGTGAGAGTTTTTGTGTGTGTGCACTGAAAGAAAAGGGGATAAGGGGAGTGGGGGGTGTCTCTTGTTCCCAGTGGCTGAATCCATCCCATAGTTACTCAAGCATATCACTAGCAGAGAATAGAGGATTGCTCCCCACACGTTCTCCAATTGCAGTCCAATAGACAGCATATTAACCTCTGGTTAGTGCGGGGCCCGGTTTAAAGCTGATACTGTGGGACATTTAAGAGGGAGGGAGCTTTTCTGCAGCTCGAACAGCTGGGCTTTCTTAAACAATAAAGCTAACATGAGCAGAAGTGGCCTAAAATAGATTCAGCTTAATAATAATTTGTAAGAAGACGCAGGAGGAGGTGTGGACAGGCCTAACATAAATATGAATGATATTCCATTTCCACTCATTGATGCTTCCTTTGTATGCAGAAACAGCTCTAGATAGAGGAGACAGACGTAGAGCAGATAACGTGTTGTGAGGAGTGACAGCTTGTTCCAGTGCCCACTAATCGTCCTCATCTGGGCCTGACTTGTCAATGCCCAGATTCTGTCAATGCCAATCAGCCACTTAATTGGACACAATTAGCCCCCCCCCCCCCACATTATCTTCTTCAAAGACCCGTTTTTCTCCGTTCAGTGCCAGCATCGTCCCCTCTAACGCCTCTTCTTCTCGCTCTGCCTGCGTCTCTTCATCCCGTGTGGCTAGTTGAGGACACTTTTCTGTTTTTATTAATGTGTTGGGTCCAATTAACGCAGTGGCACGCAGGCCAGAGCCCGTCATCTGCTGCCTGCCACCGTCCCGACTATCTGATGCAACCCCCACACCGCCCCCTTGCACCACCTCCACCGTGACCAAAATGCTTTAATTCAATTTATGCAATCACTGTTATTTTTAAATAGTCATTTTGTCTGCTCAGATGAGGGGCCTTACTGCCCGCTGGGCCGGCCCTCTCATGTGAGGGATAGGGGTGGAAGGGGGAAGGCTGCAGGAGTAAGAAGCAACTCACTGGAAGGATTAGAAAGTCTGATATATTTTATTTATTTTCTGATTCTTTGGGTTTCAGGTTTTGAACACTTTAAAAAAAACTTTTTATTTAATTATTTTTGTCTTTCCTCAAAGTCAGACACTTTCTAGACATTGGTAAATGTTTCTGTGTCACTCGTGGATGACAGAATTAAACTCCTCCTTTAATCACCCCCTCCGGACTGGCCTTCAAATATTGATCTAAAACGTAGTGTCACCACTGTGGATCTTTAATCGCTCCCTGCTTCGGCGAGTATCAGCCGGGCCGATCTGCTAAGGTGCACAATGCTATTCTGCACCACTCAGATAACTTGCAGACATTTGGAGTGCTCATTTTTCCCCCGTCTGCCCCTATGACCTCCGCCTAACTTAAAGGTACATCTCGGGGGCATTTTGATTTGGGCAGAACGGGGAGGTATCGGTGACAGAGGAACTAATCCAGTATTGCACAGATTAAGAGTATTTGTGGAGTGGTGTGTGTTGGCGCTGGCGCTGGGAATGGAACAGAAGGGGTTCCTATCAGCTCTCCAGGCAGGCTGGCCCTCAGGCCAGTACAGTCCTACAGGAGTCTTTGTACTTTCCAAAGCCTGCACTTTCCTCTCACTTACTCTGTATCACTCTGTCCTTCTTGCTTTCTTCCTATAGTCTATCATGTTCTCTGCTCTCCAAGTTCTCTATTTGCACTTGTGAATTTGTGTTGTGTTCATCCTGCACTAATCAGCACACTGAAAATGTGCAGGTGTAAATGTGACATTTGTGGCAGTTATAATACGATTTTTGTGATTGACAGCTTTGAGGAGTTTTTTTTTTTTTTTTTTTAAAGACATAAAAACGATCATTTTCTATTTGGTGGGATTTAAGTCACTAAGTTGGAAAAATGCCAACAAATAAACATTTATAACCATTTTTTTTTTTTAAATATGGTAAGCAGCATGCGCAACTTAGTTTCCTTTTCCCAACATTTTTCTCTCTCTTTCAGTTTTGTCCTCTTTCTATGATTAACCATGTTTTCTACTCCGTCTGTGTCACATTGTTTTATTGTAGCAAAAATACTAACAAAGAACAAATAGTTAAACATTCACACAAACAACAACAAAAATTGTAATATGGCTGTTGAAGAAATTAGGGAGATATGAAAGGGGCCTCTTTTTGTCTCAAGTGTGCTATTTATTTATCTGAAAGGATGCACATTGTATCAATTTACACTTCCACACTCACTCTGCCACAGGCCGGAGGGCTCAGAAGTTGAGAGAATTAATTACTTTTTTATTATTATTTATAAAGTAATCTATCTGTGGAGAGCGAGAGTAAAAAAAAAAAAAAAAAAAAAAGGAAAGTGAAGGGGTGTGTGTGTGAGAGACACAGAAGCAGGGAACGCCCTGAAGCATTGTCCTTTAAACTGGATCCTGGCTCACATTATCTCACAAACCAGCACTCACATAATGTCGAACAACAAACGAACTGCAGGCTGCTGGGGACGCTGTATGGAGGCTGAGAGAAGGGAGGTGGAGGGTAGGGAGTATAAGGAAGGAAGTAGAAAGAAAACTCAGCTCAAAAGAGTGTGTTGAATGTATGAAATTAGCTTTTTGTTTCTACTCTAAAGTTTTGCACCATATTGAACATTGCTGTTCTTGTTTAAAACACTGAAAGGTGCAATTTACCCGACTATGTGCAGTGATGCTCTGTGGAATCCAGGTTTTCAACAGTATCAACTAGGGATGCATGATATTATCGGCATGGTATCGTATCGGCCGATATTAGCATTAAAGTTAAATATCGGACATCGGTCATTCCATCAAAATAACTCACCGATATAAAAGGTGCTGTTTTTGTATGACAACCCAGTGACAAGGATGCCTGCAGCGCCAGAACAGCATGATGATGTCACACGTGCCTACCTGATCTCACGGCGGAGAGGAAAATTCAAAATGTCAGCGGTGTGCAAGGTTTTTTTTTTCGTTGGTGAGGATGTTGGATTCTGAAGATTTTTGGACTACATTGAGCCTCACTCCAATGTCCCAATTCTGAGATATTTTTCCGATGTAGCCTTACCCGAGTTACAAGCCGTCATTACCCATGTCATTGAGAAGCTAATAGTCGATAGCACTTGTGTGAGTTTTACCACAAACATTTGGATGTCGTGTTAGCCCCGTTAGCATGATTAGTCTTATGGCACAATGGCGAGAAAAAACTTTGAACTTAAAAAGTCTGTCCTTCATGCCCAAGAGTGCAGAGGATCCCACACTGCAGCTAGGAACCTGGAACAAGCCTCCACAAGTGAGACAGAATCGCAAGTAACTAATGCTAATAAATAACATTTAACACTTTTCATTTAATATAAGTTAAAGTGCTATGCATATCATATGGCTGTTACTGAATATATGTCACCAGCTCTTACAGCTGTTGCACAGTTTTTGTACCAAATAAGCCTAAATAAGAGGGCTATGTTCTGACAAAGGAAAGTATATAAAATATCGGTATCGGTTATTGGCCAAATAAGTTTTAACGTATTGGCATATCGGATATCGGCCAAAAATCCAATATTGTGCATCCCTAGTATCAACATTTAGGATTTAATTAATATATTGCAAGTAACACAAATATAAAAATTATCCAGATGCAATTTTTTGAGCCTTTCAGCTAAATGAACTGAAAAATGTTTGAGAACATCAAAAAAGCAAAATCCTACAATTGAAACAGACCTGCAAATATCCAAACCTATAATAAAATAAGACACTTATATTTGACTTATACTCACAATTAAAGTCTGGCTGGAGTTCACCTTCTATCTGTGCCTTCATCAGACTTAGAATGGAGGTGAAACAGTATTGATTTTTATTTAGCAGTGTGAACACAATACAAATGAAAACCCAATTTCTCCAATAAATGTAGTCTTTCCCCCCTCAAGGAAAACTTAAATCATTAACTCAGAATGTTCATTTTTTGTGAGGACAACTCAAGGATATCCTCACACGACACTTGTCACACTCTAAAGTAGCCAACTAATTTGCTAAAATAGCAAAACTGCATCATTGTGATGATAAGAAGTCATCTTCTCTTGAAGAACTTTCATGAGCATGAATATTAATTGAACCAAATGTTGGCTATTCTGTTCCACGATGTAATCAAGCTTCAATTAACCAGTAACTAAAATGGACTCCTGCCCTCCAGCTGTCCCTCTCAGGACATTTTACTTCCTCCCCCACTCAGTTTAAGCAAACCATCATTATGTTTCCTCCTCTTGCTCCTCAACGTGCTCACCTCCATATGCGAGAGAGAGGAACATGTGTCCAACATGAAGAGGGCAATGAATCTCTCTCTTATAGATAAATGTCACATGCATTGTCCGCAGATGTGGAGGGAGTCGGTGGGGGTTTCCTCACTGATAGAATTAACATGTGGAAATTATGAACCCCTCTATGTTTCTGATGTGCTTCATATTTCCTGGGAGGCCCTTAGATATGATTCATTTGCAGAATGTGGTTAATTTTGTCTCTGTGGGATACTTCTATGCTATCGAGCATCATTTGTAGAATGGTTGGCTTGTCCCTGCATTGCTGCATGTGAGCCCGTGTATGAGTGTGTTTGTGCATGCATGCTCACAAACATATGTGTGGGTGTGCATCACCTCCTGTTTAACTACCTCCATGATGGGCTAATTGGTTTAGCAGCCGAGGGGCCAAAGGCCAGTGCAGCATAGCGAAGCCTCAACATGAACCTGATGTTGAAAGGAAGAATTCATCGAAGGAAAGCATGTGTGGGACAGTTACCCTTTTTTTTGTTCTAACCATACCTTCTCTCTCACTAACACATTTTTCACTGCATCCTGTGCTTCAGATTGGAGAAACACCAGCAGTAATTTCTTCTCTTGCAACACAATTTGAGACCTATAGAAGTATGTCCTGTGCTATTACATTAATCTACGATATTGAATTTGAAGCTTTTGTGCATTTTGAATTATAAGGGTTTTGCAGTGTTTAATCAACTCAAACTTGCGGCATCAATGGACCCCTCACTTTTTTTGTGGGGCCGATTTTGTGTCGGGATCTGAGGGGATCGTTTACCAGTTCCAACTCCATTACTATTCATGATATGGGTAGGCTAGGGGCGAGGGATTAGGGACTCCCTTGGTGCTTGTTGTGCCGTAGGCTTGGGCTCAGGCCTCAGGCTTTGGGATGCAAGCTGTCTGGCAAGTATGGTGGGTCTATTATCATACTGGGACCCTTCTGTCCCACAGTAGGATGTTTTCTGACATTGCCAGCTAATGGAAACAGTGTCTCTTGTTCCCTTTTACAGCTTCCTTAACCTCTTCATACTCCCCTGCTCAAATAAAGGAAGCAAAAAGGGGAAGTTTCTCCAGTTTCCTATTTTAAAGTTGAAATTGTGTATTTCTTTTGCTGTCTTCACCGTGAAGAGCAAGGATGGTAACTATACTTGCAGGGGAGGGGGAAAGTACTATTCCTCAACCCTGTCAGTGCTTTGATCCTCAATTTTCCAAGTTTCAAACATCTTTTTCTCTCACTCCTCTCCTACCCGCTCCAGGTGATGAGTATCCTGAGTAACCCCAGCGCCGTACCCTCTCAGCCTCAGCACGACTTTTCCATTTCCCCCCTGCACAGCAGCCTGGAGAGCTCCAACCCCATCTCAGCTAGCTGCAGCCAACGCTCTGACACCATCAAGAGCGTGGACAGCCTGGCTTCCTCCCAGTCATACTGCCCCCCCACCTACAGCGCCACCAGCTACAGCGTGGACCCTGTCACTGCAGGCTACCAGTACAGCCAGTACGGCCAAAGTAAGTAATTTTTTCTTTACATCTTTACCTTAAATTGACTAAAATAAAGAATAGAAAAACAAGAGGTGATGTTTAATTCTCAGGCAGTAGATCCTCCTAACCTTTGCACCCTGGATGTTGGAGGCAGACACGTGCTCTTGATAAAGACACCCCCCACCCCCCACCCCCACCCTCCTCTCCTTTGCTCTACTCCATCCTGGTACAGCGCTAAGTCACACCCCACTTCGCTTGGATGGGAGAGACAAGAGGACCACTTCAAAGAACGGCACACCCTCAGGGGCCACAGTGTCCTTTTGCCCACCTCTCTTTCTCTTGTTTCCATCACACTCACACACCCCCAGGGCAGGAAAGAGTTTGCTTTATTAGATTAGCATAATTGACTGATGCTGTCACAGCCATTCATGAGAGGTAAAATGAAGCACACTTCCCCAACAATCCAGTCCCCACCAGCTCGCTCACATTTGTTTGTATTTATGTGTGGATTCTAGTCGTCCTATTGTGCTGTTCTGGTGATTCTTCTTCTTTTAATGTGCGTTGCACATGAATAAAAAAAAGGGCACCCGTGCCAGTCTGTCACGTTTCCAGTATGCGCTTCAGCATTTTTTTGTCGGCGGCAAGAAACTGATGGCAGCGCGGATGTGATCTGATGTGAGGTTAATTAAGATGGTGATTGAGCACAGTGGATGGGTAATGAATGGAGGGGAGAGGAAGGAGCTGCCGTCTGATGCTGAAAATGATCGGCCATGTGGAGTGTGGAGGGCATGAAATCGGAGATGCCAGTAGTAATGAAGACTGGCACACAGAACACACACGGGGACCCTTGTGACTGACAGCCCAGAGACTTTACCGGGATGCACAAGCTCGGTGCCAGCAGCATGCCAACCTCAGACAAGTGACAAGGGAGGGGTTTTTATCTTTCACTCCCGCTGTCTGAATTGTTTTTTATTTGACTCGTTCTTTCCTGCCACAACTTATTTCAGCCCTAATTAGAGGAATGAGATGAGAGTGACTGGGACACATGTCGCTGGAGTCTCATGTGCGTTTTCTTGTCTCCTTGTTTCTGTGCAGCTGCTGTAGACTACCTTGCTAAGAATGTAAGCCTGTCCACCCAGAGGAGGATGAAACTCGGGGACCACTCGGCGGTGCTGGGGCTGCTGCAAGTGGAGACGGGACAAGCCTACTAAAGCTACACCCTGCACCTCCATTCCTCTGCCTCGCCCTGTTCCACCTTGCTCCATCTACTCCAGCTTGGCTCCTTTGCGGCTCGCTTTGACACCAGATAAAGTGATGTCTGTTGGCTCAAGAAGTCATTTTGGGGAATGAAACAAAACTTTTCAAACTGTTGTCAATCTCTGGGTGGCTACACAATATTTCCTCGGAATCATTTGGGCACATTTGCCTTGCAACTTGTACTCCTGTCTACGTCCAAAACTCTGTTTATCTCTCCCAGATGGGCAGACAGGACCCCACAGACGGTGGATCTCTATATGGCCTGAACTCCTGTTTGTCATGGCTGCAGTCCAGCACACACTTGGAGCCATCAACAATTTGTACATTGACCTCGCTGTTCATAGTAGTTAACAAAGCAAATATCATTTGACCAACTCTTCTTATTCTTGTTCCTTTTTGATATTGTTCAGATTATTGTTGCTATTATATGATTAATGTGATTTTTTTGTTGTTCTTTGATTCCATTCGTATCTCTTTTATCTGTTAGATGTTTGCGTGTAAAAAAAAAAAAAAAGAAAACGAAGACGAAACACAGTGGATGACTGAGATTGATCTGGAAGCACATGTCTGTTGTGTGTGTTTGCGTGTCAGCCCATTCACACAAGAGAGGATGATTGTTTTCCAAGCTGCTGTTCCCCGAGCTCGAATGTTCATGAGCGATTTGACCTTCTCACTTTCATATTCGTCTTGACATTCCTCAAGAACTTGGCCACTCAGTGGGAAGTCTGGCTGGATGGGATCTGCAGGGAATTTAAGCAGCGTTTTGGAGGCCAAAAGCGTTTCCCTTCATAACCTCCATCCCATCCTTAGCCGTGGCCCATAGGGAGGGGGGCATTGTTTGCAAAAACAGGATTGAGGAAATTAATGTATTTTTTTAAATATGGACCTCGCCAAGGAGGGTTAACTGAACCCCTCCCAGTCCTACCAAATCCCATCTGTCAGTGAATCCTGGGTGACTTAAGCAGATTAAATCACACCGATATAATGTCAACGCTAATTCACAGTGACCCGTTCCATTACTAGCCAGTGTTTCAGTTTCATCCCGTCATTAAGACGTTTTGTAAATGCACATGCAGTCCATGTCTACTTTCTGACTCAATGAGTTTTCCTTCAAAACATTCCTATGACTCTGTCTATAAAATACGTTATAAGCATTCCTGAATTATCTGATGTGATTAAAGAGATGATAAGCTGTGCCATTCTAATGCACTCTGAAAAAAAAAAATTCCAGTATAAATAATCCAGTCAGTTGTGTAAGGGCACAAGTACCACCACTGATTGTCCACCCCACCCCCCACCCACACACACACACACTTAGTGCTGGACTGGAACTACATCTAATCCTCAGCTATATGACATTGTCACCAAAATGTACAAAAAAGTTAAAAAAAAAATGCTAAAATTATAGGATATATGGAACATTTGTGTAGCATTGACCTTTGATACGACCCTAGCGGTTCCCATGAGGTGTCTGACTTTTATTTTATTTTACATTTTATTTTACATCGATGCTCACAGAGTGGTTGAGACGAGACTCTGACACCATCAAAACTAGGGGAAAAAAAAGTCTACATTCCCAGGAGCAGATTGTGTATTGTTTCCTTATAAAGAGTATGTTTTATACTAAAACAAAGTTATGGATGAGTGATGGATCTGTGAAAGTACGTGTTTTGTTTAAGTTTCTTTAACTGGCCCGTTTTCCTTTTGGTTTGTTTTAACTGTATTTAACTGGTTATCTTGTTTGAGTCAAAATAATTGTTTCTGGTTTTTGGCCCACATGATGATGAATTTGTACAAATTAGTAAAATATAAACTGAAACTGTTTTGAGTAAAACTGTGTCAGAGAGGAGCAACGTGAGCTGAACTTTCAGAGACTCCCTGGACCATAGTGTATATTTGTAAAGATGGCTGAAAGAGACATCGTCACCTAACGGAGAATTTTTAACCAGACTGACTTAGCTCTGATTAGACCACGGACCCAACACCCCTGTAATCAGAGCCTTTCAGGTGTGTCGACGGTTTGAGCAACGATGTGAATAACAGCATCCTCTCCTCTTTGAAAAAACTGAAGAATCATGTTTGATTTTTGGACCAATAAGACTTAAGGAGAACAAACTAACGCTGACTCCGCACTGAACGGCAGCAGTTTTACCTGCTCCACTTAAACACCTCACTTGTGTATATTTGAAAAAGGATGAATTTTAGAAATGTCTTTAGTGTATCAAACCCATTTCTAACACCTGCATCAATAAACATTTGGATATTTAAGGCATACACCTCTTTCCCCTTCCTCCTGTCTCTTTGAACCTTAACCTGTTTAGTTGCTTTCTGTCATCTGTGCTTTGCTTTCCTCCTTTTTTTTCTGTTCCGCATGTGTGTATATTATCATGGTATAATTTATTCTGCTGTACGAAGTATTAGAGTAGTGGGAACTTGTATTGGTATTTACTACCTTCAGCCTGTTGGTGTGTTTAATGTAACACTGGCGTAACTGTTATCAATTAAAGATCTAAAACTGATTTGGTTGTCTGTCCTTTTTTAAACCTCACGTAAATTTAAAAAAAATAAAAGTGTTTTAATACTATTTTTATTGCCTTTAATGCATTTTCATTTCACTGTGAAAGCGGGGCTCTGTGAAAAGTTAATGAACAGTTATTATCATACTTGTTGCAGTTAGCACTATGAAGGATCCCAGTTAAGAGAAACAGTTGAATTCTGACACGATTGACAAGGTAACAGCTAATTTGAGTGAGGTCAAAGTCAGAGAGAGTTGCTGTCAACTTTAAACAACCCAAATATTTTATAGTAATTTCTGTAAAATCTAGTACTGTTTTTCTTTACAATTTGTATTTTTGTTGGCTGTAACTGGGACCCTGTACATAGTTTGGTTCCACACCACATGTGGTGTGAATGACAATAAAAATCCTTGAATCCTTGAATATGTATCTTTACACCACTGTCAGTTCTACATTTTATGAGTATTTTGGCAAAAATATGATAGTTTTCCTGCCAGAAATACCTCAAACTACTAAAGCAAACTTCTTCTACTTGTAAATGTCAAAAAGTTTTGGTAAATTATCATGTAATGTACAATTACCAGTATTGTAAATGTTTATAACACAAAGTTTGTATGAAATAGTTGAACATTTCAGGTTTAAGTTAATTTAAGCTGAAAATCCACTTTCTTCCTGATCATGTTCACATCAGTCATTGGCTAACTAGTTATTTCTTCATACACTTTTCACAAAACCCCACTTCAAAATATCTGTTTAACTCATTATTCATTTAGTAAAAGATGGACTAATAAATGTTTAATTACCAACTATTAACCTAAATAATTTTTGAGTTGTCTTTGATTCAAGCTTTTAAAATATGAGTAGCTTTTATTCCATTAAATTTATTGTGAACTATTTGAGTTTACAGTGTAGAGAGAGAGCCCTTGGAGAAAGTAACAAGTACTGCATGTTCGCAGTTTTCTGTGATTCATTAGACAATAAAATTTGTCTGAAGGAAATATTGCCTTCAGATTAGTTGCAGGCAGGCCCCTTGTGAATTATGCAACAGATCAACTGCAAATTATTTTTCTATGTACACCCAAAGCCTGTCCATGAGTCAGTGTTGCTCCTGTTTGTGTGTCCAAGTGTATTTGTGGAG
This sequence comes from Nematolebias whitei, assembly GCF_014905685.2. Lineage (NCBI taxonomy): Eukaryota > Metazoa > Chordata > Actinopteri > Cyprinodontiformes > Rivulidae > Nematolebias > Nematolebias whitei. The sequence continues at coordinate 31,999,155 of NC_056504.1, forward strand.
TCACTGGGGTACCATTGACTGTTACTGTTAGAGCGCTGGTGATGTGATTAGCGAGTGACGAGAAAGCAGACGTTCAAGTCTGAGAGACATTACAGACAAAGAGTGTGTCTCGCTGCAGCTGTAGGAAGTAATTCATTCTGCCTGCTGACCAGCAGCGCTCATCTCTCCCACCTCTGGACAGGGAATGTCACCCGCAAATCTCTGTGGTATGGTGTAAATGTAGGGGAACTAAACGGTACGGTATGGCTGCATCCATTGCATTTTATATCACACAACAGAACAGGAGAACTCATATATATATATATATCTATATATAGAGAAAAATTA
>NC_056504.1:31999881-32035324 GCF_014905685.2 Nematolebias whitei
AGAACAATGCAGGAGGTAATTTCAAGCATATTGGATGTGACATCAGATGTAGTAGCAATAAAAGGTGCATTCATATTTTGTTATTTTGTAAGAATGTAAAACGTCCCAGTGTTGAACTGAAGGAAATTCCATCCATCCATCCATATATTGATAACTAAGGCTATTTTATCATCAGTTCAATTCAACACATAAAGGGTGTCACACATCTTTTTTTTTTATCATTTATAAATAGTTTTACAAAATAAATTGGATGCCGAAAATAATCAGTGTTTGAATAGTTTTTTTTTTAGCCTTTTCTGGCATTATGAATGTCATTCATCATTTTCACATTTATTTACTCAGTATACTCTTTTAGATTTGGGTTCATGTTTTTATTTTACAAATTTTATATGTTTATATCTTAAAGGTTACTGATAAAATTAAGGATTCAGACAGAAAATACATTTAAAAAGCAGACTGGGTTTCTGTGACATGTCGGTCATAAAATCTGTAGTTTTTCTTTGAGTATATTTAGAGGTGATTGACAGACGTATTGTGAGGAAGCTCTTTGCCTCCTCTGTGTCATCTCTCATATATTCCTCTATAAGTTTGTGTTCTGCTTGTCCAGATTAGGTCTTGGCATGTGCTATGGTTGTCCCCTCTGCTCCAGTTCGTCTCCTGAGGTGCCAGCCTGGGAGTTTTGCCTCCCTCCGGTGTGCTGTCACTCAGACCGGACGAGGTGGCGGCTCAGGCGGCGTTGTGTGGGAGAGCTCTCTGACACTTCCCACATCTTTTCCTTTGATCCCATAATTGATTGACTACAGGAGCAGAGGATAAACAGAGCCCACAAGAGCGCATTCCACTCGCCTCTCTGGAGTGGTTTAGATAAAAATGTAGAGGCCTGAGCTTTCCGTTCTCCCTTTCCTTCCTCCATACGGACATACGGCCATTGAAGGTGGCACTGTGTCATGGTGGCTTAGCTGCGGGCTGTGTCCTCAGGCCCCAGGGGCTTGCGCACTGCCCCAGAGTATATATGGCCAGCAGTAATGGGTTTGTTTAGATCACAGGAATGGAAATGAAACTCCTGAGCCTTTTCTGCAGAAACCAGGAGGCCCTATCGCTCAGGAGGCAGCGACAGAAGAGCCACACAATCTCGACCTGGCCATACTTACTTTCACAATGAGCCATGGAATAGAAAGTAGGATTTAGATCTAATTTAGGACTTCTGAACCTCAATATGCTATGAAAAAAAAAAAAGAAGAAAAAATAAATCTCTACGTAATATACAGCTTAATGTGCAAAAAAACAGTTTTTATTTCAAAGAAAAATAGTGTTTAAGAACATAACTTGAGAATTATTTAAACTAGTTATGTTAATTATATTCTAATTTTACAAATTTGTCTTCAGAAAGAGTTCAGAACCGTGTGCAGGTATGCTAAGAAATGATTAAGAGATGCTCTGGGGGTCTTGGTTTTATTCTTTGAGATTATGTGTCACAGGGAGTAAAAAGCTCCCAGCTGTCGCCATGAAAGTACTTACAGTATAATAATCCCCCAAATCCTGTAATTATGCCAGCATACGCTGTGTACCTGAGCCTCAGCTTTGTGCTCGTCACCTCGAGGATCCCCCTGACACAAACGTGCAGCTTGCACTGCATATATCTCCTTCCAAACTAGGTATTTTGTGCCGCGAGAGAATCTTATTTCTAGAATATTTCAGGTATTTTGAATTTCATGGTTCTCCCCTCTCGGGTATTATAGACAGCTAATCTGTCATGTATAAGTAAAAAGAGCTCAAAAAAGTATTGTTCTAGACGGAAGTCATCTGATTTATCAGCCATCAATATGTCCCCGTCATGAAATCTCTCACCTATAATATATTCAGTCATTTAAGTATTACTTCATAAGACCAGTGTGGACATCTATATGCTGCAAATGCAAATCTGTGCACCTCCCTTGAAGTAGACAAAACAAGACAAAAAAAAAAAAGGCAGAAGAAAGTCAGAGTAAAGTTGTAAATCTAAGAAATCTGAGGGAGATAAAAATCACTGTGAAGCCGAGCTCAATTTAAAATGTGAGCTGCATTCTCAAACTAATTAATATTAATAACAAAAATGGAAATGAGTGTAGTGGCAGCCCTGAGTGAAGAACAAGCTGGGTGCATTCAGTCAGGAGATTCATATACAAGCCCTTTCTCTCAGGAGAAGTGGGCTCCAAACAGGCGTGACGGCAGGGCATAGACCGCCATACACACAGACAATTTTTCTAGATAATAGCCTATCACGCAGGATACAATTTAAATTAAAAAATGCAATTTTCACCTTGAAATGAACAAATGATTACAATTTCTATACAAATTAAGGCATCCAGGCTGTGCCTCAGTACTGTGCCAGGGCCATGAAACCTGACATAATTACCATGAAATACATTTTCAAATATTTGTATTTTGTCCATCGCTTTAAAACATGCCACTCTGCCTTCTGCGGGTTTGTGATCTCACCTTCTGGGGGAAATACATAAAAAAAGAGGGAGGAAAAAAAAATCATCAGAGATGAAAAGCTCTTCAACAGGAGAGATAAAAATGTAGAGGGGGGGAAAAAACAACCTCCCGTACATAGAGTAAATGAGCGCAGCTCAGCACAGCGGCCCCCAGAGCTATCTCTAAAAGCCAAATTACTGCTCCTTATCTAAGGAATCATATCTAGCAGTTATCTGCTCCTGAGATAGGCTCCTCTCCTCTTTCTCTCTCTCTTGTGCCTCGCGCTCATCGCCAGAACAGCTATTTATTTGTGATTACAGACACCCTTTGAATAAAAGATGTTTGTGTTTGAGATTCAAAGTTTTGGATGGATTCTGAACTCCTCAGATTCTTCAGAGAGGAGAGCTACTGAAGGCAGAACACCTTATTTGGGCGAGGTTGCTGGGGGGTGGTCTTCTACAGAGAGAGAGAGAGAGAGAGAGAGAGAGGGAGGGAGAGGGGGGAAAGAGAGCGAGTGGATGAAAGTGTAGCCGATGGGAAATGTGAGACAAGACCTCAAACTTCTCTGACGCTTCGTATCGCGTATGCTTTCAGAGAGGATTCATACACGAGATGAGGTGTCGAATTGACTTTAAATGCTGAACTTTGAGAGACACAGTGGCAGAAAGTTCTGGCTTGTGATTTTTTTTTTTTTTTTTTTTAAGAAAGCTGCCAAAAGTGTGAAGTTTCTCATTGATATTAGTAGCTTTAAGTGTGTGGGGGAATTTAAAACTTTAAAGTAAGTTGTTTTATTGCAAGTAAAAACATTTAAAAATAAGTTTGATATGTAATTAAAGCTATATCAAAGCAGAGAAATTACACATACTCACATTTATGCTCGGAGAATAACTCCCCGCCACAATGAGAGACAAAAGATTAACTTTTTTTCCAGACAAAGAAGCTATCAGAAACAACTTGTTAATCCTAAACACCTCCTTTGTCCCTCCGTTTACCTCCTTTCTCCTTCCCTCCATCTGTTGAAGTCCCTCAGCCTGAGAGGCACACATCAGATTTCAATAGTTGACCTCTTAATGCTGAGGTCAGTGCTGCACCGGCAACGATTTCACACTCAAGATGAAAGGGAAATGAACACTGAGGATGCTGGGGGTGACATGGGGCCCTGACCACGCCAGCCATTGCCACTCTTACCGCTTCACTGCACCCGGCTGGGAGCTGAGGTGAGTCCAAAAGGAAGCGCTGAGATTGAGGTTTGGAGACAATCACTGACTTGTACAGATACGAGCAAAGTGGCGAAGCTGAGGAGGTTATGTTTGGAAAAATACTTCTTACTATTTAACCTAAGTATCTATTTTGTTTGTTTGAACAAGACGAGATCTTAAAGATCTTAAAGTTTGATACATTTTTCATAATGCTTGTATAGTCTGGTTTTTTTTTTCTGACAAAATATTTTCACTGCTAATAAAAATATAATATAAAATAAGCTTTACACAGTACAGAAAAATGTGATTCAAGTGGGCGGGTTAAAGGAAATCAGGTTTCATCAAGCATTTAAAATGAGTCTCACAAACAAAACCAACCAACTACAGCAGAAAAATACTACACCATGAGACGTTAGGATATTTGCTCTATGCTCTACAGCAATAACTACACATTTGAGGTAAACACGTTTCTTCAAGGCATTTGTTTGTTAAATAGTTCTCAAAAAAATTACAGCAAAACAACAGAGGTGCAATAAATCCAAAAAATAGAATGAACATAGGTAGGATTGACACTGTCAACATATATATATATATAGTATGCTTTTGGAAAAATAGCACAAACAATAACATAAATAATAACCCCTATTGTGAGGATTGATAGGACAATCTGCATATGTATCTAGCTTAGCTCAGTTTTATAACCCGAATCCCACGCTCCCTGGTCTTTGAATTGAGAAAGAAAGCTCCTCGGATGAGAAGTGAAACGTCTTCTGTTACGAATAAAGTCCAGTTGTTTTTAGTCTTGAACTTTCTTGAACACAAATAATATTCTAATCTCCCTTTACAGAATTAAAAACGCATCTCATGTTACTTTAACCTGGACACTCTCTGCTTCACTTCAATTTCACTGAAAGCTTATTCTCATGTTCATCCTCTCTAGCACGGAGGAGTTCAGCAAAAATTCATGGGATGTGTCAGCTCAGTCCCCCCCCCCCCCACACACACACATACTCCTGCATCACATGCAGGTGTCATAAACACAGGCCAAGATATGTATTTATTTAAATATCAGACACAAAGAATTCAGACAGAAGTATTAAATAAACAAATCTCACAACAAGTGCGGTACTTTTTAGGTGTCCTACATGCACTAGCTCTGCTGACCAGTGTTATCAGGAAAAATGTAAAAAGAATTAGGATTTTTTTTTTTTTTCTGTTTTTACAAATGAGCTTTTGTTATCAGTGAAAGTTTTTATATCAGTTCTGATTTAAGGACATATTTATTCTCAGTCGCTTGAACTCATCAAAATTACATCTGGTTACATCATTTCATTTTCTGCACCTAATTACTGTGTTTTGTTCAAACTACATTAAACTTTTGCAGCGCTGTTGATTCGTGATGTGGCGCAGGGAGCAAAGGAACCAGAAGAAGCAGGTTCAGCCACTCTGAGGAGTTCCTTCGTGTTGCTCTCTCATGAACCCTGACAGATTGTTCTTTTCCAGGGCCGTTCCAAAAGTGCCCTGATCCTCGCCGTCTGTCTGCCCTGGTAACAACCCGTTCGTTACTGGTGCACTCCTCAAAGGCCATTATTGAATGAACAGTGAGACAAGGCTCGTGGTGAATGGACAGTTTGGTTACACAGCCACGAGGCTTGAGCTCCTCGGAGTAATGTACCGCTTAAGTACCTGTCAGCTTTATAAAGGAGGGAGTAGACTGTGTAAATGTGTGTGTAAATAGAGTGTCAGATCAGGACCCCAGGGAGTGGAGGTGGGGAGCATGCATGTGTGTGTGTTTGCAGACCCGTTTTGTTCGCTGATGCATACGTGAGCCATGTGTATGTGTGTGTGTGTTAACCATTGTGCACACGAGTGTCACCATAATGATCATTTAACCCCGCTCAGCATTCCCCAGGGCTCCTCGTCCCCCTTTTTGCGACTCCACAGTGCTGCAGGCTCTCTGCTCCTCTGCCTCGTCTGTCTGCTTCTCACGGCTGGGCACAGTCGGGGAGCACCTCCTTATTCATTCATGAGAGAGGCACCGGATAAATAAAAAGGTTCATTACTGTGCTAAAGTGTTACTAATGACATGTACCTGCCACTGAGCACCTCCGAAAATCTAATGTGACACACTAGAATGGAAAATCTATTCTGCAGCGCCAAGGCCTCCAATGGCGCCAGCACATACTCTATGGAAATTTCCCTCCGCCTGCCCTCCAATTGTGTCTCTCTAAAACCAATATTTACAATCCCGTAGCCATTATGTCCTACTACGCCCTCTGCGCTCGCTGGTGCGACCTCCATATTAGCTGAAAATTGGACTTTGCGAACTTAGCAAGAGAGAGGAGACTCCTCTCGCAGATGAGACTGGTGGGCAGAAAACAGAGGACTCCGAATGACATGGGGGGTCTCTAAAATGTCCTGCTGCCCCCTAAAATGATAAAACTTCCCACAAAATACCCAGCAAAGTTCAAAAGATTCAGTGTGCTGCATTCTTGCCTTTTTTTTTGTCTTCAGTTCTTTGGCTGTCTTAGTTTATGCTGTGGATCCTCTGGGAGTCTGAGTGTTTGTCTTGAATATAGAGCCGGATTAAAAGAACTTCAAAAACTGCACCCAACATCTTGAAAATTACATTTCAGTACTACCACTGTCTGTTCAAAACAGTAGGTTTTAGTTGATTATTCAAATAAGATACGCTAATGATCCTCTGTCTTAAATTCAGAGATGCTCAGAAGTGGTTTTTTTGGGGTCCAGTTTGTTCAAATCCTACATTTGCTTTTGTTTTATTGTTTGTTTGGTTTGCTAGACTCATAAAGTAAAATAATTCGGTTGTTTACTCTGCTGAATTGCCTCTATCAGTGTTATCATACACATGCCAAAAAATGTATACAGCCCTTTCCATAGTTTATTTTTTATCAAAATACAAATATCATAAACCCAAACATCTCCGTCAGGCTAAAAGTAGACACATGGATTGCAAATTTGAGTCAAATGTTAAATATTTAATTGCCTGTATTTAGAAAATTCAATTCAACCTTCATTTATACAGGTTAGTCTCAATGAGCCTCAATGACTCATTTGCAAGAGAGACCTGTTTTAAATAAAGAATGATGACAATCTTAAAAGAAAGCATATAAATTGAAAAAATAAATGGAAGAAAATGATGTTAAAAAAAAACAAAAAAACAGCTAAATTATAAAGCGATATGAAATACTAAAACAGGAACATGTCTGCGTTGGTTTTTGCCAGACTTAGACGTTTAAAGCCACTTAAAGAGGTCAAGGTCGAGAGCTTCAGATATATTTGCAAGCTATTCCAAGAAACAGGAGCAGAGTAGGAGAAGGCCCTTTTGCCAAGATCAGTCCTCACTGAGGGAACACTGCAGGTAATAATGTCCTGAGAGCGCACGTTGTAGCTGCACTCACGCAGAGACATGTAGGAGGAGATGTATGAAGGCAGCAGACCAAGAAGTGATTTAAAGATGAAAATGTACCAGTGAGAGAGTCTGCATAATACACACAAAAACTATTTTTTAGTAACCAGATATTATTATAACATATTACTTTACAGTCCATGCTCAATAATCCTGGTTTGTTCCACTTTGGAGTAAACTGTTGGGAAGAATCAGTTTTGTGTTGTGTGTTTCCTTGACTGATGAAGCCTTCAGCACAAAAAAAAGAAACTGTCCAGATGACCTGACTGAAAAATGTTGTATTTTACATATAATTATAGAGCTATCTTTTTAGTGCAGAATAAAGTGTTTTTTTATTGTCTCCTTCTACAAACATGCTTTAAACGGATTTAAATAAATACATAAATAAAGTAGCCTGGCTTTGTTTTACAGACAGATTGAGATCTTTTCCTGGATCCACCACATTCTAAACACAGGAACACAGAAGTTCTGTTATATTTTATTATCATATATTTTCAGTATTGCTTGCTTCTCATATTTGTCTGTTATTAGTCTTGGCACTAGATTAAGTGAGCATAAGTCAGCTGTGGTTGTTTTTTCTCCTTCCTGAGCTGAAATATTTGAGTCTTTTGGAGTGCAGCGTGTAACTGAATTTCATCTGTTTGACGGTTCTTTTAATTTTTTCAACACTCATTTTCACTGGTTAATTTATACAAAGCCAAAGAAAATTTTCTGCCTTGTTTGTCATGTTACATCCAAACCCCGCAGTGCTACTTCAGTCAGGTCATTATCACGATGAATTCAGCAAAACCCAACAAAAGAGCAATAATCAAGTTCACCAATGTAACAATATTCAGCTGGTGGCACATTTGTATTAAAAAAGTTAAATTCTATTTTTTTATTTTATTTTATTCATGGTGGCTTTGATTTACAAAGCTTAACCAAAGATAACAGCAAAACAAAATGCACAAAAATACATTTTATTGAAAAATAAGAAGAGTTGCTTTTTTGAAAATGTGTTGCTTTCTGTTGTGTTTCATTAAAAAGTCACTACTTGCAATTTCTTATATGTGATATGTTTTACACATGACTTTTGCTAAAGTATTTTTAAAAAGTGTTTTCTATATTTTAGTTTTAAGTTTGTGATTTGCATAGGATCTCTAGTCTGTTGTGACATTTTCTTAAACGGCTTCTTGGATAATATAATGTTTTTTATGTTGTGTTTTGTAAGCTGAATCTGTATTTTTAATTGCATTTTGAATAACATGACTTTTCATGTTGTTTTGATTTAGTTGTATTGGATCAGAATAATGAACAGATTGGTTGAACAGTAGTGCAAGTACTATTTAATGTGTGAATTTGTAGATGTACTGTACTGTAGGTATTTATTTCTCACATAAAACTAGTGTGCTTAAAGTTGCATTATATGATCATAACAAAAAAAATTGCCCTTTGAAGTCTATAATTGCACTTCATCGAATGCATTGTTCACAAAATTCTTGATTTTGAAATATACAGCAAATGTTTATTGATATTTGTAACTGCTAAACAGAATTCATTGGATTCATGGTGAAAAATATAAATACCACACAGATCATTACTAAACAAAACCAGCTGCTTGGGAGCACAAGCCAGTGTATCTCTTGTGCCGGTCCCAAGCCCGGATAAATGGTGAGGGTTGTGTCAGGAAGGGCATCTGACATAAAACATTTGCCAAAACAATAATGCGAGTTCATCAAAGCGAAACCATACTGGATCGGTCGAGGCCCGGGTTAACAACGACCGCCACCAGTGCTGTTGACAAACAGGGTGCCGGCGGAAATTGTGCGACTATTAGTCAAAGACCACGAGGAGGGACATGTGTCAGGAGACAGAGGGAGAAGAGCAAAGTCAAGAATGTAGGACTGAGGGTAGCAACTCTAAACGTGGGGACAATGACAGGCAAAGGTAGAGAGATGGCTGACATGACACAGAGAAGAAAGGTAGATGTTTTATGTGTCCAAGAGACCAAATGGAAGGGCAGCAAGGCTCGCAGCATTGGAACAGGGTTTAAACTGTTTTAGCATGGTGTAGATAGAAAGAGAAATGAAGTAGGAGTAGTCCTGAAGCAGAAGTTGGCAAAGAATGTAGCAGAGGTGAAAAGAGTGTCAGATAGGGTGATGTGTAAGAAGGTAGAAGTAGAAGGTCTGACGCTAAACATTGTCAGTGGTTATGCTCCACATGTTGGATGTGATGGGGAGGAGAAAGATATATTTAGAAAGGATCTGGATGAAGTGATAGAGTATACCCAGGAAGGAGAGAGTGGTGATCGCAACAGCCCTAAATGGACATAATGGTTAAGAAAACATGGGGGATGAGGAAGTGATGGGTATGTTTGGTGTCAAGGAAAGAAACCAGGAAGAACAGATGATGGTGGATTTTGCCAGGAGAATGGAAATGGCTGTAGTGAACATCTACATTTGTATTTCCAAAAGGGGGAAGAACATAGAGTGACCTATAAGAGTGGAGGAAGGAGTAGGCACTAGACTACATTCCTTGTAGAAGAGGAAACCTGAGGGAGATTGGTGACTGTAAGGTTGTGGCAGGGGCGAGCATGGCCAGACAGCATTGGATGGTTGTGTGTAGAATGACTATTGTTGTGAAGAATAGAAAAAGAGTAAAATCAAAGAAAAGAAGAATGTTGTGAGACATTAAGAGAGGAGATGTTAAAGGCTCTGGGTGGTAAGAAAGAGATTCCAAATGACTAGACTACTGCAGCAACAGTAATTAGAGAGAAAGGTAGGAAAGCACTTAGTGTCTCATCTGGACAGAGAAAGGATGATAAGGAAACCTGGAGGTGGAAAAGTGACATGTGAGAAGCTATTCAAAGGAAGAGGTTAGCCAAGAAGAAATATGACAGTGAGAAGACTGAAGAGAGGAGACAGGAATATAAGGAGAAAGGACATAGAGCAAAAAGGAATCAGACTGGAAAGGATGTGCAGCAGGTTAGGCTTGTTAAAGATAGGAATGGTAATGTTCTAAAAAGTGAGGAGAGTGTGATGGGAAGATGGAAGGAGTACTTTGTGAAGCTAATGAATGAAGAGAATGAAAAACAAAGAAGAGTAGAGGTCATAGAAACTGTGGACCAGGAAGTGGGAAAGATTTGTGAGGGTGAAGTCCGGAAAGCTCTGGAAAGAATGAAGAAGGGGAAGGCAGTAAGACCTGATTACATACCAGTGGAGGTTTGGAAATGTTTTGAAAAGATGGCAGTGATGTTTTTGACTCAAATATTCAGTGGAATATTTGAAGGTGAGAAAAAGCCTGAGGAATGTAGAAGAAGTGTGCTGGTGCCCATTTTTAAGAACAAGGGTGATGTACAGAGTTGTAGGAACTACAGGGGAATTAAGTTTGAGATACATGAAGAAGATCTGGGAGAGAGTTGTGGAAGCAAGACTTGGACGAGAGGTGACTTATTTGTGAGCAGCAGTATGGTTTTATGCCAAGAAAAGAAAAAGCTCCACAGATGCCATCTTCGCTTTGCGGATGCTGATGGAGAAGTACAGAAAGGGTCAGAAAGAACTCCATTCTGTTTTTGTGAAATTAGCAAAATCATATGACAGGGTGCTGAGGGAGGTGGTGTGGTACGGCATGAAGAAATCTGGAGTTGCAAATAAGTATATTAGACTGGTACAGGACATGTATGAGGACAGAAGAACAGTGGTGAGATGTGCTGTAGGAATGACAGATAGCTTCAAGGTGGAGGTGGGATTGCATCAAGGATCAGCTCTGAGCCCCTTCTTGTTTGCTCTGGTGATGGACTGACTAACAGATTAGGTCAGGCAGGAATCCCCATGGACTATGATGTTTGCAGATGACATAATCTGTGGTGAGAACAGGAAACAGGTGGAAGAGAACTTGGAGATGTGGAGGTATGCACTTGAAAGAAGAGGAATGAAAGTAAGACGTAGTAAGACAGAGTACATGTGTGTGAATGAGAGGGAGGTCGGTGGAACAGTGAGGCTACAAGGAGCAGAGGTCACAAAGGTGCAGGACTTCAAGTACTTGAGGTCCACTGTCCAGGATAATTGGGATCCTAAAGAGATGAAAAAGAGAGTCCAGGCAGGAAGGAATGGATAAATAAAAGTTTCAGGAGTGATTTGCGACTAAAGGGTGTCAGCAAAGGTCAAAGGAAAAGTTTACAAGACAGTGGTGAGACCAGCTGTGTTGTATGGTCCAGAGACAGTAGCAAAAAGACAGAAGAAAGAACTGGAAGTGGTGGAAATGGAGATGTTGAGGTTCTCCTTAAGAGTGACAATGGGTATGTTTACATGGACATAAGTAACCGGATCAAATGGCCGGTCGGAATAAAAGTGTGTCATGTAAACACTCCGTTCGGGTTATTTTTTGTGTATTCGGCGCAATCCGTTATAATTTGTGATCAGAACGAAACGGGTGGTTTACGCCGATCCGAAACCCGATCGGTGCGCATGTAAACGCTTGATCTGTTCGTTTTTATCTGATGGTGAAAAACTGACCTGACTGCGCATGTGCGACTTTGCCATTTCCGCCTGGCTAACGCTAATAATATTAGCATGTCAGGGAAGTAAAACTGGTCGGTGAGCGACACAAAATTTCTACTAGAAACTTTGAAAGAGCTCAAAATGATCTGTATCACCTGTAGCTCAGTCAGGGAGTGCAATAACGTCTCCACCATCATTAAAACCTGTCGCGGGTCCATTTTGGGTGCTCAGGTTTGTTTACGTTCACCCGGAAGTAGAACTTCTTCTTCGGTGGTTTTTTTAAGGAGAGTTTACCACTCTGTGCATGTCAGTACTGCTGTTCAGAACAAAGCCCGCTGCATGTAAACGCTCATCATGAACAGATTGTGCCCATGTAAACGATACAATTGAATTATTCAAACAGAACACATTTCAATCCGGTCAAAGAATTCTGCGCATGTAAACATAGCTACTGATGGATAAGATTAGGAATGAGATCATCAGAGGTACAGCACAGGTTGAATCAGAATCAGAATAAGCTTTATTATCATTGCACCGAGATACAACTGGGAACTGAAGAACTGGGAGATAAAGTTAGGGAGGCCAGACTGAGATGGCCTGCACATGTCCAGAGGAGGAACAGTGGGTATATTGGTAGAGGGATGTTAGAAATGCAGCTGCCAGGAAAAAAGGCAAAAAGGAAGGCCAAAGAGGAGATATATGGATGAAGTTAGAGAGGACATGGAGATGGAGCAAGGACAGAGGATGAAGAGGAAAGAGTGAGATGGAGGAGGATGACTTGCTGTGACGACACCTGAAGAGGGTAGAAGAAGATTATCACAGCAGGTCTCTTGTAAATGAGTCCCTGAGGCTCAATGGGAACTAACCTGTATAAATAAAGGTTGAATGAAAAACAAAGCATAGTTAGACCCTGTTTTACTCAATCTATTCCACACATTAATGCTGAGGTGTCACATGTACTGTATTTTTTTTTTTTTTTTTTGCATCCCAACTGCATCCATCAGCTGAGTAGACACTATAAAATAATACAGGAAGTAAAACAATACATGTCTTCTGATACACAGCAGATTTAAAAGCATTGCACAAACTTGCCTATGTCAAAGTATTAAATGAGTTTATATTTGCGGAAAGCTAACACATAACCTTTTAGAAAACATAATAAAAATAGCATTCCATTAAGTAACGCATATTACATGTCCAAGTGTTAAACAATGATTTTGTGTGATTTGTTAACAATTATAAGATGTATTTAGGATGACTCTTAGCAACTACCACGCCAAATTTTAGCTCAATGTCTATAAAATCAACCCAGACAAGGTCAATAACTTTGGCTGGCTAGACATCTTAAATCAAGTTGACTCTAAAAGTCATTCTGTTGTAGATGTAGGTTGAAACATTACTTTCTGTTCAGTGGTCCATCGCTAACAGACAAAACTCACAGATGGGCAATTACATGATTTTCCATGTTTCATGGTTAAAGGTGATTATGAAACAATATTCAGAAAAAAAATCCACTTAAACCAAAATGGTTTTATTTTGTCAGATAACACCAATTTCTCCTTCTCACTTGGTGTTTTGCAAAACAAATACGACGATACAACAGTTTGATTACTTCTCAGGATTACAAGAATGATAAAAATAGATCAGCATAATTAGTGTGTTTCAGTTGCATGTTTGTTGGTCATTTACCTAGAAAAAATTTCTGACAAAATAAACATAACAAGAACTTCAGCAGGGAAATGAATCAGCGGAAGAAATTACCGTTTTGATTGATTTTATCTGAAACAAAATGATGCGTTATGAGATCTGACTGAAACAAGAATTGTAATCAGCAACAAAAATACTCCATAAATCACTTGTTACCCATAAGATCTGTGTGTGATGTTTCCACTGGAATGCATGTGTGTGTGCAAAGAAACTCAAAGATCATTAGCCTCATGATACATCATTGCGAGGGTTAAATACTCTGCGGTGTTGTTGGATCACAGACCTTGTGACAGCCCCTGTAATTATCTCCCCTCCCAATTCTTCCCAAGGGTCCCATAAACCACATTAGCCACTCTATCCACACAGATCATTCAGACTCCTTCCCAGGCCTCCACCTCCTCTCAGCATCACCCCACAAACCCGACAAAGTAGCTACATACAGGATTTGACACACATGTAAATATTCAAATGTGATGATTTCATTATGATGTGTTCTCCCGGCGTGAAATTTGCCAGAGCTGCTTGTTTTCCTTTTATTCTTGAAAATTGAAATTAAAATCACCGGCCATGCTTGTCATTTATGTTTTTACATTTTAAGAATCTGAAATCAGGCCTCGACTGGGCATGCATTGGTCGCACAGTCTGATTGAAAAGCCAGCTCAGCTCCTTATTCAGCAGCCTCTTCAGTATGTGATTGACTTCTCCCCCGGCAGCCCTGCAGCAGATGAAGGAACAGAGCTTAAAACCTGTTACTGTCAGCCTCTCACCTGGATCATAAGAAGTCCTGCTCCGAGCATGCAAACCAATATCCTCCTATTCTTTGCACAGCCGCCAAGGATTCACAGCAGCAGCTTCTCACAAAGAGCAGGGCCGAGCACGCTCTGTGTTATCTTATTGAGTTACCTGTAGCTAAGCTCTGAGCGAGAGCACACAATGGCAGGCTGTTAATGACAGTGCAGGGCCTAACCCCTTGTCCCCGGCCTTTCCCTGAGCCTCATTTCCGCGTGACGGCTGCCATTTCACAGCTGTTAGCCACAGACTCTCTTTGTCATGATTAAGGACAAATTAATAGATGCCTCCTGGTAATCAGCTTTCATTAGGGTTGTCAAACCGTCAGTGGCACTCGCTCAGTGGACTGGACACCGGATGATCACCTCCCAGTTGAGAGACACTGCAGCTGACTGTGCTGCAGCCTCTCCGCGGCTGTGTTTGGTGTCCTCGGTGTGGCTAAAGTGTGGGTAACCAGTGCATTAGCACGCTCCTTCGTGGCACAAGTGCTTGTAGTTGGTGCATTAACTGTGCTCCGTGTGGAGCTGCAAGATGGAGGTCATCGCGGGAATGACATAAAGAGTAGGCTTTCTGCTGAGTGTAATTGGCCCCAGCATGCTGAAAATGGACTGTGAAATGTAAAGGGGGGGGTCAAATAATTGATTTTCCCCCGAATGCAGAATCCAGAGCAGGGCTGTTTAGTGAGTAATTTACAAGAGTGGCTCAGCCCAGGCTGACTGGCATATCTGTTGAAAGTTCCCAGGGGCAGGAGGCGAGATAAGACACACCTGAGACCTTGGAGCAGATGGACAGTTGTCACTGTGACTCAGAGGGCAGAGAGGATCCTCACCAAACTTACTCATACACACTTTTATATGCATGCAGTGTAGGGGAGAGCAACACACACACACACACACACACACACACACACACATACACTTACAGGCTGTGAGGAGGATGGACACAGGCTATTGTATGTAGAAATAGACTCTCGTCTCTCGCTCGGTCCATCTCCGGTCCTCTGTCTGTCCACCGCCCGCCCTCCTTCTCTGGCAGCATTTCTGGAATTGATGAAATAAACTCATCAGACTTCCAGCAAGTTTGGCATTGTGCAAGCAAGCTGAAGTCATTTCGGTATGTAGATTTCAGACTTAAACCCATAACCGTGTTGCGTGGTGCATGACCACCCCCACCTGCTGGAGAGGAGCAGGCTGGGTGTGCATGATGGGATAGGAGCGTCTGTAAGACAGGATACAGCCTGGCCCTGTGTACGTTTGAGGATTTCTCAACACTGCTGCCTAAGGGAATTAAGACAATAGCCCTAATGCAAATGGTATAATCTAGTGACAAAATGGCATTTTATTTGCTGTGCCAAAAAGAAGATGGAATACATGTGTAAGCTAATTGAGAAGAACCAGCCACTTTGCAATCTGCTTGGCTAAAATTGGTTTCATCTTTGATTTGAAGAGGGAAAAGGGTGAGCGGTAATTGTCAAGGACCATGATCTCTGTAATTTGAATTTATATGACAACAATGATTAAGATTGTCATTTTTTACCAGAAAGTCATCGCTGTCAGAAATGTAGATGAGCCACCCGGACACTGAGCTCATCACGGCAACACATTTGTATGGCACGCAGGCAGTTCTCTTCAATTTTCTTAAGCCTCTTGTTAAATTGCACCAAACAATTTTCAAGATCAATTCCAGCGTCAAAAACAATGCACATAAATCCCATTTATTCAACCCATATTGTGTTGGAGAGGGCCCCTGTGTTTGCATGAAGGTAATTACAGTGGGATTTGATGTTGTGGTGTGCCCAGAATTCTCCAGCTTTAGATCAGGCTCGGGGTGCTCCACCCCATTAATACTCCATATGGGGAACCCAGCTGTGATCAGAATTGGACGAGCGGGAGGGGAAATCGATTTCATTTGCAGGATTATTGATGTAACCGAGATGCCGTTAGTATGAAACATAAAGTCCTATTTCAGAGGTTATGGATAAAACTGGATGGAGGGGCTGTTTGTTTGTTTTGTTCAATGAAACATTACAGAAACAGAGAAGTCAGTGAACTCAACGCAGCTGCCTTTCACCACATTAATACTTTGAAGCAAGTTTATTTTTCTGTCTTTTTTTTTGTTTGCATGCTGACATAAATTTCTGTGTGCAACACTTTGAATTGACAAGTTCTGAAAAGAAATTTTCTTGAAAACCATACTGTGGGAAAATTAACATTATAAACATGATTTAATGTAATCCAGAAGGCAAAAAGCAGGGTTCAAAGTAATACATAATGATGGCAGCAAGAAGAGACCTGGCATTCAGCCTTTTTTCACCCTTTGCCAAACTTTCCCCCTCTCCACCTGTTCTTTACTACCCCCCCCCCCCCCCCCCACACACACACACACATTGGAGGCTTTATAAGTTGGGCTGATGTGCTGGCGAGGTGATCACACATACATTAAAAACAGTATCGGACTTTCCCAGGGCTCAGATGGCCCAACAGCTGTATCTTTCAACTGAATCTGTCCCTCTCCCCAATTATTTCTCCTCCTTTCTTGGTCCTCTGTGCCCAGTAGAGACTCTGTTCTCACTCTTAGGGCAGCAGTGGTGGGAGTGATGGCAAAGAAGATGGGAAAGTTTCATGTTTTCTTTTTTCACTCTGATGAGTGCAGAAGCTGGATTGAGATGAGGTAGCATCCTCCAGTTAAGAAGGAATACATCCAAATGCCTTTCATGTTATTGACAGAAAACAATACAATGAAGCACGTTAAAACAGCTGCAATAAAGTTTTTGCTTCAAAGGGATCTTTTAAGCGTTTTTGTCTCTCTAAGTCGTCAGTTTGAGACTAAGGCCTCAAAAGGCGATCTTCTACCCCAGCTTACTGTCCTTGTTCAGAGCAGATGTTCCAAGTGTTCGAGTGTCAGTGATGGGCGTCATAAAATCAAACTTACACATGTTCATGTCGCTGTATCTTCACAACTGGAGAAGGAAGTTATGTCATCGAGCCAGCTGGCTCTAATGTGCGGCATTGTGTGGAAATATATGGAGCAGAGGTGGAGCCAAACTCAAAACTTGGCCGAGCTGCTCACGATATTTCTTGCTCTGGGATGCGGGTGCAGACAGACAAAAGGCATCCGCCGCAGCTTCAGTCCAAGTTATCAAAGTATGTCATTAATTTTGCAGCGCATTCATGCAGGCGTCTGTGCACGGTGGATTCTCCATGTGCAGTTTTGTTTTCGGCAATCACAATTGTCGGTTTAATAGTTGAGAGAAAGGCTTGTTGCAGTCGATAAAGGAAACTGCAGTGCGTTTGTATTTTTGCAGAGCGAAATCCGAGCCAAGTAGCAAAAATGAGAGAGAGGGAGAGAGAGAGAGAGTGCATGGCATTTTTGTAAGGCATGTCTGTGAGGGGCCTATGTTTTGATATGAGCCTGTTTAGAGTGAGGAGGGAAAGAGGGCCGCTGTCTGGGAGAGAAGGCTGAAGCTCTGTCATGGAGTTTAGGTCTCCATCTAGTCTAATAAAAAACACTTAAGCCAAACAACCCCCTCTTGCTCTGCCTGTGTCTGATCCTTGGAGCTACCTGCAGGCCCTCCACAGAGCACATTTTATAATGGCACTCCACAGCTCCCTCCTCTCGTGTCCCAAGCGAACGGTAGCCCATTTTCAGTCTTTAGGTGAAAAGAAAGGCATGAAGGGTGTGGTTAGTTTCTGTTACACTAATCTAACCCCCCTGAAGTGGTCTTAATAATGACACTTTTGGTGTTTTACAAACTTTACCCGACAATTTTTTTACGTTTTCGTTTGTCCTCTTTAAGGTGTTTGTTTGAAGCACAATAATCCCCTGTTCTTGTTGCACGCGATCATGAGCGAGCATGAATGTAATAAAAGACTTGTGCCTTTGAAGGTGGGAAAGCACAATAAAAAGTGACATTTTTTATTTTGTTTCTCCGTGTGTTTTGAGTCTTGGCAATACAGACAATCAAGAAGGTAGAGGAGTTAAGTGCATTATAAATTACCAAGAGGGGAGCCACCTCGCTCTTGGAGCTCATCCTGATGCTGGTGCTGCCACTTTGGGTTATGTGAGGAGTAAAGTACTTTAGCAAAGACCGTGGAGCTGCTCCACAGCGCTCCTTTGCATATCAAATAAACAGCAGAGCGCGATGGAAGTGCCAGCACAGACGGCTATGTTGCACTTAGCGCTGTTGCACATACGTACCCCTGTAATGGTGCCACCAAAGACTATTGAATATCTCCCATGGAGCAGGTCATGCTGACAATGTGTCTGAGGATGAAGTGTTTGTATGCGGAGTCTAAAGATACCTGAGGAGACGTCTTTAACGGTGAGCTTTACCTACAGGATGTGACACTTTTGATTTGAAGCATCGCGGGTGAATACAGTAATTAAAGCAAACCATTCACACAGCATATAATTAGGAATTTTTACACAAGAGAGATTTCATATTAACTTGTTCCTTGAATTTAAATTCAGAAACAGGTGTGTTTGCGAAGTTCAAGGTTTTGTAGACTATAAAAAAAGCATAAATGTTTCCAGATTTTCACGCTGAAATCCTCTGCTTATATTTCCCCTTACTGTGTCCTCAATCCACAAGGTAAAGATCCATGACTCTTATTTTCATAACAAAACCTTCTGGGGTCCAGCAAACAAACCGTTGTATGGATGTACTATTGATTTCACATTCACACGTCCAGACTTAAAGGGACTATGGGATTGCCTGTGAATCCCAAAATCTGTGTGCTACTCACAGTCTGTCAAGTTGACATCCACTCTCTTCTGTAAACTGGCGAGATTATTCACTCAACAGGATCTCTTCCTGCCTTTCATCCTGCAAACTACAGGCCAATCCAGCCACTGACAGCCAAGTGATAGCATACAGATGGAAATGAAGGCGAGTGGGGGAATGGCGCTGTTTGTCAAACGCTAGAGAAAGCCTCTGGGTTCAGGGTGTAGACTGTTGCACCAGACTGCGTCCTCTGTTGGGTTTGAGCACGGGAAATCTTTAACGTTGGCTGCACTGAGAGCTGATATTTTAAAGGTTGGAGGCTTTTTTCCGTATCGCGACTCAGGGGTGCGTGATAATGTGATAAAATGATAAAAGGTTTAAAATGACTGTCTGGGTCTTTTGAAGTGGGGACTGGTGAAAATTTTATGAAGAATTAGCATCTTACCTGTAGTAGATAGCTCTTTAAGCCATCTCAATTTGGAGTAACGGAGTTCATCACTTACCAGACTGATGATCTAATGGCTAGTCTGAGCGGGGCCGAAGTGGAATGCTTCCCTCTTATATAAACTGAATTTAGGAAATTTTATTGCCGTTTTTACAGACGCAGATTATGGTAACCCATGAAGAAATGTGTATACCTGTGAGCGCTAACAGCCAGTTGTAGCACGTCTGGTGCAACCTGGGTTCTTCCAGTAGAAATATGTTAATGTTTCTGCCAGAATAACTGTGTAATGGTGTAAATGTTTATAAATTAGCATTTACAACAACCACAATAACAATTTTAAGAATGTAGTTGTTTGTAGAGCTGCCGCCTCTCAGCGAGAAGATTGCCGGATTGAATTCCGGCCAGGGGGCAAATCTGGGTGGAGTTTGCATGTTCTCTCCGTGCATGCGTGGGTTTTCTCCGGTTACTCCGGTTTCCTCCCACAGACCAAAAACATGCATGTTAGGCTGATTGGTAATTCTAAATTGTCCGTAGATGTGAATGAGAGAGTGAATGGTTGTTTGTCTCATTTGTCTCCATGTGTCCCTGTGATGGACTGGAGACCTGTCCAGGGTGTCCCCCGCCCCTCGCACAGTGACGGCAATGGGCACCAGTGACCCCCGCAACCCAAAATGGAAGAAGCAGGTAAAAGATGGACGGACAGACAGATGGATGGATGGAGTTGTTTAAAGAGAGCAGAATCCCACGTTGGTCTTGGCTCTGCTCAGGCTAGATGTCAGCTTCTCAGATGTGTCAGAGTTAAACTTTATTCCTCCAAGCTGTGGCCCTCAGAAGAGCTGTTCACTTGAGGAAAGGTTATGTTTGTTCATTTTCAAAGAACCCCACTTCAAATGATCTAAATTATCTCATTAAATGTGAAAGCAGACTTTCTTTAAAGAAATTCAAATTTTCTGCCACCTTGCATAACATTTTAAACAAAGATCTCACCCAGTTTGTTATTGCTCAGAGTATGAGCTTGGAATGAAGCTCAGCTACTACCACACCAGATGTTAGCTCATTTTCTGCAGGAAATACTGAGGTGTGCCCATTTTTTTCTTTACTAAAGTTAATTAGCTGTGACGGCCATCTTGAACCAGGTTGGCTTCAAAAGTTAATCAGTTGCAGATGTATATCAAATTACTTTCTACGACTTTTATTCAAATCTATCCAACAGTTCATTAGATATTTTGCTAAAATCAGACAAACAAACACATAAACACACAAAAGCTCAGGGAATTACCACCTTTCATAGCAGAAGGTCATAGAATGGCTGGCATTAATCATACAGATGGGATTCAGAAATAAATTTAAAACATCTTTAGTTTGTTTTAGGCTAATTTCATGATCAACAAAGAAACAAGTCAGGCTTGGCAAAGTATATTGAACTCCAAAGTTTTATTATAATGCTATTTTAAAAATAAATATGGCACATTATCATTGCAGTTTAAAATTAGACTATCACAATAAGAGAATAAAGATTAATAGGCTAAAATTATCTGCAGAAAATACAAGAGAATCACATTTTTGTTATTTTAGCATTCAGTCCAAATGAACAGAAATATTGATACACATAGTCAAATATGTAATAACTTGCAGCCCTAAAATTGACTTTTATGTTTAGCATGCCTCTCTGTGAGCAGATGAACAGCCTAAAGGGTATGGCATTGCACAAATATTTATTTTTGTTCCTGCTGTGCTTCTACATCCATCCATCCATCCATTCATCATCTTTACCCGCTTCTTCTGTTTTGGGTCGCGGGGGTCACCAGTGCCCATGTTCAGCAATCACTGTGCGAGGGGCAGGGTACACGCTGGACAGGTCTCCAGTCCATCACAGGGACACACAGAGACAAACAAGATAAACAACCATTCACTCTCTCACTCACACATAGGGACAATTTAGAGTTACCAATCAGCCTAACATGCATGTTTTTGGTCTGTGGGAGGAAACCGGAGTACCTGGAAAAAACCCACGCATGCACGGAGAGAAACATGCAAACTCCACCCAGAAAGGCCCTTGGACCGGGATTTGGACCAGGGTAACCTACTAGCTGAGAGGCAGCAGCTCTACCGCCACCATGCTGCTGCTTCTGTATTCTGAGCCAAAAAAGATAAAACGCAGTAAAGTTGTAATTTGTTTCAGTTAGTTTTGTGGAAGTAAATGACAGCCACTGGCCTGACAACAGTCATATAACAATTAAACTGGTCTCTAGTCTAAACCTGATGTGAGCAGTGTGTGAAATGTGTTTCCTTCTCCTTGGGCAACAGTGAGTTGTATTGCCTGTAGTCCACCGAGCAATAAAAAGAATGCATTCTGCCTCTTCAATCATAACACTGGCGTCCGGTCATTGTGCTCCCTGGATCACAATTCACAGTTACCGAAATAAAACCAATTTGAACTCCTTTCAAGATAATGCAAATAAATATCAGCCCTGATTTGTCTGTTTCCCCCCTCCAACATTTCTGTCTTCGCCCCCTTATCAGCACACAGAGCGTTTCTCTCTTTCTTAGGGGTCGCATGAAAGGTCTCTCTTTTCTCGAGAATCAAGGCAGAGGAGAAGCCTGGTCCGGGACTGATTCATGTCGCACACACTGGTGGGATGTTATGCATGGATAATTGATTGTCGAAGCAGCATGGCCACTGTTGGATCTTGATGGTGCTGCTGAAATGTCACCTTACTGATGTTACAGCGGCGCCAATATTAAAGAGGCTGGTCTCAAAGACTTCCATCTGAGCACACTCCTCACCCACTGTGTCTGCGAGAGACAGTGCTGTTTGTCAGGCTTCTATTTCAGAAAGACACATCTTGCATTCGCAACCTTATCTGCACAGGACAGTGCATCCACTTCCAGAAGTGCATTGAACATTTCCAATCATAGGGCTATATCGCTCTCCTTTTAAAGTGGAAATCAAACACGTGGGAATAGTGACGGGGGCACATAATTGAGAGCTCATGGGATTTATTTATAGGGGGTTTGTCTACTCCAAAAAGCCCAGAAAAATACACCCCTTGCAGCAAAATACTCTGTTCAACAACAATAAAGAATCCATCATTTTTACAGGAATGTTTTCACACCGATTCCAGGGAATTTGAATGCAAAATTGTTTGGAAACATCTCCAACATTAAGTCAGATAATGCAGCAGGTATTTATATAAAAGTAGAGGATTAAGTGGGTGGAATCCAGTTAATTTCAGAGTTAGGATAGTATAGCCAAAGCTGCGCTGGGACTGGTAAACTGTGTTAATCTATAAAGGCTTACACAGGTAAAAATAGACTGCACCTACATGCCTTTTTAACGTCATAATACTTTGCGGAGAGGGAGACCATCTTTATCCAATATAAATGAATGAAAATGGGTGTTTTGCCATCAGTTTTCAGGGTAGCTTCTTAGTTTTAACAATGTAGCTGCCATTAATTTGGAAGTCTAGCCAGAAAAGTAATGATTTTTTTTTTTAAATGTCTGGTTTGTGTTACAATGTAAATTATACCAAGCTGTAAATATAAATCAATCTAAAAGTGATAAACTGCATTATATTTTGTTTTGTTTCTTCAGTAAACTCAATTCCTGAGCAATGTTAACACAAAATGAAACATTGTTTGAGTTGAACATTGTATCCGTCTTATGTGACTGCTGTTTCCTCCTCGCCTTCATTCCAACATGCTGGAACGATTGAGAAGTCAGGGCTTCCCCCATAATCAAGTGTGAATGAACATGTAAACTTAGCCAGGTATTAGCAGAACGTGGGCTTCCTTCCATACACAGCGGTTCGTAGCTACTGTGCGAATCTGGCTGGCGTGACAGAGGTAAAAGGCAAGCAGCTTGAGGAGTGAAGAGGACTCAAACCAGACAGACAGGAACGCACTGTACCGTTGGGCTGCATGCAGCAGGGGGAAAAAAGGGCATTAATAGACACCATATGTCTGCATACTCTGGAGTCTCCATAGCACAAATTTCATTACCCATCTCGCAAAATGGACCGTCTAAAAGATGATGTGTAAAGCGGCCTGAGACAGCTACCATGTGAATAGTGAAGCGTTATGTGTGAGAGTCATGGCCCTATCTGTCACGCTGGAGGTTTTTAAAACATTTTTTATTTTAAAGGGGAAAATAGGGATAGCAGCTGTTTGCTTCACCTGTCCTGTTCTGTGCACGGCTCTCCATCAAACCAGAGGTTACGGCTCCAGTAGGCCTGCACCTTCACACACGTTCTTCCACAGCAATGGCAGATGCAACACTTCCATCTAATGGGATGACATTTACAAGACCACAGCCCCTCTGTTTATCACACATGTACAATTATAAGGCACTCCGTTCATATAAGCACACTGGTTATGTTGGGGGGAAATGTCCATAAGGCCTCAGCCGGGCTGCGCTCAGAGCATTCAGTGGGATTTTAAGTGGGATGGACCAGCATGTTGTGTTAGACTTGTGTTGGGCCATTGTTGTGAAGGATAAAATACATGATTTTTGTTTTTATTTTAAGCACCTACTTGTCAGGAGTTGTAACTTTTTTTTTTCTGACTCCAGCATGTGAAAGTCTTCAGTAAGAACTGTGACATGGTGGATATGTGATTGAATTGTATTTAACTGTTTGCACATATGTTCCCTTGTTTAAAGGGGGAAAGTTACTTTGGCACTGCTTAAGCCTTGGATTATCTGTCTGCGTCCTCTGCCTCTTTAGCATCAACACGAATTCACCCACTCAGAGTTCTATCACACATCCGCAGAGCTCCCTGAGAGAGAGCGGACCTTAGGGAAGCCCAAGCAGGGGAGGGGTGGGGGACCTCGACAGAGCTGGGTTCTAGCTGCGCCCATGGGCATGGCCCTCTCACTCTTTGGCAACCACTTTGTTAGGCACACAACACTAATCCTCCTTGTGTCTTTATTGCCCTCTGTGCAGAAGAGCAGGCTGGGGCTGAGGCTGGGGGGTTGTGTAGGGGGTGCACCGCTGCAGGGTCCGGTGTGATCAGGGTTCCTGTTTGAAGATGGGCCACACTGTACAGCATTAGGACATCTAATAGAAGCAAGCTGAGAGCAAAACAAAATGATACTCGCTGAGACAGAGAGGGAGAAGACAGGAAAAATGAGAGTCCTTAAATATAAGCCCCCCCTCTTCTACATCCTCCTCCTTTTTTGTTGGGGGGGTGGTGCATAATTTAAGGATAGGCAGATTATTGCAACCAGAAATGACTGTGAGGCAATTCTGGCCCATGTTGTTACACATACTCAATAAGCTAAACAACACATTAATTTATAAAACAGCCTCTGTGGTTGAAAACCATTTGTCATGGGTTGGATTTGCAGGAATCGCATTTTGGATTTTAAAAAGCAGTCAAAACAAATTGTTTAATGACTGTTGAAACGTTTCTTACAGTTCAAGTTTAAATCGTTGATCTCAAAACTTTAGATAATTTAAGAGAAAAAAAAATGCATTCACGCGAACCCAACTTTTGCAATTTGTTTGTTACTTTTAGAAAGTACTGCACTGTTCATGCATCTTCCAACAGTTGTCCCCACTCAGCTGGCGCCATCTTGTGTCCATATATAGTGCAGAAGCAGGTGCTTGAAATCCAATGTCACCTTTTTCCCCTCTAGATCTCCTGGCTGTCTCCAGCTGTCACCTGAGCACTTGCCAGCATAAGGTAATGGCATCAAGATGCAATCAAGATTATATGCTTGTCACTCATTCCTTGCACTCGGTGGCTAACGGTGTGTGAAACAGACACAAGATAAAGCCTGCGCCCAGATGGGAAGATAAACTGCTTCTAAATATTCATCAGTTTTCTGACTGCAGAAATGTGACCCATTAGATGGGTATGAGAGGAAATTGGCTGGAATAGGACTGCACCAAAAAGAGCTGATGTGAAGTAATGCAAAGTATGAAAAGAAGATTAGATAAGACGATTCATTGCAATCTGCTGGCTTCCTTAGATAGATAACTTTCACTAATTGGCTTTTTTAATGTATGTGAATGTTTTTGCACAACTTCAGTTGTGACTTGGAGACATATAAATAAAAATAATTGAAAACTGAATAAAAAAAAAAAAGAAAACAACATCATTTGAAATGTGTTAATCTCTGCCTGTAGAAGCTACAGTAATTTTAATTTTGGATTTTTGTGGCTTTCTTCCTGGTTAAGAATTTCCAACAGGGAAAATCTCCACTAAGCAGAGCCTCTTCTTGTAGCTACATCCATAGTTTATTTTCATGTTTACACCATTTCTTATCATCTGCATTATTAACAGGATTACTTTGTGATGAACAGTAATTTGTGGAATTCCCTCACTTCAGTCGGAGGATTTTCTTTTTGCTCTGTGTCTGTTTTATATTGAAGAAATCAGTGCTTCTGCGTTCTTGTCTCCCCTCAGGTTTGATCCCAGAAACCCTTCAGGTTTTCCAACAGACCTCTGTAAGAGACCAGATAAAAACAAGAAGGCGAAGAAAAGTCTGATGATGCAGGCACGAAGGAGCAAATTAAAACAATATAATGTGCTTAAAAGAATCCACTGATGAGGATGCTTTTGTTATACTGTCAAGTTAAATGTTTTCCAATGAAAAAGCATACATTACATAAGTAATGCATGTAAAGACCAAATGTTTCAACACAAAGAAACTGTCCAGAGGACCTGACTTAACTTTGTTGGATTTTTACCTGGATTGTTGAAAACTTTGACATACACTACATACTTTAAATAAAATTAATTTTGTATGATGATTTGTAGACAAAATCATTACAAAATGTTATGCAGATAGTTTGTTTTATCATATTTGTCCCATATGTTACACTTTATCAAATTTCAATTTCAATTTTAAATCCAAAAATAACCTATTCCCTTGAAAAAGTGCAAACCTAAAGTTTTCTACGTTTTCTAGTCAGGCTTACACATCTAGCACAATTCTTTAAAAGTCAGCATAAATTTTAGAGTACTGTTGTTTTAACTGTTTTTGTGCTATTAGTGCTTAGTGTATTCTTAGTTTGGCATATTTCGTAGTTCATATCTTAGATCTTATCAACGCTTTTCTTTACAATTTAGACTTTTGTTAGATGTAACTGAGGCCCTGTATACACAATTTCGTTCCGCCACGTGTACCATAACCTTTAAGCAAAATCTTTTCGGTTATTTTTATATTATCGTGCTTTTTTTTTTTTTTTTTTTTTTTAAAAAAAAGGAAATGCATATTTCGGTCCTTGATTTTAATATTCAAAGACATTACTTGGAATAAATAAGGGATTGTGGCCAATCATTTCATTTTCAGTTTGTAACTTTTTCCAAGTCACAAAGACATGTTATTAAAACTTTATGCAAACACGTTAATTCATCAATTGGTAGTCAGACAATTTCTCTTGGTTTCCTTTTCAAAACATTTTCCCAGTCCAATCATGCTCTAGATAATAACACACTGAACAGAATTAGTAATTGTACATAAGTGAATTAAAGTATGGAAATTTGCTCAAGTTCCTTCTTCAGGTCTGGTTCAGTTGATCCCCAGCTGCATATGTTGGTAATCACAGCTGCTTCCTGAATTCGCTCACAGGCACGCAATAAACAACCTGCTGGCAGCAACCCCGGCGCTTTCGTCTAATCCGTCGTTTCACTGGGTTCTAGTTTGTTATAAGAATATGACAATGAATCTCAGCAGCAGAATACACAGAGGCACATTAGGATGTGTGCCTGCACAATACAGCTTCAGACATAAAGTCTGGGATTTACACTGGAATATGGGCCTCTAAATCTCTCAAGAGACTGGTGCAGAAGTTTTTAGATAGCTCTGTAAAAACTTTCTGGTCTTTTAGACCTGCTTTAAAACCACATTGGTTAATTTGATTATTTGGTGACATAGATTGCTACATATGGGAAAGTAGAAAACAACCAAAGTTGTAGCACTCAAAAGTGTTGTCAAACATTTTGCCTTTAGAGTCAAAGTCACATTTATAAGACGATCATCAAAATGAAGATATGGTATAATAATAATAGTAATAATAAAGTAAATATATATAAAAAATTTAAGTATTTTTTTAAGGTTCAAATGAAACGCTTTACTGAATAATTGACAAATTCCTCCCCCTGCTGGAAAAAGCTGCAATTTACCAACTATTGTTCCCTAAATGTGGAGTACTGTACTAGTGCTTTTAAACATATATACATATTTTGACACATAAACCAACGGCTTTAAAAGTAAAGCGTGGCGATTTGTAAGTATTTTATCTTTTGAATCTATTTTTTTTTTTTTTGTAATGTTTACAGGTACAATTGATCAGGCGTTAAAACTTATAAATTTACTTTCTAATTCTTATTATTTATTTGAAAATATTACAAATCCATTTAATATGTGAGAAAAGCATATAGTAAGAATCCTATTATCAGCTGTGCATACTGGCCATCATTTATTGCAGTTAAAAAAAAAAAAAAAAAAATCTGATTCTTGTATTCCCCATGGAGGGAAACACATTTTTTACTTTCATGAACAAAATCTATTTTTAAATTAATTTTTGTTTTACAGTTTAAACAGATTTATTTAAATTAAAAAGTAAATTATTTTACACAAGTACGAATTAAGTGCCGTGTTCATTAAAGGGGGATAAAAAGAAGCTGTCTGGCAACCCTCCTCCTGCTAGCAGCGCGTCAGTCGTGACTTAAAGTTGCAGCGTCTTTACTCCTGCAGGAAAGCAGCTGCCAGCTAACCACCATGGCAGGAAAGAGAGTCATAGTGATCCTGTCTAAAGGCGCAGAGGAGATGGAAACAGTTATTTCTGTGGATATTATGCGCAGAGCCGGGGTGTGTACACGACGAGATGCAGAATGCTAACAGTTAGCAACATAGCCTGCTTGCTTTATTTACGATAGCCACGCTGGACCTAAACAATATCGTAATTTTAAAGTTTCTGATTCAAGCAACTTTTTAAAGTTATATTAATGACAGTAATAGTCTTGTTAATGACGTAATGCAATGATAAATATTGCTTAACTCGAGATGCTTGAATGCTAACATTATACAGCTATAGTTTATAGTTTTGTCCAAATATTTTTCTTTGTTGAATCAGTAAAATTTTATCCTTGTTTGCCTGCAGTTTGCTAAATGTAGAGAGTCTCATAACCTTTACAGTGCAGTCTGATGCTAAAAGTTTAAATTTCAAACGTCCAGCCTCATTTAACCTCTACATTCACCTTTCAAAATAAAAGCCTTACCCATGTTCAATGCACAGATGATGCCATGTTGTGCTGGGAACCTGCATTGGCGGTCTTAACCTTTTTCATCTTTTTTTATTTTATCATTTTGTTTTTGTAGATCGCAGTAACAGTTGCAGGACTGACAGGAAAAGAGCCAGTGCAGCAGAAATGTCGTCATCTGTCCTGATGCAAGTCTGGAAGAAGCCAGCAAACTGGTGGGGCTTAAAATTACACACAAAAAGATTTGTTGAGACAAATCCCTCATTTTGTTTTAGTAATATTTGTTGCCCAATGTGTAGTGGCACATCTGCAGAGTCTGCATATGCATCTTAGATCTGTTTACAATATCAATGAGATTTTAAGCAAAAATGAATACGAGAATCAAATCAGGTCTTAAAGTTTAAAATTCATGACTGGAATTACAGGTCCTTCTCAAAAAATTAGCATATTGTGATAAAGGTCATTATTTTCCATAATGTAATGATAAAAATGAAACTTTCTTATATTTCAGATTCATTGCGCACCAACTGAAATATTTCAGGTCTTTAATTGTTTTAATACTGATGATTATGGCATACAGCTCATGAAAACCCAAAATGCTTGTCCCAAAAAATTAGCATATCATGAAAAGGTTCTCTAAACAAGCTATTAACCTAACCATCTGAATCAACGACGTAACTCTAAACACCTGCAAAAGATTCCTGAGGCTTTTAAAAACTCCCAGCCTTGTTCATTACTCAAAACGAAAGTTACGTATGTAACTACGGTTCTATGAATCCCGGATGACCGCCAGAGGGCGGTGCTGAAAGCACTGAATGACTAATACCAACGATGTCACAAGGAATCCTAACACCTACCTCTCTGAGGAGGCCCAGAGGACCCTTGTAGAAGAACCTGGCCCAGGGGATGAGGGGTGGCCACGTTAACTCTATAAAATCTGGTGAACGTGCTTGGGGAAGCCCATGATGCAGCAGCACTTATTGCTTCCAGCGGAACCCCTCTCAGGGCAGCCCAGGAAGCGGAGACGCTCCTGGTAGAGTGAGCCTTCAAGCCGACCGGCAGGGAGCCGGGCCCTGCAGCATAGGCGTGGCAGATGACGTCCACAATCCAGTGGGAGAGGCGCTGTTTGGAAAGAGGACAGCCTAACCTAGGGCCTCCATAACACACAAACAACTGGTCTGAATGTCTTATCACGGCAGTAGCTGCAACGTATGCCTCCAGTGCCCTTACCGGGCACAATAATGCAGACCCCTCACCAGGCGCAGGCTGAAAACGTGCCAGCCTCAACGGTTGGTTAGAGTGAGAGTGAGAAAACACCTTTGGTACGAATGCAATGTTTGGCCACAAGGTAACACACGAGCCCTCAGGGCCCCACCTGAGACATGAGGGGCTGATTGAGAGAGCATGTAGCTCGCTGACCCTCTTTGCTGAGGTAATAGCCAACAAAAAAGCCGTCTTACACGAAAGCCACTTGAGGTCCGCCTGCGACAGAGGCTTGAAAGGAGGACGGCACAGAGCTTCGAGAACCAAGGGAAGGTCCCAACCTGGTGCTCGTGGAGCTGTCGGCGGGTGTGACCTACGGGCACCACGCAAAAAAAGAGAGACTAGATTATGGCTCCCTACCGTACAGCCATCAATGCCAGCGTGATTAGATGATATTGCCGCTACATAAACTTTAAGCGTCGAAGGACAGCGACCCTTACCAAGTAGAGACTGGAGAAACTCCAGAATGGTGGGTATTGTACAGGAGACTGGATCCTTGTTGTGATCCGAACACCATTGGGAAAACAGGCGCCACCTGTTTTCGTACTGCTGACGAGTAGAGGGTGCCCTGGCGCCCAGGATGGTGCGTCTGACGGGGCTCGAAACTCCAGTCAGCTGCTGTCCTAGCCTTGCAGTGGCCACACCCACAGCCGAAGACGTTGAGGATTGGGGTGCCATATCAGTCCCCCCAACTGAGACAGCAAGTCCCTTCTGGTCGGAAGACACCATGGGACGCCCTGACATAGACTTCGTAGCAGTGGGAACCATGGTCGCGCTGGCCAATACGGAGCCACCAGCAGCATCCTGTGGCCCTCCTCGAGGACTCTCTGAAGGGTTGGCCAAATTAGAGAAAGGGGTGGAAAGGCATATAGAAGGACCCTTGGCCAAGGATGAGCCAAAGCGTCCTGGCCTAGCGCACCCGACGCCCCCGTAAGAGAGTACCATAGGGGACACTGAGTCGACTCTTCCGTCGCAAACAGGTCTATCTCTGCCTGACCAAAACGGTCCCAGATCATCAGCACTATGTCTCTGTGGAGGGACCACTCTCCCAGAGGGGACTCTTGGCGGGAGAGAAAATCTGCGACCTGATTGTGTCGCCCTGGCAAGTACGCTGCCCGCAGGGTGGACAGGCGAGGAGAGGCCCATTCCAGGAGCTCTCTGGACATACTCAGAAGTTGTGCTGACATGGTGCCCCCCTCATGGTTGATGTAGTAGACAACAGAGGTGTTGTCTGACAGAACAAGTACATGCCACCCTTCCAGGTGAGGCAGGAAGTGCCTGAGTGCCAAGTGCACTGCATGCAGCTCCAGCACATTTATATGCTTGGAATGGTCTCTTTGACCCCAGCGGCCCTGAACCGCTCTGCGTTGCCATACAGCCCCCCATCCCATGGAGCTGGCATCTGTCGTGACCACTTCCCTGCGACACACTACCACTCCCATGGGGACACCCCTGGACAAATAATCTTCATCCCTCCATGGAGTCAAGGCATGAAGACATGACCACGTCACTGCGAGCTTGCCATGCCTGTGCAGCCTGGCATCCAGGCGAAAGCTGTTGAGCCACCTCTGCAAGGGGCGAAGTGACAGCAGGCCTAAGGGCACCACCCGAGTGACTGATGTCAGCTTGCCGAGTAGTTGCAGGAAGGCAACATAGGGGAGCTGCCTGCCCAGCCTGAACCGATTGACCAGCTGGAGTATGCCGGCCACCCTTTGAGCGGATGGGCGAGCTCTCATGGAAGATGAATCCAGAACCACCCCAAGAAAGGTGGTCGTCTGGGAAGGGATCAGGCAGCTTTTCTCCAGGTTGACATTGAGGCCCAAGTGGGACATATGAGCGAGCACGCGTTTGTGTCGTGAAAGGCACAGGCCTGAGACGGGGCGCAGAGAAGCCAATCGTCTAAGTACGGCAGAATCTTCACTCCACAGGCCTGCAGAGGAGAGAGGGCTGCCTTCACGCACCGAGTGAACACCCTTGGGGAGAGAGAGAGCCCGAATGGAAGTACCTGGAACTGCCAGTGGTGACCCCGATAGGCAAACCTGAGAAAGCGGGGATGTTCTGCCGCAATAGGCACATGAAAATATGCATCCTTCAGGTCTACAGACGTGAACCATTCTTCCCTCGTGACAGCTTGAAGGACTTCTGCTGTTGTGAGCATGTGGAAGGGCAGCTCCTTTAGGTACTGGTTGAGTCCCCTCAGGTCTAAAATGGGACGAAACCCGCCCGTCCTCTTTTGCACAAGGAAGTAAGTCGAGTAATAGCCCATGGGTTGTTGCAGAGGGTCCACTGCCTCTATTGCGCCCTTGGCCAGGAGGGCGGAAAGTTCCTGGTCTAGTGCTTGAGCTTTCACCGGGTCGGCGATTACAGTCATCTTGACCCGGCCTGAGATACGAGGCCGCCGTCGGAACTGTAGCCGGTAACCATGGGTCAGAGTGGCAACCACCCATGGGTCCACGGCGTGAGCAACCTAATAGCTGAGCTGCTGGTGGGAGAAATATCCGACGGTCGGCCTGATGGCATCACCGTCTCCCCCCAAGGCCCCTGGGGCCGTGGGGGGAGCCTGGTCCGAGCCTGCCCAGCTGGTCGGTGGACCAACCCACGAAAGCTCCTGCTGGGCCTTTGCTGAACCGCATGAGGGTAAGGACCACACGGCCGGTTATGACCCCCAGGCGGCGGCTGTATGCTGGAGCCAGCCGACAGGCGCCTTGGATGCCGAGGAGGTGGAGAGGGCATTGGCCTGCTAAGGCTCGAAAATTGCTGCCTTCTCTGTCGTGCCTGGACAGTCCGTTCCAGCGCTTCCAAAGCAGCCGAACCGAACAACTCCCCCGGCACCACTGGGACATTACGGAGGGCTCTACGGCATGGCTCAGTCAATGCTGACTGCGCTAACCAGACCTGTCGGCGAGCTTGGACCAAGGAGGACATCACACGCCCAAGCTCCCTCATCATTAGTGCAAAGGCCTGAAGCGCTGCATCGTTAAAGCCCATCGCTGCTGTCGCACCACTAGTCCCTTGAAGGGACGCGGAGAGGGCAAGCATTAGGTGTGCCAAGGAATTACCTAGGCGGCCAGCACGCGCTCCGGCGGCATAGGCTCTGCAGAGGAATTCATCCGTGACACGACACTGAGCTCGTGGGCACCGAACATGACTGCGCAGAGCTTCATCTGGTGACACGATGAGAGAGGCAACAGCAGGTTCTATCGCTGGCATGTGATCCAAGCCTGCTGCAGCCGGCTCATGCATGGCTGCCAACACTCTGCCATCTGCAGAGAGGCACGCAAAGGCTTTGGGGTCCCGCCAGCAACCATGCAACTCCCTCAGGAACTCCTCTGATGGAGGGACAGAAAAGGAAGGAGGGGTCAGTCCGCGCCTGAAGAAGGCACTTCCAGGGGTGGACGCCTCTGGTTGCGGGACGTCCAGCTGCAGTTGTCTCAGGGCCATACGCATGACGTCCTGCATCGAGCCGTCACCCGACCCACTAACTGCACTCCGAGAAGGAGAGAGTGAAGCTGTCTCTGAGACTCGAGATGAATGCCCGTCCTCCTCACCTAAAAAGTGAGAGGAAGAGGCAGCCAAGGATAGCACATCTTCCTCCACAGCCAGTTCAGGCATGGGTGGGGAGGAGAGTCCAGTTGCTGCCACTGGTTCAGTTCCCAGTTGGCGTACCTGAAAAAGGGACTTCATCTCCGCTAATTCAGCGGAGAGCTGCTCCACCCTTGTGGAGAGGCCCCTATCAGACCTGGCTCGCTTCTTCCCAGGAGGGGCCACAGAGACTGCGGCCTCAGTCCGGCGCTTCGAGCGCCTAGGTGGAGCCTCCTGCCCAGAAGGCGGGAGGTCATCGCCGAGTTTGGGGCGAAACTGGGCCAGCCGGGCCACCCTCACAGCATGCGACATGAAGCTGCAATTCATGCAGGGGTTCTCTGACAGGGCATCCACCAGATGGTCATGTCCAAGGCAGGCAGGACACAGGTCGTGACCGTCATCTATCTGGAGCATGGCTCCACAGACTGTACAGCAGTGAGAGCCGTCCATGCTCCTTACCCAGCTATGCCCAAGATATTTAGAGAGGCTAGCACCACTAGCTCAGCTGGTAAAAGAGGACAATTGGGAGAGGGGGCGCGAACACTCGCCTTCACCAATCAAAACAAGGCCAGGAACTCAGCTGGCTACGTAATAAACAAACTTCGGAGCACGGTCCAACCGACCACGCGGTTGGAGGCCTCCAGTAAACAGGAGCGGAGCGAACGCTACCGCTAACCAATAGCAAAATATAAGCAAAAAACCACTACTCACCAGTGTTACATCACACACAAAGTAGTCCTAAACAACGTCGGAGCACAGTCCAGCCGACCACGCGGTTGGAGGTCTCCCAACAAGCGTGAGCGGAGCAAACGCTACCGCTAACCAACGGCGAAATATAAGGAAAACTACTCACCGGTGTTGAATCACACACAGTAGTCAGACGCTGTAATTTGGGAGAGGCGGAAACCGCCGTAGTTCCCAACGAAACAGCAGAAATACCTTTGAACAGGGTTAAACCGTTGCAGCCCTAGGAGGGCGAACACGCTACTCCCGCAGACGGGCAGTCGGGCTTCCGACGACGGTAAAAAGTTCAGAAAAGGTCCAAAGGGTTGAAGCCTTGAATTGAACCGCGCGCGAGAAGAAAATAGGAGCAGCGCAGCGGATGACGTCGGGCTATATAGCCTCTGATTGGTCATCCGTGTCACACCTGTGACTCCGTTGGTATTATTACTCAAATCAGCGCATGCGCGATGGGAACATTCAGTGCTTTCAGCACCGCCCTCTGGCGGTCAGGAGGGATGAAATAGAACCGCAATCATGGGTAAGACTGCCGACCTGACTGCTGTCCAGAAGACCATCATTGACACCCTCAAGCAAGAGGGTAAGACACAGAAAGAAATTGCTGAACGAATAGGCTGTTCCCAGAGTGCTGTATCAAGGCACCTCAGTGGGAAGTCTGTGGGAAGGGAAAAGTGTGGCAGAAAACGCTGCACAACGAGAAGAGGTGACCGGACCCTGAGGAGGATTGTGGAGAAGGGCCGATTCCAGACCTTGGGGGACCTGCGGAAGCAGTGGACCGAGTCTGGAGTAGAAACATCCAGAGCCACCGTGCACAGGCGTGTGCAGGAAATTGGCTACAGGTGACACATTCCCCAGGTCAAGCCACTTTTGAACCAGAAACAGCGGCAGAAGCACCTGACCTGGGCTACAGAGAAGCAGCACTGGACTGTTGCTCAGTGGTCCAAAGTACTTTTTTCAGATGAAAGCAAATTTTGCATGTCATTCGGAAATCAAGGTGCCAGAGTCTGGAGGAAGACTGGGGAGAAGGAAATGCCAAAATGCCAGAAGTCCAGTGTGAAGCACCCACAGTCAGTGATGGTCTGGGGTGCCATGTTGGCACAACAATTTTCCACAGGATCAATACAGTTCTTATCTTAATGGAGAAGTCTATGTTAAAGGAAACACTAGCTACTATTAGCTTTTAATTAGTCAGAAGCTAAAAGCTAGCTAGCAAAAAAGCAGCAAAAGGGTAGCTAAAAGCAGCTAAGCTTGACA
Organism: Nematolebias whitei; assembly: GCF_014905685.2. Lineage (NCBI taxonomy): Eukaryota > Metazoa > Chordata > Actinopteri > Cyprinodontiformes > Rivulidae > Nematolebias > Nematolebias whitei. Next base: position 32,035,163 of record NC_056504.1, read on the forward strand.
CTAATTCCTGTTAATTTACTGTAACATTGAGTTTGGTAAATGTTCAATTTCCATTTCCCAGTTAGCAGAAACAGCATCTCACAGCTCAGTATTTTTGCCCTGAATAGCCTTGTAAAAGAGATTAATCATCTCAATGAATTTCTTCCTGTAAAATGAAGTTTT
>NC_056504.1:32035424-32036907 GCF_014905685.2 Nematolebias whitei
AAAAAAAAAAAGGAGGTGGTGGTTCATGAACTAAAGCCTCTTTAATAAATTTCCACACCACATTTTCATGGTTAAAGTGACTTTTGAGATGGTTTGTAACCAGTGTAATGAAAAAAAAATAAAATAAAAATCAAGACTCGTGTCTGATAGAAAAATAATTTGTTACCATTCCTTTCAGCTAAAGCCAAACTATACCAGCTGTCTCAGTTTTTCCAGAGCGTTATACTGGGCAGTGCAGCTTACAGGATTACAAGTGAACCATCAGTCTTTCATAATAAGAGGAGCCTTGACTTGAGCTGCAACCTCAGCCCCCATGAGTTCCTCTACAATCGTCAGGGCGAACTCAAAGCTGGTTCCTGGCCCACGGCTGGTGATGTAATGGCCATCCTTCTGCACTCGGGCCTCTGAATATTTATAGTGGTCTAAAAAAAGACAGAGCAAAAGAAACTACAGGCGTCAGAGTACTTGAAGCACGTGCAGTATAAACACAAACTGGGATCATCTGAACAGACTTGGTTCTAGCATGTTCTGTCAAATTCCTGCTTTACCTCCAAATGCTGTGCTATCCAGCTACACTGGAATGATTCTCCACAGGCAAACTAAATGCTTGAACAGCACCATCTGCTGCGTGTCACAAGTAGTTACAATTCTTAATGCTGTACTACTCAAGCAGATTTAAAACCATTGATGGTACAAAAATATATATATATTTTTTTACCGTCAACCATCATCTTCTCCTTCATGGCAGGATGTGTAGTGACTGTGCTGCCATAGCATATTCCATGTGCCAAAAGAGCAGTGGGACCTGAGAAAGGGCAAAAATGTTTAAGGTTTTAATTTCTCTCTTTTATTTTAGCTGTTATATTAAGTAAGACAAACTTATTTTGCTTGCGCAATTTCTAGTTTTCATACTTATGTTGTTGTCAACAAAAAAGAAAATATTAGAATGCCCCACCTTAAAGTTCAGCACAAAGAAACCTTAAAACTGTACAATTCCATCAAATGCAGTAGATTTGCATTATGGATTTGCGTTAATAATAACCGAGTGGCACATGTACAAAATATCTAATAATACTTGTGTCCTAAAAGGTGTCCTCAACCTTACGGTCGTTTCCAAGAATACACTTGCACAGTATACAATTTCAGTCTCTCTCCAAAGTGTGTGCAGCACTTTGAAAAGGGAGGAGAGAAAAAAGAGAGAGAGAGAGGCTGAGGACACAGACTGCCACTGCATTAACTTTGATAATGTCCTAGCACTGCTGTGAGTGCATCCAAAAACTGCTAATATACAGAGAGGTATTGATCACGCTCGTTTGGCTGCATTCCTGTGCAGTTTCAAGAATGCACTATTCCCTGGCAGGACAACAGACTGCTGGTTAAAACCAAGCTACTCCAAGTCCGCACCCACTGGAGATCAGCCTGGGAGATAAAACGGTCCAACAGTGAGGAATATGATTTTATTATCGAGCAATAAGAATATGTA
>NC_056504.1:32037007-32038240 GCF_014905685.2 Nematolebias whitei
ATGACTTTGTGATCAGTCATTTTGAGGGTGAAAATCTGTACAAAGATAACCAAGGTAAAAGTCCAGATTTTTTTCCTTCTGATTTACAACTAGATTAGCTTAACTAATATAATATTCTGCTTTCTGCTTCATTTATGTGAATATACATGAATGAAGCAGTTAGAAACATGAATATAAAAGGGAAGCGTTTCAGGTGATGTCAGATTTGACAGGTAGACAGACATACTTTTAATAATCCCATCATGGAAATTTTCTTTTGCAGCAACAGTACAATACAAGTCAGAAATGATAATCAAGACAGTGTAAACAAATTGATTGACAACTACAAGAGGAAAAACTCTTGTTACAAATGTGATTTAAACGTGCATAAAACAGAAGAAACATTGATTGCAATCCGAGGTGACAGGAAAGAGTTCCTGCAGCAGCTGGTCAGACAGTAGCAGTCTGTTTGAAAAGGTGCTAGGAAATAGTTTTTGTTCTTCCATCCATTCATCCATTATCTTTTACCTGCTTCTTCCTTTTCGGGCCATGGGGGTCACTGGTACCCATATCCAACTATCACTGTGCAAGTGGTGGGGGACACCCTGGACAGGTCTCCAGTCAATCACAGGGACACACGGAGACAAACAACTATTCACTCTGTCGCTCACACCTAGAGACAATTTAGAGTTACCAGTCAGCCTAACATGCATGTTTTTGGTATGTGGGAGGAAACCGGAGTACCAGGAGAAAACCCCACGCATGCACGGAGAGAACATGCAAACTCCACCCAGAATGGCTCCTCGGATGGGATTCAAGCTGACGACCCAACTGCACCACCGTGCTGCCAGTTTTTGTTCATATTATAAATCGTTTATATAGCCAGCCAGTAGTAATCAGCAATCGATACAGTACTTACTTGTGAAGTTTTCCATTATTCACACTCTTGGAAGCTGTTTGAAAGGCCTTCTCCTTAGTGCTTGATAGGATAACCTAATTGTGTGAAAATAATCAGAGACAATTTGTGTGTGTGTCATAGCTTATCAATTTTAATGCTATTAGTGTGTGTGTGTGTGTGTGTGTGTTCTTCACGTATGTGCCATAGAGAATCTAGCCTTATTTATTAATTTTGTTGCAACAAAAGTCGTTGCATGATTCAGTTCTCTGTTTCAGTCATATGGTAGAAACATGCAGTTAAATTATCAAAATGTATTTTGGCTGACAAGGTTGTGTTAAAACTTATTTGAAGGGAGT
>NC_056504.1:32038340-32041420 GCF_014905685.2 Nematolebias whitei
TATTTTTTTTGTAATGTTTACAGGTACAATTGATCAGGCGTTAAAACTTATAAATTAACTTTCTAATTCTTATTATTTATTTGAAAATATTACAAATCCATTTAATATGTGAGAAAAGCATATAGTAAGAATCCTATTATCAGCTGTGCATACTGGCCATCATTTATTGCAGTTAAAAAAAAAAAAAAAAAAAAATCTGATTCTTGTATTCCCCATGGAGGGAAACACATGTTTTACTTTCATGAACAAAATCTATTTTTAAATCAATTTTTGTTTTACAGTTTAAACAGATTTATTTCAATTAAAAAGTAAATTATTTTACACAAGTACGAATTAAGTGCCGTGTTCATTAAAGGGGGATAAAAGACGCTGTCTGGCAACCCTCCTCCTGCTAGCAGCGCGTCAGTCGTGACTTAAAGTTGCAGCGTCTTTACTCCTGCAGAAAAGCAGCTGCCAGCTAACCACCATGGCAGGAAAGAGAGCCATAGTGATCCTGTCTAAAGGCGCAGAGGAGATGGAAACAGTTATTTCTGTGGATATTATGCGCAGAGCCGGGGTGTGTACACGACGAGATGCAGAATGCTAACAGTTAGCAACATAGCCTGCTTGCTTTATTTACGATAGCCACGCTGGACCTCAACAATATTGTAATTTTAAAGTTTCTGATTCAAGCAACTTTTTAAAGTTATATTAATGACGTAATAGTCTTGTTAATGACGTAATGCAATGATAAATATTGCTTAACTCGAGATGCTTGAATGCTAACATTATACAGCTATAGTTTATAGTTTTGTCCAAATATTTTTCTTTGTTGAATCGGTAAAATTTTATCCTTGTTTGCCTGCAGTTTGCTAAATGTAGAGAGTCTCATAACCTTTACAGTGCAGTCTGATGCTAAAAGTTTAAATTTCAAACGTCCAGCCTCATTTAACCTCTACATTCACCTTTCAAAATAAAAGCCTTACAATGCACAAATGATGCCATGTTGTGCTGGGAACCTGCATTGGCGGTCTTAACATTTTTCATATTTTTTTATTTTATCATTTTGTTTTTGTAGATCGCAGTAACAGTTGCGGGACTGACAGGAAAAGAGCCAGTCCAGTGCAGCAGAAATGTCGTCATCTGTCCTGATGCAAGTCTGGAAGAAGCCAGCAAACTGGTGGGGCTTAAAATTACACACAAAAAGATTTGTTGAGACAAATCCCTCATTTTGTTTTACTAATATTTGTTGCCCAAGGTGTAGTGGCACATCTGCAGAGTCTGCATATGCATCTTAGATCTGTTTACAATATCAATGAGATTTTAAGCAAAAATGAATACGAGAATCAAATCAGGTCTTAAAGTTTAAAATTCATGACTGGAATTACATTGAGTATTTTATTTTAATGTCAGATAATGATTTGGTTTCTCTTTCAAGGGACCTTATGATGTTGTGGTCTTGCCAGGGGGGATGCCAGGCGCCAAGAATTTGGCAGAGGTGAGAGAAAGAGAAAGCACTCAGTACTACACATTTTCACTGGCTCCTGTGCTACCAACTACCCCTGCGGCATTTTTATTTTTTATTTTTTATTCTTTCGGCTGCTCCCTTCTTCAGGGTCACCACAGCGAACTAACTCGTGTGCAAGACTTGGCAATTGTTTTTATACCGAATGCCCTTCCTGATGCAACCACAGCCCACCGAGCTACCACAGCCCTCTGTGTGGAGCAGAGAGCTGCCATCTAGGGTGCCCATGGGTGCAGATGGTGGAGGTTAATGGCCTTGCTCAAGGGCCCAGAAAGGGAAAAATGAGGGTGGAGACTGGTGTGGCTGCTTCATCTTTTCCACCCACATTTTGAAATTATCGGTCCGGGGAGTTGAACCGGCAACCTTCCTATCACAGGCCCACTTTCTCTAGCCTCTACGCCACCACTCCCCTAAGCTGCAACATACTTAAAGAGGAAATAAATGCAGCTTGATAAACAAGACTGAAGCCACACAATTTGTAAAAGGCTACATGACTTTGTGATCAGTCATTTTGAGGGTGAAAATCTGTACAAAGATAACCAAGGTAAAAGTCCAGATTTTTTTCCTTCTGATTTACAACTAGATTAGCTTAACTAATATAATATTCTGCTTTCTGCTTCATTTATGTGAATATACATGAATGAAGCAGTTAGAAACATGAATATAAAAGGGAAGCGCTTCAGGTGATGTCAGATTTGACAGGTAGACAGACATACTTTTAATAATCCCATCATGGAAATTTTCTTTTGCAGCAACAGTACAATACAAGTCAGAAATGATAATCAAGACAGTGTAAACAAATTGATTGACAACTACAAGAGAAAAAACTCTTGTTACAAATGTGATTTAAACGTGCATAAAACAGAAGAAACATTGATTGCAATCCGAGGTGACAGGAAAGAGTTCCTGCAGCAGCTGTTCAGACAGTAGCAGTCTGTTTGAAAAGGTGCTAGGAAATAGTTTTTGTTCTTCCATCCATTCATCCATTATCTTTTACCTGCTTCTTCCTTTTCGGGCCAAGGGGGTCACTGGTACCCATATCCAACTATCACTGTGCAAGTGGTGGGGACACCCTGGACAGGTCTCCAGTCAATCACAGGGACACATGGAGACAAACAACTATTCACTCTGTCGCTCACACCTAGAGACAATTTAGAGTTGCCAATCAGCCTAACATGCATGTTTTTGGTATGTGGGAGGAAACCGGAGTACCAGGAGAAAACCCCACGCATGCACGGAGAGAACATGCAAGCTCCACCCAGAATGGCTCCTTGGATGGGATTCAAGCTGACGACCCAACTGCACCACCGTGCTGCCAGTTTTTGTTCATATTATAAATCGTTTATATAGCCAGCCAGTAGTAATCAGCAATCAATACAGTACTTACGTGTGAAGTTTTCCATTATTCACACTCTTGGAAGCTGTTTGAAAGGCCTTCTCCTTAGTGCTTGATAGGATAACCTAATTGTGTGAAAATAATCAGAGACAATTTGTGTGTGTGTCATAGCTTATCAATTTTAATGCTATTAGTGTGTGTGTGTGTGTGTGTGTGTGTGTGTGTGTGTGTGTGTGTGTG
>NC_056504.1:32041430-32049950 GCF_014905685.2 Nematolebias whitei
TGTGTGTGTGTGTGTGTGTGTGTGTGTGTGTGTGTGTGTGTGTGTGTTCTTCACGTATGTGCCATAGAGAATCTAGCCTTATTTATTAATTTTGTTGCAACAAAAGTCGTTGCATGATTCAGTTCTCTGTTTCAGTCATATGGTAGAAACATGCAGTTAAATTATCAAAATGTATTTTGGCTGACAAGGTTGTGTTAAAACTTATTTGAAGGGAGTCTGTGCACAATGCGTTTAAAACACTACCATGTGTTGGTCTAATACAGTCAGTGTATACACAGTGTATCGTGTGGCCTCCAACTGAGTCTTTGTGCATCTGTTTTTCACTCTCTTACAGTCTCCTGCCGTGAAGGAGGTGCTGAAGGATCAAGATGGCAGAAAAGGCCTGATTGCAGCCATCTGTGCAGGTACAGCTTGTGAAAACAAAGTAGCCATAATTATACACAACCATCCTTGTTATACATCCTCTAATAGATTTGTCTGTATCGGGTTTAAATATGATGCAACCTCAAAATTGACAACCGTGTTTTATTTCTTTATGGAATTTATGGAATTTCACACATGGCATGGAAAGGGTTTATCAAATCACATGCACATTACAGGAAAGTGACTCAGGGCTTAGACTGCATATTCAAATATTATTTGAGGGTATCATGTACAAACCGGATTCCAAAAAAGTTGGGACACTAAACAAATTGTGAATAAAAACTGAATGCAATGATGTGCAGGTGCCAACATCTAATATTATATTCAGAATAAAACTCAAATCACAGATCAAAAGTTTAAACTGAGAGAATGTATCATTTTAATGGAAAAATATGTTGTTTCCAAATTTCATGGCGTCAACAAATCCCCAAAAAGTTGGGACAAGTCCATTTTTACCACTGTGTGGCATCACCCCTTCTTCAGACAACACTCATCAGACGTCTGGGGAGTTTCTCAAGTTTAGAAATAGGAATGCTCTCCCATTCATGTCTAATACAGGCCTCTAACTGTTCAATCATCTTGGGCCTTCTTTGTCGCACCTTCCTCTTTATGATGCGCCAAATGTTCTCTATAGGTGAAAGATGTGGACTGCAGGCTGGCCATTTCAGTACCCGGATCCTTCTCCTACGTAGCCATGATGTTGTGATTGCTGCAGAATGTGGTCTGGCATTATGGTGTTGAAAAATGCAGGGTCTTCCCTGAAAGAGATGACGTCTAGATGGGAGCATATGTTGTTCTAGAACCTGAACATAGTTCTCTGCATTAATGGTGCCTTTCCAGACATGCAAGCTGCCCATGCCACAAGTGCTCATGCAACCCCATACCATCAGTGATGCAGGCTTCTGAACGGAGCGTTGATAACAACTTGGGCTATCCTTGGCCTCTCTGGTCCGGATGACATGGCGTCGCAGTGTTCCATAAAGAACTTCAAATCGTGACTCATCTGACCACAGAACAGTCTTCCATTTTGCCACACTCCATTTTAAATGACCCCTGGCCCAGTGCAAACGTCTGAGCTTGTGGAGCTTGCTTAGAAATGGCTTCCTCTTTGCACTGTAGAGTTTCAGCTGGCAACGGCGGTTGGCACAGTGGATTGTGTTCACTGACAATGGTTTCTGGAAGTATTCCTGAGCCCATTCTGTTATTTCCTTGACAGTGGCATTCCTGTTTGAGGTGCAGTGACGTTTAAGGGCCCGGAGATCACGAGCATCCAGTAGAGTTTTATGGCCTTGACCCTTTCGCACAGCGATTGTTCCAGATTCTCTGAATCTTTTGATGATGTTATGCACGGTTGATGATGATAACTTAAGTCTTTGCTATTTTACACTGGGTAACACCATTCTGGTATTGCTGCACTATCTTTCTGCGCAACAATGGTGGAATTGGTGATCCTCTTACCATCTTGGCTTCTGAGAGACACTGACACTCAGAGAAGCTCTTTTTATACCCAATCATGTTGTCAATTGACCTAATTAGTGTTAATTGGTCTTTCAGCTGTTCGTTTTATGCTCAATTTCCTTTTTCCAGCCACTTATTGCTACTTGTCCCAACTTTTTGGGATTTGTTGACACTGTGAAATTTTGAATCAACATATTTTTCCTTTTAAAATGTTACATTTACTCAGATTAAACTTTTGATCTGTCATCTGTTATATTACGAAAAAAAAATTGTCATTTGCCATCTCCACATCATTGCATTCAGTTTTTATTCACAATTTGTTTAGTGTCCCAACTTTTTTGGAATCCGGTTTGTACAAGGTGGAAGAACGATTTAGGAATTACAACTTCATTATGTAAAACTTTTTTTTTTTTTTTTTTATTTTTTTTTTTTTATTAGAGCTTTGAATGTATTTAGGTTAAAAAAAATGCTATTTCATGAACAGGTGAGGGCTATTTACTGTTGACGATTACATTTGATGGTTGTTGCTGTTAGTCCTTAACAGGTCTGTAAAACTAGTCCTAACAGCTTATTTTCTTAAGCACTAAAACTGCTGAATCACCAGTAGAATTTAACTGTGTAAGAGAAACTGATTTGTTTCAATGTTTGTGACCCTTTCTGGCAAAGGCTGCAGTGCAAAACAAGTGGTTGAGGTTTGTGTAAAAAAAAAATAATTAATAAATAAATAAATAATGAGACCCCTTCTACTGACCTTTGTAATTACAACAGAAAATGTAATTAGTAAATAAAAATATTAGGAAAAAAAAAATAGAAAATTAGGGGGAAAAAAACGACGACAACCCAATGGTACCGGTAAATACAATTCCGATCTTGAAGAATTAGTCCATGCATTCGTTATAACTGATGAACTACTCTAACTCGCTTTATGTTGGGATCAGTCAAGCTTCCCTTTCACGTCTCCAGCTCGTCCAGAATGCTGCAGCCCGTCTACTAACAGGAACTTGTAGGTTTGAGCACATTTCACCTGTTCTGTCCTCCCTTCACTGGCTCCCTGTGCTGTCAGAATAGAATTTTAAAGTTCTCCTGCTGACATTTAAGTGCATTAATATAATGCACCCTCACACCTCCGACCTTCTTCATCTTTATGCTCCTTCTCGGGATTTGAGATCATCGGACCAGCTGCTTTTGGTTATACCAAAAACCAAGCTGAAGCTCAGAGGAGATTAGGACCCATCAACATTTGACAGGCCACTCCAGTCTGTTTTTAAGCACTTTGGGAACAGCTTCTGTGTTAAATGTGCTATATAAATAAATCTGACTTGACTTGAATAGCACATATTCTTTGTAATCTACCTTTTTTAAATTGAAGTTTTCTAACAGATATGTTGTCAGAAATAATTATTTGTCTTATAACCTTTTATAATCCATCCATATAATCTTTACCTGCTTCTTCCTTTCCGGGTCACGGGGGTCACTGGTGCCCATATCGATCAGTCACTCCCTGGTCGGCTCACAAGTCCATCATAAGGCCACAACCCTTATATTTTTTTTTAATTGACCGTTTTGGTCTTCTGGCTGTCCTTTCATTTAATTTCCTTTATTTATTACAGCTTAGTCCCACTGAAACACTATTGTCTCATTTGCAAGAGAGACCTGTTATAGAAAAATTAAGAAATGCAATCAATACAATCAATAAAATCAATTCAACTCTAAGTATAAAATATACATATCGATGACTATATAGATTACCTAAAATATACTGACAAATCAGCCCTGGAGTTAAAGTGCATGGCAGTGGATTTAAGGACTTCATGAATATTTTAGGGTCTAGATGTCTTCTGAAATGTGTTTAGCACACACCTTTGCCTCATTTTGGTAAATATGCATTGTGCCCAAATGACACACTTGTAAAGTTTATTTGTAATACTCCAATGTAATTTTAAGTGAAATGTGAATTTGTTTGTTCTTTTAAAGCACACCCAATTCATTTGACAGCTTTTTTTCTTACGTAGAGAAAGGACAAAGAAAAGACATTTTGAATTGGGACATGAGGCCAATACAGCAAATTAGGTTGAAATGTGTCCTAGAAATGACTGAAATTCTCACAGGAATATACTCTTTAATGGAATCAGCAAGGGAGGCATTTACAAAACCTATTATTCTGTCATAACATTAAAGTTATTATAAACTAAAATCGTGATTGGAAAGAACATAATTCTCTTTACATATTCTTATTGCTCGATAATAAAATCATATTCCTCACTGTTGGACCGTTTTATCTCCCAGGCTGATCTCCAGTGGGTGCGGACTTGGAGTAGCTTGGTTTTAACCAGCAGTCTGTTGTCCTGCCAGGGAATAGTGCATTCTTGAAACTGCACAGGAATGCAGCCAAACGAGCGTGATCAATACCTCTCTGTATATTAGCAGTTTTTGGATGCACTCACAGCAGTGCTAGGACATTATCAAAGTTAATGCAGTGGCAGTCTGTGTCCTCAGCCTCTCTCTCTCTCTTTTTTCTCTCCTCCCTTTTCAAAGTGCTGCACACACTTTGGAGAGAGACTGAAATTGTATACTGTGCAAGTGTATTCTTGGAAACAACCGTAAGGTTGAGGACACCTTTTAGGACACAAGTATTATTAGATATTTTGTACATGTGCCACTCGGTTTTTATTTACGCAAATCTACTGTATTTGATGGAATTGTACGGTTTTAAGGTTTCTTTGTGCTGAACTTTAAGGTGGGGCATTCTAATATTTTCTTTTTTGTTGACAACAACATAAGTATGAAAACTAGAAATTGCGCAAGCAAAATAAGTTTGTCTTACTTAATATAACAGCTAAAATAAAAAGAAATTAAAACCTTAAACAACTTTGCCCTTTCTCAGGTCCCACTGCTCTTTTGGCACATGGAATAGGCTATGGCAGCACAGTCACTACACATCCTGCCATGAAGGAGATGATGATGGTTGACGGTAAAAAAATATATATATTTTTGTACCATCAATGGTTTTAAATCTGCTTAAGGAGTAGTACATCAGTAAGAATTGTAACTACTTGTGACACGCAGCAGATGGTGCTGTTCAAGCATTTAGTTTGCCTGTGGAGAATCATTCCAGTGTAGCTGGATAGCACAGCATTTGGAGGTAAAGCAGGAATTTGACAGAACATGCTAGAACCAAGTCTGTTCAGATGATCCCAGTTTGTGTTTATACTGCACGTGCTTCAAGTACTCTGACTCCTGTAGTTTCTTTTGCTCTTTCTTTTTTTAGACCACTATAAATATTCAGAGGCCCGAGTGCAGAAGGATGGCCATTACATCACCAGCCGTGGGCCAGGAACCAGCTTTGAGTTCGCCCTGACGATTGTAGAGGAACTCATGGGGGCTGAGGTTGCAGCTCAAGTCAAGGCTCCTCTTATTATGAAAGACTGATGGTTCACTTGTAATCCTGTAAGCTGCACTGCCCAGTATAACGCTCTGGAAAAACTGAGACAGCTGGTATAGATTGGCTTTAGCTGAAAGGAATGGTAACAAATTATTTTTCTATCAGACACGAGTCTTGATTTTTATTTTATTTTTTTTCATTACACTGGTTACAAACCATCTCAAAAGTCACTTTAACCATGAAAATGTGGTGTGGAAATTTATTAAAGAGGCTTTAGTTCATGAACCACCGCCTCCTTTTTTTTTTTTTTCTCTCCCATCGTCAGTGACACTATGACACCTTCTACTGTACTTGTCTAAGATTGCCAGTTTTCTGAATTCTAATAAAAGGAATATGGACTGGACAGGTTGGAGCAGGCTGTTGGTACAATTTATTTTTTTTTAAACCTTCATTTTACCAGGAAGAAATTCATTGAGATAATTAATCTCTTTTACAAGGCTGTTCTGGGCAAAAATACTGAGCTGTGAGATGCTGTTTCTGCTAACTGGGAAATGGAAATTGAACATTTACCAAACACAATGTTACAGTAAATTAACAGGAATTAGTGTCAAGCTTAGCTGCTTTTAGCTACCCTTTTGCTGCTTTTTTGCTAGCTAGCTTTTAGCTTCTGACTAATTAAAAGCTAATAGTAGCTAGTGTTTCCTTTAACATAGACTTCTCCATTAAGATAAGAACTGTATTGATCCTGTGGAAAATTGTTGTGCCAACATGGCACCCCAGACCATCACTGACTGTGGGTGCTTCACACTGGACTTCTGGCATTTTGGCATTTCCTTCTCCCCAGTCTTCCTCCAGACTCTGGCACCTTGATTTCCGAATGACATGCAAAATTTGCTTTCATCTGAAAAAAGTACTTTGGACCACTGAGCAACAGTCCAGTGCTGCTTCTCTGTAGCCCAGGTCAGGTGCTTCTGCCGCTGTTTCTGGTTCAAAAGTGGCTTGACCTGGGGAATGTGTCACCTGTAGCCAATTTCCTGCACACGCCTGTGCACGGTGGCTCTGGATGTTTCTACTCCAGACTCGGTCCACTGCTTCCGCAGGTCCCCCAAGGTCTGGAATCGGCCCTTCTCCACAATCCTCCTCAGGGTCCGGTCACCTCTTCTCGTTGTGCAGCGTTTTCTGTCACACTTTTCCCTTCCCACAGACTTCCCACTGAGGTGCCTTGATACAGCACTCTGGGAACAGCTTATTCGTTCAGCAATTTCTTTCTGTGTCTTACCCTCTTGCTTGAGGGTGTCAATGATGGCCTTCTGGACAGCAGTCAGGTCAGCAGTCTTACCCACGATTGCGGTTTTGAGTAATGAACAAGGCTGGGAGTTTTTAAAAGCCTCAGGAATCTTTTGCAGGTGTTTAGAGTTACGTCGTTGATTCAGATGGTTAGGTTAATAGCTTGTTTAGAGAACCTTTTCATGATATGCTAATTTTTTGGGACAGGCATTTTGGGTTTTCATGAGCTGTATGCCATAATCATCAGTATTAAAACAATTAAAGACCTGAAATATTTCAGTTGGTGTGCAATGAATCTGAAATATATGAAAGTTTCATTTTTATCATTACATTATGGAAAATAATGACCTTTATCACAATATGCTAATTTTTTAAGAAGGACCTGTACAGTGTGACACAGCTGCAGGGGAACGAACAAACAAATGGACGAGTCAGTAACAGGATTCATGTTCCCTCAATTACGTTTCTAATCTATGAACAGCATTTGATTTTTGTTGGTTATCCAGAATAAAAAGGAGATCCAAGTAAAGTCTGCTTTTTGTAACAACTATTATGAAAAATATCCTGATGCTCAATAATGCAGGTAGATACATCAGCAACTGGACAGTAAAAAAAATATATTCAACATTTTCTGCAGCTGCAAACAGCTGTTTTTAACACAGGACATTATGGCAGAGGAACTTTTAGGCAGCTTTAATTGAGATTAAATATGGTGATTAAGTCCATGAGCAGTTTTAAGAAAACACTAAGCTATTTAGTATAAAGAAGGCACAAGTGATGCCTTGGTGCTAAGCTGACACAAGATGAATGTTGCTGGTGCTAAAAGTATTTCCTTTTTTTTTTGTTTGTTTGTTCGTTCCAGAATAACAAATATTTTGCTTGTTAAAAGGGTTAGTTATGTTGTGTAAATTAAAATATACAAAGCTCTCAAGACTCTTTTTATATTCCAGGTTGCAAGACAACAAAACGTTGGTTACATACTGTAACCCTAGATTCTATGAGTATAGGCGTAGCCCTTTAAGGCTGTCGCTGATGGGTTTATCCCGATATGCGAAGCATTGCACTGAAAAATTTAGTCCACGCCCACCTGCTTTGTGGGCCCCACCCGGTTCGTATAAATTACGTTAAGAGCGGGAAATCGGCTCCCAAAAAAGCTTTTTTTCAGCCATTTAGGAGCCAGTGAGGCCCGACGCTTAACGATATCGCTCTTGATTTAAAAGAGCTTGTGATGTTTTTAGGCATAAAAGCTGGGTTTGGTCTTAAATCAGCTGAGCTGCCGTCAGCCTGAATTCTGAGACATGACGGAGCAACAGAGAAGGCAGATGAATCACTCACTCTCTTAGCGGATGTTAAAACCAACAGCAGGGCTGTTTAAAGAGACAAGAATTTTAGTGGAACCTGATCCAGAGGCTCAAATGGTGCTTTGATCAGGACCTGCAGGACCAGCGTTAAATCCCACTGTGGAACAAGTGGGTGTGAAACAGGCCTGCATCTCTGTACACCTTTTAGAAAACGCTTCATCAGCGGATGATTAAAAACTGTTCTGTCTCCGAACCCTTCGTGGCAGGAAGAGATGGCTGCAGCGTACGTTTTAATCGTGCTGGACGCCAAATTCCTGTCCATCAGCTGCTGCAGAAAAGACAGCATGCCACCTAATGGACATGAGGTGGCCTCTACACCCTTCTCTCTACACCAGCGCTGAAAAGCTGTCCGCTTTGATGTGTATTGCGCTGTGGTAGATGCAGCACGTGAATCCTGAATTGTGCGCACTACATCCTGTGGGAGACCCATCCTCTCTAAGCGGATCCGTTCAGCGGCCAGACCCACAGGTGCTGGCCTATTTCTGGGTAACTCCTGGTCGCTCCTCCTGCCTGGAGGAGAGCGTCCTCCCTCCACGGCAGTTTCCACGGGCGCCCCACCAGCAGGCGTTGCAGGACTGGGAACCATGGTGCGCTCACGCGTTCGGGGGC
>NC_056504.1:32050050-32051708 GCF_014905685.2 Nematolebias whitei
ATTTTCACCCTCAAAATGACTGATCACAAAGTCATTTAGCCTTTTACTAATTGTGTGGCTTCAGTCTTGTTTATCAAGCTGCATTTATTTCCTCTTTAAGAATGTTGCAGCTTAGGGGAGTGGTGGCGTAGAGGCTAGAGAAAGTGGGCATGTGATTGGAAGGTTGCCGGTTCAACTCCCCGGACCGATAATTTCAAAATGTGGGTGGAAAAGATGAAGCAGCCACACCGGTCTCCACCCTCATTTTTCCCTTTCTGGGCCCTTGAGCAAGGCCATTAACCTCCACCATCTGCACCCATGGGCACCCTAGATGGCAGCTCTCTGCTCCACACAGAGGGCTGTGGTAGCTCGGTGGTTGCATCAGGAAGGGCATTCGGTATAAAAACAATTGCCAAGTCTTGCACACGAGTTAGTTCGCTGTGGTGACCCTGAAGAAGGGAGCAGCCGAAAGAAAGAAAAAAAAATATATATATATAAAAATGCCGCAGGGGTAGTTGGTAGCACAGGAGCCAGTGAAAATGTGTAGTACTGACTGCTTTCTCTTTCTCTCACCTCTGCCAAATTCTTGGCGCCTGGCATCCCCCCTGGCAAGACCACAACATCATAAGGTCCCTTGAAAGAGAAACCAAATCATTATCCGACATTAAAATAAAATAAAAAACTCAATGTAATTCCAGTCATGAATTTTAAACTTTAAGACCTGATTTGATTCTCGTATTCATTTTTGCTTAAAATCTCATTGATATTGTAAACAGATCTAAGATGCATATGCAGACTCTGCAGATGTGCCACTACACATTGGGCAACAAATATTACTAAAACAAAATGAGGGATTTGTCTCAACAAATCTTTGTGTGTGTAATTTTAAGCCCCACCAGTTTGCTGGCTTCTTCCAGACTTGCATCAGGACAGATGACGACATTTCTGCTGCACTGGCTCTTTTCCTGTCAGTCCCGCAACTGTTACTGCGATCTACAAAAACAAATAAAATAAAAAAAGATGAAAAATGTTAAGACCGCCAATGCAGGTTCCCAGCACAACATGGCATCATTTGTGCATTGTAAGGCTTTTATTTTGAAAGGTGAATGTAAAGGTTAAATGAGGCTGGGCGTTTGAAATTTAAACTTTTAGCATCAGACTGCACTGTAAAGGTTATGAGACTCTCTACATTTAGCAAACTGCAGGCAAACAAGGATAAAATTTTATTGATTCAACAAAGAAAAATATTTGGACAAAACTATTAACTATAGCTGTATAATGTTAGCATTCAAGCATCTCGAGTTAAGCAATATTTATCATTGCATTACGTCATTAACAAGACTATTACTGTCATTAATATAACTTTAAAAAGTTGCTTGAATCAGAAACTTTAAAATTACGATATTGTTGAGGTCCAGCGTGGCTATCGTAAATAAAGCAAGCAGGCTATGTTGCTAACTGTTAGCATTCTGCATCTCGTCGTGTACACACCCCGGCTCTGCGCATAATATCCACAGAAATAACTGTTTCCATCTCCTCTGCGCCTTTAGACAGGATCACTATGGCTCTCTTTCCTGCCATGGTGGTTAGCTGGCAGCTGCTTTCCTGCAGGAGTAAAGACGCTGCAACTTTAAGTCACGACTGACGCGCTGCTAGCAGGAGGAGGGTTGCCAGACAGC
>NC_056504.1:32051808-32067187 GCF_014905685.2 Nematolebias whitei
GAGAAGGGCCGATTCCAGACCTTGGGGGACCTGCGGAAGCAGTGGACCGAGTCTGGAGTAGAAACATCCAGAGCCACCGTGCACAGGCGTGTGCAGGAAATTGGCTACAGGTGACACATTCCCCAGGTCAAGCCACTTTTGAACCAGAAACAGCGGCAGAAGCACCTGACCTGGGCTACAGAGAAGCAGCACTGGACTGTTGCTCAGTGGTCCAAAGTACTTTTTTCAGATGAAAGCAAATTTTGCATGTCATTCGGAAATCAAGGTGCCAGAGTCTGGAGGAAGACTGGGGAGAAGGAAATGCCAAAATGCCAGAAGTCCAGTGTGAAGCACCCACAGTCAGTGATGGTCTGGGGTGCCATGTTGGCACAACAATTTTCCACAGGATCAATACAGTTCTTATCTTAATGGAGAAGTCTATGTTAAAGGAAACACTAGCTACTATTAGCTTTTAATTAGTCAGAAGCTAAAAGCTAGCTAGCAAAAAAGCAGCAAAAGGGTAGCTAAAAGCAGCTAAGCTTGACACTAATTCCTGTTAATTTACTGTAACATTGAGTTTGGTAAATGTTCAATTTCCATTTCCCAGTTAGCAGAAACAGCATCTCACAGCTCAGTATTTTTGCCCTGAATAGCCTTGTAAAAGAGATTAATCATCTCAATGAATTTCTTCCTGTAAAATGAAGTTTTAAAAAAAAAAAAATTGTACCAACAGCCTGCTCCAACCTGTCCAGTCCATATTCCTTTTATTAGAATTCAGAAAACTGGCAATCTTAGACAAGTACAGTAGAAGGGGTCATAGTGTCACTGACGATGAAAAAAAAAAAAAGGAGGTGGTGGTTCATGAACTAAAGCCTCTTTAATAAATTTCCACACCACATTTTCATGGTTAAAGTGACTTTTGAGATGGTTTGTAACCAGTGTAATGAAAAAAAAATAAAATAAAAATCAAGACTCGTGTCTGATAGAAAAATAATTTGTTACCATTCCTTTCAGCTAAAGCCAAACTATACCAGCTGTCTCAGTTTTTCCAGAGCGTTATACTGGGCAGTGCAGCTTACAGGATTACAAGTGAACCATCAGTCTTTCATAATAAGAGGAGCCTTGACTTGATCTGCAACCTCAGCCCCCATGAGTTCCTCTACAATCGTCAGGGCGAACTCAAAGCTGGTTCCTGGCCCACGGCTGGTGATGTAATGGCCATCCTTCTGCACTCGGGCCTCTGAATATTTATAGTGGTCTAAAAAAAGACAGAGCAAAAGAAACTACAGGCGTCAGAGTACTTGAAGCACGTGCAGTATGAACACAAACTGGGATCATCTGAACAGACTTGATTCTAGTATGTTCTGTCAAATTCCTGCTTTACCTCCAAATGCTGTGCTATCCAGCTACACTGGAATGATTCTCCACAGGCAAACTAAATGCTTGAACAGCACCATCTGCTGCGTGTCACAAGTAGTTACAATTCTTAATGCTGTACTACTCAAGCAGATTTAAAACCATTGATGGTACAAAAATATATATATATTTTTTTACCGTCAACCATCATCTTCTCCTTCATGGCAGGATGTGTAGTGACTATGCTGCCATAGCCTATTCCATGTGCCAAAAGAGCAGTGGGACCTGAGAAAGGGCAAAAATGTTTAAGGTTTTAATTTCTCTCTTTTATTTTAGCTGTTATATTAAGTAAGACAAACTTATTTTGCTTGCGCAATTTCTAGTTTTCATACTTATGTTGTTGTCAACAAAAAAGAAAATATTAGAATGCCCCACCTTAAAGTTCAGCACAAAGAAACCTTAAAACTGTACAATTCCATCAAATGCAGTAGATTTGCATTATGGATTTGCGTTAATAATAACCGAGTGGCACATGTACAAAATATCTAATAATACTTGTGTCCTAAAAGGTGTCCTCAACCTTACGGTCGTTTCCAAGAATACACTTGCACAGTATACAATTTCAGTCTCTCTCCAAAGTGTGTGCAGCACTTTGAAAAGGGAGGAGAGAAAAAAGAGAGAGAGAGAGGCTGAGGACACAGACTGCCACTGCATTAACTTTGATAATGTCCTAGCACTGCTGTGAGTGCATCCAAAAACTGCTAATATACAGAGAGGTATTGATCACGCTCGTTTGGCTGCATTCCTGTGCAGTTTCAAGAATGCACTATTCCCTGGCAGGACAACAGACTGCTGGTTAAAACCAAGCTACTCCAAGTCCGCACCCATTGGAGATCAGCCTGGGAGATAAAACGGTCCAACAGTGAGGAATATGATTTTATTATCGAGCAATAAGAATATGTATAAAGAGAATTATGTTCTTTCCAATCACGATTTTAGTTTATAACAACTTTAATGTTATGACAGAATAATAGGTTTTGTAAATGCCTCCCTTGCTGATTCCATTAAAGAGTATATTCCTGTGAGAATTTCAGTCATTTCTAGGACACATTTCAACCTAATTTGCTGTATTGGCCTCATGTCCCAATTCAAAATGTCTTTTCTTTGTCCTTTCTCTACGTAAGAAAAAAGCTGTCAAATGAATTGGGTGTGCTTTAAAAGAACAATCAAATTCACATTTCACTTAAAATTACATTGGAGTATTACAAATAAACTTCACAAGTGTGTCATTTGGGCACAATGCATATTTACCAAAATGAGGCAAAGGTGTGTGCTAAACACATTTCAGAAGACATCTAGACCCTAAAATATTCATGAAGTCCTTAAATCCACTGCCATGCACTTTAACTCCAGGGCTGATTTGTCAGTATATTTTAGGTAATCTATATAGTCATCGATATGTTTATTTTATACTTATAGTTGAATTGATTTTATTGATTGTATTGATTGCATTTCTTAATTTTTCTATAACAGGTCTCTCTTGCAAATGAGACAATAGTGTTTCAGTGGGACTAAGCTGTAATAAATAAAGGAAATTAAATGAAAGGACAGCCAGGAGACCAAAACGGTCAATTAAAAAAAAATTATAAGGGTTGTGGCCTTATGATGGACTTGTGAGCCGACCAGGGAGTGACTGATGGATATGGGCACCAGTGACCCCTGTGACCCGGAAAGGAAGAAGCAGGTAAAGATTAAATGGATGGATTATAAAAGGTTATAAGACAAATAATTATTTCTGACAACATATCTGTTAGAAAACTTCAATTTAAAAAGGTAGATTACAAAGAATATGTGCTATTCAAGTCAAGTCAGATTTATTTATATAGCACATTTAACACAGAAGCTGTTCCCAAAGTGCTTAAAAACAGAGACTGGAGTGGCCTGTCAAATGTTGATGGGTCCTAATCTCCTCTGAGCTTCAGCTTGGTTTTTGGTATAACCAAAAGCAGCTGGTCCGATGATCTCAAATCCCGAGAAGGAGCATAAAGATGAAGAAGGTCGGAGGTGTGAGGGTGCATTATATTAATGCACTTAAATGTCAGCAGGAGAACTTTAAAATTCTATTCTGACAGCACAGGGAGCCAGTGAAGGGAGGACAGAACAGGTGAAATGTGCTCAAACCTACAAGTTCCTGTTAGTAGACGGGCTGCAGCATTCTGGACGAGCTGGAGACGTGAAAGGGAATCTTGACTGATCCCAACATAAAGCGAGTTAGAGTAGTTCAGCAGTTATAACGAATGCATGGACTAATTCTTCAAGATCGGAATTGTATTTACCGGTACCATTGGGTTGTTGTCGTTTTTTTTCCCCTAATTTCTAATTTTCTATTTTTTTTCCTAATATTTTTATTTACTAATCATATTTTCTGTTGTAATTACAAAGGTCAGTAGAAGGGGTCTCATATTTTATTTTATTTTTTTTACACAAACCTCAACCACTTGTTTTGCACTGCAGCCTTTGCTCATTCCAGCTCATTTTTCCAGAAAGGGTCACAAACATTGAAACAAATCAGTTTCTCTTACACATTTAAATTCTACTGGTGATTCAGCAGTTTTAGTGCTTAAGAAAATAAGCTGTTAGGACTAGTTTTACAGACCTGTTAAGGACTAACAGCAACAACCATCAAATGTAATCGTCAACAGTAAATAGCCCTCACTTGTTCATGAAATAGCATTTTTTTTAGCCTAAATACATTCAAAGCTCTAAAAAAATTAAAAAAAATTAAAAAAAAGTTTTACATAATGAAGTTGTAATTCCTAAATCGTTCTTCCACCTTGTACAAACCGGATTCCAAAAAGGTTGAGACACTAAACAAACTGTGAATAAAAACTGAATGCAATGATGTGGAGATGGCAAATGTCAATATTTTATTCATAATATAACATAGATGACAGATCAAAAGTTTAATCTGAGTAAATGTAACATTTTAAAGGAAAAATATGTTGATATAAAAAATGTTTTATAAGGTGTGAAGTTGCCTTTATGCCTATTCAAACATATATATATTGTGTGTGTTACTTATTCAGAATTAAATGTCTAAAATTGCCATAAAAGCAAGGGTGGAATGATATAGAAATTATTATTTTAATGCTTTTATGTCAATCTAGACCTATATTACACTTATTTAAACACACTTATACAACGTGTTATTCACATATTAGGGATTGTATTTTGTATTATGTTTTATGAGGTGTTGGGTCGCCTTTATGCCTGTTCAAACATATACTTTGTGTGTGTGTGTGTTGCTTATAATATTTAGACACTCTTTGATGGTTTGCAGAGGGATGGAGGAGTGCGTATTTCCTCTTTAGGAAGTTTAAGGAGTATTGCTAACTTCAAGGTCTTGGCCCGCCTTGAGGTCACCGTGCTCCTTATTTGTAATAAATCACCAGCTCCTCATCCGTTGTTCTGGTAACCATCAAACTTGTTTTGAATGCTCTCACGCGATCCGGTCAGGGAAGAAAAGTATAAAGGAAGTGTGACAGGCAACTTAATCTTTGGAAGTCCGGTGTGGATCAGCACGCGCTGATGCCATGCACCAATTTTGATGTGATTCTTCTTTACCTGGGTCGAAAACGGCTTCCCGGCCAGTGTCACGGTGAGAAGTTATTTCATATCAATCTGTGTGTTAAGAGTGTACATGTTTTTTGCTTGGCTGTTTTCTGTGGCAGGATAATAAAGGACACTTATTACTCCTAGCAGTGACAGCTTCTGTCTTTCATTTTTTTCCTTCTTGTCTGATTTATCTGTGCAAACCGTTCAACGAGCCCTTTTGATAAAGAATTTCATAATACATATGTTGATTCAAAATTTCAGTGTCAACAAATCCCAAAAAGTTGGGACAAGTAGCAATAAGTGGCTGGAAAAAGGAAATTGAGCATAAAACGAACAGCTGAAAGACCAATTAACACTAATTAGGTCAATTGACAACATGATTGGGTATAAAAAGAGCTTCTCAGAGTGTCAGTGTCTCTCAGAAGCCAAGATGGTAAGAGGATCACCAATTCCACCGTTGTTGCGCAGAAAGATAGTGCAGCAATACCAGAATGGTGTTACCCAGCGTAAAATAGCAAAGACTTTTAAGTTATCATCATCAACCGTGCATAACATCATCAAAAGATTCAGAGAATCTGGAACAATCGCTGTGCGTAAGGGTCAAGGCCGTAAAACTCTACTGGATGCTCCTGATCTCCGGGCCCTTAAACGTGACTGCACCTCAAACAGGAATGCCACTGTCAAGGAAATAACAGAATGGGCTCAGGAATACTTCCAGAAACCATTGTCAGTGAACACAATCCACTGTGCCATCTGCCGTTGCCAGCTGAAACTCTACAGTGCAAAGAGGAAGCCATTTCTAAGCAAGCTCCACAAGCTCAGACGTTTGCACTGGGCCAGGGGTCGTTTAAAATGGAGTGTGGCAAAATGGAAGACTGTTCTGTGGTCAGATGAGTCACGATTTGAAGTTCTTTATGGAACACTGGGACGCCATGTCATCCGGACCAGAGAGGACAAGGATAGCCCAAGTTGTTATCAACGCTCCGTTCAGAAGCCTGCATCACTGATGGTATGGGTTTGCATGAGCGCTTGTGGCATGGGCAGCTTGCATGTCTGGAAAGGCACCATTAATGCAGAGAACTATGTTCAGGTTCTAGAACAACATATGCTCCCATCTAGACGTCATCTCTTTCAGGGAAAACCCTGCATTTTTCAACACGATGATGCCAGACCACATTCTGCAGCAATCACAACATCATGGCTACGTAGGAGAAGGATCCGGGTACTGAAATGGCCAGCCTGCAGTCCAGATCTTTCACCTATAGAGAACATTTGGCGCATCATAAAGAGGAAGGTGCGACAAAGAAGGTCCAAGATGATTGAACAGTTAGAGGCCTGTATTAGACATGAATGGGACAGCATTCCCATTTCTAAACTTGAGAAACTGGTCTCCTCTGTCCCCAGACGTCTGTTGAGTGTTGTAAGAAGAAGGGGGGATGTCACACAGTGGTAAAAATGGACTTGTCCCAACTTTTTGGGATTTGTTGACACCATGAAATTTGGAAACAACACATTTTTCCATTAAAATGATACATTCTCTAAGTTTAAACTTTTGATCTGTGATTTGAGTTCTATTCTGAATATAATATTAGATGTTGGCACCTCCACATCATTGCATTCAGTTTATATTCAAAATTTGTTTAATGTCCCAACTTTTTTGGAATCCGGTTTGTACATGATACCCTCAAATAATATTTGAATATGCAGTCTAAGCCCTGAGTCACTTTCCTGTAATGTGCATGTGATTTGGTAAACCCTTTCCATGCCATGTGTGAAATTCCATAAAGAAATAAAACATGGTTGTCAAGTTTGAGGTTGCATCATATTTAAACCCGATACAGACAAATCTATTAGAGGATGTATAACAAGGATGGTTGTGTATAATTATGGATACTTTGTTTTCACAAGCTGTACCTGCACAGATGGCTGCAATCAGGCCTTTTCTGCCATCTTGATCCTTCAGCACCTCCTTCACGGCAGGAGACTGTAAGAGAGTGAAAAACAGATGCACAAAGACTCAGGTGGAGGCCACACGATACACTGTGTATACACTGACTGTATTAGACCAACACATGGTAGTGTTTTAAACGCATTGTGCACAGACGTTGGTTACGTACTGTAACCCCAGATTCTATGAGTATAGGCTTCGCCCTTTAAGGCTGTCGCTGATGGGTTTATCCCGTTATGCGCAGCATAAGCACTGAAAAAAATTTAGTCCACGCCCACCTGCTGTGTGGGCCCCACCCGGTCCGTATAAATTACGTTAAGAGCGGGAAATCGGCTCCCAAAATAGCTTTTTCTTCAGCCATTTAGGAGCCAGTGAGGCCCAACGCTTAGAGGGCTACGCCTATACTCATAGAATCTGGGGTACAGTACGTAACCAACGTTCTATGTCGTATAGGCTTCGCCCTTTAAGGCTGTCGCTGATGGGTTAAGGGCGAAGCAGATGTGGTCCTCGCCTCACTGGGTCCATTCGAACACAGTATGAAGCGGAAGCTTGCCCAAAAAACGTCTTGTCACTCAGCTCCCCATGTGCATAACTACGCGTTGCGTAATTATGTGCCATGCAGAGACGCATGTTGTGTAACTATGCGTTCTGACAAAAACATGAACGCCCCGGAAATTTTCAACGGGAAGAGGATGTTGAAAAGAAGGGGGGGGGGGGGCATGAACCAACTAGTTCATGGCTGAACAGTATAAACAGATCAATAACAATGAACTGATTATTGATCAAATGAACTGATTGGTAACAATAGTCATAAACTGATTAGTGACAATAGAACCAAAATCACAGACACAACTTGTGACTGATAACAACATCTCACACTGCAATGCATGCAGACAGATGTGAGCTTAAACAGAGTTCCATGAAAAACAACAATATTCATTCTGTTAGAGCACTAAGGACAGAATGTGTCATGGAACGAGCCGTCACATCACATAAATAAAGCGAATAAATGAGCAGGGTGTTGACCACGCAGCCGCAGTGCAAATGTCCTGCATTGACATACCATTATGCAGAGCAGTCGAAGATGCGATACCCCTGGTCGAGTGTGCTTTGAGGTTGACAGGAGGCTCTAAATCTGATGCTTGTAGGCTTCAGAAATGGCCTCACACAGCCAGTGTGACAAGCGCTGGGTGGATAACGGGCGACCTGCAGATGCATCTCTATAATGCACAAACAGGTGTTGCGTTTGACGCATTACAGCTGTGCGCGCTATGTAACACGTTAACGCCCGCACCGGACAGAGAAGATGAAAAAATGCTTCTTCTTCTGATCTGTGGGAGGAAGGGAAAAAAACCCTCCGACGATATCACTCTTGATTTAAAAGAGCTCGTGATGTTTTTAGGCATAAAAGCTGGGTTTGGTCTTAAATCAGCTGAACTACCGTCAGCCTGAATTCTGAGACATGACGGAGCGACAGAGAGGGCAGAAAAATCACTTACCCTCTTAGCGGATGTTAATAATAATAATAGTAAACTTTATTTCTATAGCACCTTCCAACAACGCCTTGCATTGACCAAGGTGCTTCACAAGACAAAACAAGATTAAAAACAGGACACAATACATCAGTGCAAATTAAAAATACAGCGAGAATAAAAGAAGGTAAAAGAGATAAAATAAAAAAATAAATAGTAAATACTAAACTACAGAAGTTAAACATTAAAAGCCCTTTTAAATAAGTATGTTTTCAGTTTGGCTTTGAACAGAACCAGATCAGAGATGGCACGCAGCTCATAGGGAAGAGTATTCCAGGCTGTTGGGCCTGCAACAGAAAAGGACCGGTCCCCCCATTGTTTGCACCTTGAGCGTGGCACCTCCAGCAGATTTTGACCAGCAGACCGTAAAGCTCTGCTGGGCTGGTGGACTTTCAAAAGTTCTGAAATATAAGGTGGTGCAAGGCCATTCAAAGCTTTAAAAACAAACAGTAGCAGCTTGAACTGTATCCTAAACTGAACCGGGAGCCAGTGTAAAGAAGAAAAGACAGGAGTGATATGTTCATATTTACGTGTGTTAGTCAACAAGCGAGCAGCAGAGTTTTGTACAAGCTGTAAACGGGAGATAGAAGATTGATTAATACCCACATATAAGGCGTTACAGTAATCAAGCCTAGAGCTCACAAAGGCATGGATGGCCTTCTCCAGATCACTACGGCTAAGGAGTGATTTTACTTTGGAAAGCAGACGGAGCTGAAAGAAGCTGGTTTTCACAACAGAACTGATCTGTTTATCTAGCTTTAAGTTACAGTCAAGGTCCACTCCTAGATTTTTTACCACCTGGTTGGCGTGGGGGAGCGGAAAACCTAGACTGGGAGAGATGTTGCATGAATTACTGGAAGCACCAAATAAAATCCATTCAGTTTTATCGTTATTGAGGTGGAGAAAATTCTGAGACAGCCAGTGCTTAATGTCATTTAAGCAGCTGGCATTAGAGTTGAAACCGAGTGAGGAACTGGGAGTGACCGGCAGATAGATTCGTAGATCATCTGCATACAGACGAAAAGACAGATTATGGCGTGCAATGATGGGTCCTAATGGTAGCATGTAAAGTGAGAAGAGAACAGGCCCCAGAATGGATCCCTGCGGTACACCAGAGGTCAAAGAGACTGAAGAAGAGGACAGATCACCAATCATAACAGAGAAAGTTCTGTCTGTTAAATAGGACTTAAACCACTCAAGCACAACACCCTGAAGGCCAACCTGCTGAGCCAAACGAGTGATTAGGACCTGATGGTCTACAGTATCAAAAGCTGCTGAGAGGTCCAACATCACCAGCAGAACAGGTTTTTTGGCATCAAGGGACAAAAGAATATCATTCTGTACTTTGAGTAGTGCAGATTCAGTGCTATGACGGTGTCTGAAGCCAGATTGAAATTTTTCAAACAAGTTGTTGTGTTCTAAAAAAGATTGCAACTGAATGAAAACAACCTTTTCCAGAACTTTGGATAAAAATGACAAGTGTGAAATTGGCCTGAAATTAGAAAAAGCTGTAGGATCTAAACCCGGTTTTTTAAGAAGAGGCCTGACCACAGCATGTTTGAAAACAGACGGGACATAACCTGAACTTAGACAGCTATTAATAAATGTCAGAAGACAAGGACCAATAACATCCAAGGACTGCTTGAACATCTTAGAGGGGATGATGTCCAGGGTACAGTTTGTAGGTTTCATCTGCTGAACCACCTTAACGAGGTGAGGTAGTGAGACCAGGTCGAATTGATCAAACACAGCAGAGGTTATTGAGGGAGCACATAACTGAACAGCATTATATGTACTGACAATGTTCTGCTTGATAGAGTCTATTTTGTTCACAAAGTAATCAAGAAAACCATCACAGAGGACTGTGTAGCAGTTTTCAGAACATTGATGGAGGGATTAATGACAGACTGAATGGTATTAAATAAAACCCTTGGCCGGTTACAACTGGTAGAAATTAAATTAGAATGATATTGTGATTTGGCCTGCTGAACAGCTTTTTGATATTCATGAAGACAGTCTCTCAGTATGTCCTGGGACACATGAAGCCTGTCTTTCTTCCATCTGCGTTCTGCTTTCCTGCAACGTTGTCTAAAAGTCCGAGTGGTACCATTAAGCCAGGGATCTGGTTTGATTTTTGTAGAAGTCTGTCTTAAAGGAGCGATGGAGTCCAAGATCTTTGTAGAAGTGTATTGAAAGGAGGTGATAAATTCTTCTGGATGTAGAGATGCATTCAGACTTTCAGCGGAGTATAAGTCAGTGCTGCTAAATGCAGCAGCAAACTGACCTGGAGTGGAGGGAGTGATGAAGCGGCAGCGACGTGCTGGAAGCATAGTTTTTACTGGGGGAGGAGTGGAAAATTCAAATATAATAGGAAAGTGGTCTGAAATACAAGTGTCCAAAATTTCTATAACAGATACACGAGGGCCGTGAGAGATGATTAAGTCCAAAGTGTGACCATGACTGTGTGTGGACCCTGACACAGATTGTGACAGGTTAAAAGAATCCAGAAGGCTTTGAAAGTCAGCAGAAAGTTGGTTACAGGGACAGCAAACATGAATGTTAAAATCACCACATAAAAGCAAACTGTCAAATTTTGGCAACAGTTCAGCTAACAGTTCTGAGAATTCATTAATGAAATCCTTATTATATTTTGGTGGGCGATATAAAACACCACACAGCAGGGGATGTTCAGATTCCATCACAAACAGCTGAAGCTCAAAGCTGCTGTAGTTTTTAGGAGGCAGTGGGCGGCAGGTGAGTTTATCACTGAACACAGCAGCGAGACCGCCCCCACGGCCAGACACACGGGGTGCACTCAGGTAGGAGTAGCCAGGTGGGAGGAGCTCAGAAAATGTTAAATGTTATGTTAAAGCCAGCAGCAGGGCTGTTTTAGGAGACAAGAATTTAAGTGAAAACTGATCCAGAGGCTCAAATGGTGCTTTGATCAGGGCTCGCAGGACCAGCGTTAAATCCCACTGTGGAGCAAGTGGGCGTGAAGCAGGCCTGCGTCTCTGTACGCCTTTTAGAAACCACTTCATCAGCGGGTAATTAAAAGCTGTTCTGTCTCCGAACCCTTTGTGGCAGGAAGAGATGGCTGCAGCGTACGTTTTAATCGTGCTGAAAGCCAACTTCCTATCCATCAGCTGTTGTAGAAAAGACAACACGCCGCCTAATGGGCATGAGGTGGCCTCTACACCTTTCTCTGTACACCAGCGCTGAAAAGCCATCCACTTTGATGTGTACAGAGCTGTGGTAGATGCAGCACGTGAATCCTGGATTGTGCGCACTACCTCCTGTGGGAGACCCATCCTCTCTAAGCGGGACCGCTCAACGGCCAGACCCACAGGTGCTGGCCTATTTCTGGGTAACTCCTGATCGCTCCTCCTGCTTGAAGGAGAGCGTCCTCCCTCCACAGCAGTTTCCACGGGCGACCCGACAACAGACGTTGCAGGACTGGGAACCATGGTGCGTTCACGCGTTCGGGAGCCACCAGGAGAGCTGTCAATCCCTCCTCCTGAACTCGGTTCAGGAACCGTAAAATCAGAGGAGGTGGGGGAAACGCGTACAGAAGCGTTTTGGGCCATGGGCTGTGAACAAATGCATCCACCCCCAGCGGTGGATCGTCTCGCGGGCTCAGGGAAAACCATAGTTGACACTGAGCGTTCTCTCGTGTCGCAAACAGGTCCACAGCTGCTTTGCCAAACTTCTGCCACGTCTGAACCATCAGGTCTGGATGGAAGGTCCAGTCCGCGTGACGTGGACCGCCCCTGGACATCACATCTGCCCCTCTGTTCAGAACACCGGGTATGTAAACTGCTCTGATGGAGAGCAGGTTTTGGTGAGCCCAACACAGTAGCTTTCGCGCAATGTGTAACATCTGGGCTGAACGCACACCCCCCTGACGGTTTATGTACCCAGCAGTCACCATGTTGTCTGTGTGAATCAACACATGTCGATTCTGTAGCACGGGAGCAAAGTGTTGAATCACATTCAGCACTGTGCGACACTCCAAAACAATTATGTGGGCTGATGTGTGGTGGGGCCACAGCGCACCTACTGCTTGAGATAGGCATGTCCCCCCACAGCCTGACAGCGACGCGTCCGTGAAGACTGACACGTGTGACGTGGGTCTGCTGACGGGAACTCCCTCTGACAGAACCAGGGTGTTTCCCCAGTGTCGGAAGTCTGCTCTCACCGAGGGAGGGACAGTGATCATCCGTCTCTTTTGTTTTACTAGATCCACACGCAGACGCGCAAACCACTTGTGGAGGCGTCTCATGTGTAACAAACCCAGCGGAACCACTGTGTGAGCTGATGACATCATTCCCAACAGCTTCATGACGGAGACAACTGTTACCACTCTGCCAGGTCTTACATGGCGGAGTTGACTTTTAAAAGTGTCGAATCTCATTTGTGATAAACGAGCCTTCATGGTGGTTGAATTTAATTCCACTCCCAGATAAACAATTGTCTGGGCCGGGAAAATCGAGCTTTTCTTCCAATTTATGGCGAAGCCCAGATTTAACAGGTGTGATGTCAACACCTGAGCCTGCATCAACGCCTCCTGTCTGGAGTGTGACAGGAGCAGCAGATCATCCAGGTAAAACAAAACTCTCATCCCTGCTCTGTGTAACAGATGCAGGGCTGTCTCCACACACTGAGAACGTACGATGACCGGCAGCCGTTGTACTGATACTTCATCCCCTGAAAGGAGAAAAACGCAGGAATTTTCTGTGTTTTGGGATGATCGGTATGCGTTTCTCTGGATGTTGTACAACAGCTGTCTGGTTGTCAACATGTGAAAAACGGTATGTCCATGATCACCTTGTTGAAAAAACTGACAGATCCAAGATCGATCTCATCCCTCCAGTCCATTGGGAACCAGGAAGTAACGTGAGTAAAACCCTGTGTTTTCTCTCTGTTGGGGAACTCTGGAGATTACTTTTATCAGAAACACTTGGACTTCTGCATTTAGGGATGAGATTTAGTCTGATGAGGACAGGACCGTTTCTATAACTCCTCCGAACGGCGGGGGTCGGGTTGCAAATTGTAACTTGTAACCATTTGCATAACACCCTGTCCATCCATCTGAACGGCGAGCATGTTTTAGCCACTCTACGTAACGTTCGTGGAGTGAACGTGCGTTTAAGTGATGCGTCACGTTTTGTACGGCTGTCAGCAGTCCGCCCCTCAACCGCCGTCATGCGTCGCGGGAATGTTTTCTGCGTGACCCAAGGCGAGGCTTCCTCGAAAAAAAAAAAAAAGCTCTGAACGCGCCCGTGCACTGCGTTCGGACCGCGGACCAACCTTCATGTACAGGTGGGCCGGTGTGCTGAGGCGAAGCGTGTGACAGCTGATGACGCCATGGGGCTGCGCGTTTGACGCCGCTGTGCGAACGTCGAGAGGCGGAGGGCGTGACTTCATCTACGCCGTGCTGTTGTAGTGAAGGCTGCAAGCCCCGCGGGAGCACACGTTTTCTCTGGAGGGACGCGCGTCGCTCTCGCTGGAGGGGCGCGCACCGCTCTCACTGGAGGGAGGCGGGACTCGTCACCGGGTTCGTTCAGCTGCCTCACGCTTATGCTGCCGTGAGCTGCCGAACGCTGAGACGCGGAGGGTGACGGCTGCCCGCGTTTGATTCGGTGAGGCGAGTGTCGCTCTTGTGAGAGCGAGGACCTCCACGTGACCCAGCCTGCGGTCCACATTTATACCGATGTGAGCCGGTGAGCACCGGGCAACTGTGTGTGTGCGCCAACATCAATGCAGCGCCGTTGGATGGAGGCTGTTTCATCCCACGAGTGCGAGTTTGACACTGCTTGGGTGAGGATCGTGCCGCTCGGGATGATAACGAGTTATTTTCGCTTACCATTGTGTCGTGTGATCGACTCGTCATGTCTTGGAGCGACGGTGAGTTTAAAAAACCTTTATTTAAGGACACCGGCTCGTTATGTGTGGAGGATGTGTGCGCAGCCGCTGTGAGTTCATTCGAGCTTACAGACTGGCTAAAAAACAGACACTTTGATCATTGAATGATGATTTATTTCAACTTTCGTGTCACTTTTACACACACCCTCCGGAGACCGTCATTTTTAAAACTTCTCCCTCTTGAGCTCTGCGATTTGTTTGCCCAGAGCGCTGTCTTGCAGGCGAACTCTGGGGAAACGCTGAACTGCAGGTTGCCGGAATGAAGAGGGCTGGATTCTGACGGGCGGGGCTGGAGGTGGAACTGAGCGAGAGCCGCGGCCGTGGAAACGTCGATGCTTGCTCGCGACGGTCCCTCCAGCGGGCCGGGGGGCGGGATGAACCGCGCGGCTTGATGAGGTGGCGCACAGCCTCTGGCACCTCCTCCGACTGCTTCAATTCGCCAGCATGGTTTTGAAGCTGCTCTCGAACAGCGCGTCCGCCATGATGGGCCCTCCATCAGGTCTTTGTGCAGTTTCTCCGGCAGAGAGGGAGAGTAACGAAACAAGGTGGGTCGTTGGATCATCGTCATCCACGCTGCAATCCTCGACAGGAAACCGTATAAGAGGCACACATGTTGAAGATGACATCTGCTGCCTTACAGAGGGAGTTATTTGTCTCCAGGGCAGGTCTGCGGCCTTCAGCCCCTTGGACATGCTATATGCTAGCAGCGCCACGTTGTTGCTAACTGCGGCTGCCTGAAAGCACATTGATGGGCTCGATTGGAGAGCATGGTCACCGTCTGGTTCGTGTTTCTCCGGAGGGACGGGACGCTGCCCCGACCTGGACAGCTTCGCTCCAAAGCTTCCGCGAGGCTTGGCTCCAGGGGGGTTACCGAGGGATAGCCCCGCTCGGTGAACCCCTCCACTCTGGTGATGGATGCGGACTGGGGACCGACTCCCCCAATCTACCAGGAAAGAACCCGTCTGTGGTCTCGCCCGTAAGACGTCCTGTTGGGAGCACGAGGCCATATGGGTCAAGACGGTGAGCC
>NC_056504.1:32067287-32074702 GCF_014905685.2 Nematolebias whitei
CTCAGCTACCCATCACACTAATGTTTTTGTCCATTTCATAAAGCAACAAATCAAAATAAGGCCAGACATGACGCAGAACCCTGAACCCACTTGTCTTCAAGATAATCCATTTCATAAAAATCAACAATCAAACCACTTTAATCTCTTTCCATCAACACTAAAAGAAGTATAATCATTAAAACTATAAGCAGAATTATGCATCAGTCCATCAAAAATATCAGCTGAATCCCAGACATCTGTGAGTTTACTAACGTGACCTGGTTTCAGTCAAATAAATCCGTCGTTTGAGAGCACGATGACTAACGGTGACGTAGCACAACGGGAGTGTGTTGGACCAGTTGGAGCAGCACTAATGCAGAAGCACTCACTTGTCAGTCATGGCTACTTGTTCCAACATGGCAGATCCGGTGTTGCTTTTCCAATTACCAGAGATGGATGTTCGCCTGCAGAACAAGAGGAAATGGTGCATTCAATTAGTGAAGACAAAGCTTTCACGTTGAGACTTTTCAGTACAGTTAATTTACGCCAAACTGTGGTTTGATGAAATTCTAACAAGAGGCTTGGGGTTCCAAAAAAAAAAAAAAAAAGCTGAGGTAGTCAATAAGCATGGCTGCAGGTCAGTGGATTGATGCAATTTAATATGTTATCTTGTGTCCTATTAAAGGTAATAGAGATTTAACCTTAAAATGTGGGAAATTTAGCAGGTTTAAAATTTATTGTTGCTAAATTGCTTTCTTAAAGATCATTAGGCCTCTTCACCACATGTCACAGCGGTTACAAGTCTTCCTCAGAACTCCTTAATAAACACAAGCACACACTTACATGTAAGCTTTATAGTCTGTGCCAATTTTCTGGACCCTTATGTCATATTTGGCATCTACAAATGGCTCTGTGGTACAGTAAGCCTGAGTGATGGCCACAACGCTGGCAATATCCTGGAAGTCGCTCACATTATCCACCTTGACCTAAAAATAAAATCAACAAATAGGGAAAAGTGGTTTATTTTCAAAGTAATTACAGCATTTCATGCTTTTTAAAGTAGAAACAGGTTCTGAATGAGTGATATTTTAAAGCCTTGAGGTCTGACTTTGTCTAAATATTTACATACATGTGTATAAATTTGCATGTCCAAGAGAATGTTCACTTATTCTGCATTCAAACAAATTAGGTAAATACTTCACAAGCAATTTGATACAGGAACTAAATCAAACAGAATAGGTTTTGGGAGCACAAATATGCTTTAATATGATTAGTAGGCTTACACAGCAGTTTGCTCTGTTTATTTGTCCTCTTTCTTTACATTAATAGCTTTGGATTGTTTTAGCAATTTGAGTCTTGGCTTCTTTCACATTAACGAACAGACACATGCACTCACTCGTTCATCAGTTTTGACTTCAGGTGCAGTAAATATTAAAATCACTGATGAAAGTTGCTCATAAATCTGGCAGTTTATTTAACAAAAGACACATTGTTGCACTAAGAAGGAATCAGCATTCCCGTATACCTTTCCCATTCCAGAGTGGGCGTGCCCAATCTTCACCACAACAGGGAAACTTGGCGTTGTAATCTGTTCAACAAAAGAATAAGTATAGGATGACAAATACTGAGTAACACAGAATGACAATGTAAGAAAACAGTAGAAAAAAGTCTGCAGAGAAAAGTGAGTGGTTGTTTTAGCAGCAGTGTTTGTGAATGGCTCGATTTGAGGGAGTGGAGGTTAAATCCTACATTTCCAGTCTTGTAGTCTTTAAAATCCATCCATCCATTAGTTTTTACCCGTCCATCCATCCATCCATTATCTTTACCCGCTTATTCCATTTTGGGTCACGGGGGTCACTGGCGCCCATGTACAGCAATCACTGTGCGAGGGGTAAGGTACATCCTGGACAGGTCGCAAGTCCATCACAGGGACACATAGAGACAAACGAGACAAACAACCATTCACTCTCTCACTCACATCTAGAGACAATTTAGAGTTACCAATCAGCCTAACATGCATGTTTTTGGTATGTGGGAGGAAACCGGAGTTCCAGGAGAAAACCCACGCATGCACAAAGAGAACATGCAAACTCCACCCAGAAAGGCCCCCGGCCGGGATTTGAACAAGGGACCTGCTCGCTGAGAGGCAGCAGCTCTACCAGTTGCTCCACCGTGTCGCCCGTCTTTAAAATCTACAACTTTAGTCAAGTCAGATTTATTTATAGAGCACATTTAAAACAGAAACTGTTACCAAATTACTTAAATTTAATTTAATTTAATTTAATTCATTTATCCATTCATTTAAAATAAACAAAATAAACTAAACAAATTAATCAAAAAGAAAAAGAACACTGAATGAAAAGGGTGCAGAAAAAAGAAAACATTCCTATAATATCTGCCCCTTCTTTAAAAAAAAATAGAAAATAACTTTAAACAAACAACTTAGGCTTGAACAATCTCCAAAGTGAAAACAAAAATATGCATTCTTCACATGGTATCATACTTTCCTAACAATTTTAACTTAATCATCTTTTTAAACATATACATTGTTTTAGAAATTGTTATGGTGATATCAAGACAATTCCACAATCCTGTTCCCTGAATTACAAAGCAGCTTCTTCACACTAGTTCTCAATGGAGGTTTTGCAAACATTTCCATTCCCTTAAGGTTATAATGACTCTCTTTTTTTAACAAATTTTAATTGAATATTTGGGGGTAATATTTTTTATGAACTTTATACATGACTTGTAAGATACTATATTCAACCAAATCATAAAATTGTAATTATTTCAACTGATGAAATAATATATTTGTTGGGTGACCATAGCACATCCTACTAATCATTCTTATAGCTCTTTTTTGTAAAATGAAAATAGGGTTTGTAATTGTTTTGCATGCCTTTCCGCAAACATTACTACAATAGATTAAATATGGAACAATCATAGCATTATACAATATATACAAAACTTTGTCATTCAAAAACTCTTTTACTTTATAAAGCAATGCAGTTGATTTTGCTATTTTTATTCTTAAGTAATTTACATGAGAGTTCCATGTCAGCTTCTCGTCAATAACAACACCCAAATTTTGTATTTCATTAACTCTATGAATTTCAATACTGTCAATTTTAAATGGGACTTTGATCATTTTCTTTCTATTCCTAAATATCATCTAGATTGTTCGTTCCAAATTTAATGATAACTTATTAAGTTGGAACCAAGTTTGAATTTTTACGAATTCTGCCTGTATCATCCCTAACATCCGTTCAATATCTTCACCTGAACAAAAAAATGTGGTATCATCTAAAAATAAAACAAGTGTGAGCCCTGACACATCAATCAGATCATTCACATACAAAATAAACAACTTTGGTCCCAACACAGAGCCCTGAGGCACTCCACATCAATTCACACAAAAGTAAGATCTTACATCATTTATCTGTACAGTCTCCTATTATTCAAATAACTGGATACCCACTCTAGCGCTAATCCTCTTACGCCATATTTATTCAGTTTTTCAAGAATGGTGTGGTCAATGTCGAAGTCCTTTTTTTAAATCAACAAAAACGCTAACACAATACTGTTTTGATCAACAGCAGATTTTATCTCTTGTATTAGTTCAATAATTAACAAATAAAACATAAGCAAGAAAAGAAAATAGATAGAGTTGCATTAATATCAGATAGTAGCACCCAACAAACTCTAATGGAAGACCTGCGTAATGTCATCAATAAAATTTGATCAAGGGTCGAACTTGTTCTACTCAATCAGAAGCAGCTTTCATAAATAGATAAGATTTTTCCACATTTTTAAAGCTAATATAGACAATGTTATACTTTTTACTGTTATGATTTAAGCCTTTTGGTTGAGAGTTCACCGGCGAATCACGGTACAGAAACTGTAGATATGTTTCAAGTTAACACTTCTCTCTGTGACTCATGCTTTCACTGCAAAACACACTCAGAGAACACTTGAAAATCCAACATTTTTCAGTCAGGTCATCTGGACAGCTTCTTTTTTTGTGCTGAAACGTTTCATCTTCGATCCAGAAGGCTTCATCAGTCAAGAAAACACACAACAAAACTGATTCTTCCTCCAACCGCTTACTCCAGACTTTGTTGTTTTCAACCAGTTTGACAAGACTGTCAACAAGGAAGAGGGCCGGCAATGGAGGAGGGGGAGTACCAAAGAGACCATCTAATCACAAGCAGAACTGGTTTGTTCCACTTTGGAGTAAGCGGTTGGAGGAAGAATCAGTTTTGTTGTGTGTTTCCTTGACTGATGAAGCCTTCTGGATCTAAGGCAAAACGTTTCAGCACAAAAAATGAAACTGTTCAGATGACCTGAATGAAAAATGTTGGATTGTATACCTGGATTATTGAGCATGGACTTTAAAATTAAGCTTATATTGACAAGAAAAGTCATGAACAGGTTTTCTTGGCAGTGTCTGAGTCATGCTGAAACACATGATGTGATCAAACCGACTGATTGATTGAACATATTTCAATATATTTTGAAGACAAATTGGAGAGCATCCACAAATGACTCGTGGGCCTTGTGTTGAGGATTACTGGTCTACATTGAAATCTTTCCTAGCCCTAGATTATGATAAGCAAAAATACAGACACAAGGTGCGGTGAATTTGACCAGTTTTGGATGAGATACCAAGTTAATATAAAATCTGTCATGTTGATTTAAGAAATGAATTCATGCTCAGTGAAAAAATCGAATCTTAAGATAATTTGACAGGTGCTTGTTGAGCAAACAAGGAAGCACTTCAAAATACTTGATTTTTTGTATAAACTCGAACACTAAAGTTAGTCCCAAACAAACATTCAAAACCAAAATAACTGGTATTTCTGTAAAAGTGATCTTAACCAGTATGAGATTTATTGCTGAAGTGATGAAGGGCTTCAAACGACGGCAAAGGAAGTCAGTGAGGAGGCCAGATTTTTCCCCAACATTTTAGGAGGCTGTCCCTAAATTGTTGAGCACATAAGAGGCTCCCTGTGTGCGACCCTCTCAGCATTCAAGGCCAGAGTGAGAGGGGATCTAACTATTGTAAGTCGCTCTGTGTGTTGTCTACAGAGAGGGGGAGACAGAAAGAAAAGAGGAGAGCAGCAGCGGGAGCAGCAGCAGCCTTCAACTCAAGTTATTTGCTGAAGCTTGAATCTAGAGTTGTACTTTAAACTTATGAAAACATTTCTATCCACAGTCGCCTCTCAGCTCTGCAGAGCTCGTCTTTCCGCGTCGACCCTGCTGTCTCATCTGCCCCACGCCCCCTCGGCTGACAGTCGACCTGAGCGGCCTTCCTTTCAACTTAACAGGACAAGAAAAGGCTGCAGAGCGTTCATCAAGTGGCGAGGCAGTCCGAGGTAGCCTGAGCCATCATGGCCGTGTCCCAGGAGCCGAGTGTGCATCTGGGGCTGTGGATGCTCCTTTTGCTTGGAGCAGGCATGGAAGAAGCTGTGGAGGGATGCAGCTGCCACCCAGCACACCCGCAGCAGCTCTTCTGCAGTGCTGAGCTTGGTGAGTTATTGTCCAGAGACTTGTCAGTTTTGATTAACACACGTCATTCATAATATTAAACTGGTGAAAAGTAATAAAAGCTGCAGGTCTGAAAGCAAGCATCAAAGTTTAGAGCGTGCATGCTCCTGCATACAAATTGATTGTTTTAAAGAGGAAGGCATTTGCTTCTGTCTTTGTTGATTAACTAATCGTTTCTCGTATTGATTGACTTAATTTGATCGGCGGAGGGCTAAAGGCGAAATCCATAAAGTAAACCAAGTCTGACAAGAACTAACCAACTGAGCCGAATCATTCAGACAGCATCAATGTTTACTGTGGTGGGTTGTTTCTCCACTCCAGTTGAGGCTGATTTATGAAATATAACCATGACAGTGACTTTACTGTAGACTAACATCTTTATGGAATCCAATATAATGTTTTTTTTCATTTTCTTCCTCTCAGTGGCAAAAAACAACCCTTAATCAGTCATAAACATGGCCTACTTTCTATCTGTCTGTCTCTCTGTCCAGTCCGCCCATCTCCACCATCTTTTTTCTTCTTTTTTGTCTAAGTACAAGCCAAAACCAACACTCTGCTTTGACTCTGAGTACTTGGCTCTGGACTGTAGAAAGCTGGAGTATGTGCTTCTGTCAAAGGTTACACTCCAGCAGGGGTGCAAGGGGAAGAGAAAGAGGAAAGAAGAAATGGCTTTTTCTCAGTCGTGTTTTAGGTTAGAGGCTAAGCTCTTTTGAAAGTGCTTTTAAAATGTGTCTTGTCTGTGTGAAATGGAGTACAAGACCTGTTTTTATAAGCACTAGGGCTAAAATCTGGGTTAATGGGGAGCAATGAGGGCCTGTGGGACAGTGTTGTCATGACAACATTTTACACATGAGATCTTTGTACAAACAAATAAAATGTGCCGGTTCAAACTGAGATGAGGCTCCCGCAAATGGACATGTTTTTACGTAGGTCTGTTTGCAAAGACGGGAGAATCTAAATGATCTGAACTCAGTTGTTAAAGCTGTCAGGCCTTCAGTCAGTGGTTTGAGGTAAACTTGAATATCGACTGTCCCATCTGGTTGTGTAACATTTTACCAGTGATAAAGCAGGCTGCTTAAATGGCACCACAGATTTTTATAGTATTGTTATTCTTGAGTAATTGGGTCAACATTGTAAAACAAACAAAAATATTTTATTTAACAACCTTACAAAGCAGTAAGGCTCATTAGTAAATGACTTATCCAAGCATGGATCATTTTAAACCACTAGAACTATTTTAAAGTTTGTTCGTGTCAGTCTATCTTGTCAAACTATAATGTGATGTAATAACATTTTATGCTGAATAAAGTCAAATCGGTTTTCCAAATGACACACAATAGACTCAGTCACAACAATACAGATGTACTTTAAAGCATCAGAATATTCAAATTTCAAATCAGCATATGCTGCTTTCAGTTGTCCAATATCTTGACCATAGTGTGGATGCACAGCTAAACTACAAATAATTTGGACTTCAACAAACATGAACATGAAAAATCACCCAAGTAAATAAAAAAAAGCTGTTTGAGAACATAGTATAGTAGTCACTCGTTTATCGTAGGGGATCCGTACCCTGAAGCCCCACGATAAGTGAAAAACTAAGAAGTAGGAATAGTAGTACAAGTAGTAGTTTACTTTAGTATATATATGTACTCCGGTTTCCTCTCACAGACCAAAAACATGCATGTTAGACTGATTGGTAACTCTAAATTGTCCCTAGGTGTGAGTGAGAGAGTGAATGGTTGTTTGTCTCGTTTGTCTCCATGATGGACTTGTGACCTGTCCAGGGTGTACCCCGCCCCTTGCACAGTGATTGCTGGACATGGGCACCGGCGACCCCCGTAACCCAAAATGGAATAAGCGGGTAAAGATAATGGATGGATGGATGG
>NC_056504.1:32074802-32077644 GCF_014905685.2 Nematolebias whitei
TATATATATCTGCTCCTTCAGAGACAGAAACGCACTTAATGCGAAGTGTGAAAACGTGAACTGAAAGCCTTGCTTTGATGTTATCCTGCACACGAGTCACTTCTCAAATGGCGGACGTTGTGATCAAAGAATCGATGTTAAAACGTATAGCAGCTGCTGTTTGCACTATATAAAGAGAGAACAAACAGCTCAAAACACATGCACCCAACGCCTAAATCAAAGTATTAGATGTATGCACCGAAAAGGTTTCCTAAGACTCAAATAGCTTCATCTTCACTTCAAAAATTTTCCAACTGCAATGCTATGAAGCGTGAAGTTATCTCTGAAACAATGCATTGGAATTATAGTGAGAAAATATTTGAAATGCTTTATTTAATGGCAGGGAGACATTTAGGATGGCACTGCACAGAGGAGATGATTTAGTGGTTCAATAGAGATGCAGAGGCATAAAAGATTAACTTTTTATTGCAAACAACCTGCTGGTCTCCAAAAACCTGTTTGATGTCAATAAAAGTTCTGTTTTGCTGCCAAAATGTGGCAGAAAATGATGAAATGACTGACTCTGGAGTTAATAATTACACCGAATTTAAAAAAAAGAAGTAAATTGATGACCTTAGGGCTACACCACTTTAAACATCAACGGTATTTGATAAAACTTCATCAGAGTTTTTTTTTGTTTGTTTTTAAACGCTCAAAATTGTAGTGTAAAAAGTGCAACTATAGTTGACAAAGCAGTATGTTGGTGGTGTAGAGGTGCAGAAGTGATAAATTATTTGTGGGCTGATGCGGAGCATGCCATTCTCTTTTATCTCAGTGTTTATGAAAAAAACCTGATGTTCAGACTGTCTTCCTTCCTTTCGTGATCACATTTAGTTCCCACATCTGTAGGTGTTAAGATTAAGAAACTATTTAAAAAGTCAAAGCAGAGAAATTAAGAGCCACGTAAATCAACACAAAATTAAAAAAAAACAAAAAAAAACAGAACAAGTGTTTTCCTAGTAAAAAATAAAACTAAACTAAAAATTAGAACTCCTTTTTAACCCTGACAAAAAAATAAAGCTTTATTTCGAGGTATACTATCAACACGAGCGATCTGCAACTAAAGCGCAGCAGTATCTTGAGGCACTCCTTCCATTTATGACAACAGAACAAAGTCTGAATCTGCCTCAGTCATTCATATACACATGCACGAACAAACACACGTACTTGCACTCTAGGAATTATATAACCTGAGAAGTGGATAACTGAGGGAATGACGTTGCATCTGCACCTGTAGCAAACCTGCACTTAGACAAAGTCCCGCGTGTACAGATTACTGGACGAATTGAACAAAAACATGGCTCTCAATGAAACTGATTCGAGTTGTATGAGATTTCTGAGAAAACTTTCTAGAGTTGTCAAGCTCACAAAACTCATTATAGCCACTTATGTGACAACTAAGCAGGTTATTTCAATAAAATGTAGCATTATTGCATTAATCTGATGGAGCTTTGATCAACACAGAGGCAACAATTCTTGTTAACATCCATGATTTCTCAACCAGATATTTATCATGACTTGTCTTGCTTTGATATTGCCATGTTTAATTAGTGATGGCAATTTAACCACTGATAAGTTGTGGAGATAAAACCTGTCATATCAGTCTGATAATAACAATCATGATTTGATGAGTAATTTTGCTATAACTCCATAAATACATGTCTAACTATATTAGCGCTTTATAGCTGATGTACTGACATGTTGCCTATTTGACTGAGTTATTGATTTCCAACACTCTACAAAGTTTATAAGAAGCCTTAAATACTACACTACTATTTCTTTACTAATACTGAAAGAATGTTGAACTAAATATTAAAATAAATCTTGACATTTCAAGCTTAACACTGAACTTTTTAAATAATACATATTAGCATTTCATTGTTACGCTCTGCAAAACACAAACCAATAACATTAATCTAAAATTTAAATATATATGTAAAAACAGTAGATGTAAAAGATCAAAGTATAGTAAATTGTACTAGATGCAGGTGTTGAAAATATTAGTGGTCTTGAGGAAAACATAATAAGAACTCCAAGTACAGTATAGATAATGTAAAAATAAACCTGATAATATCTTTATTACAGCAACGAAAATGCAGTTCACTTTCCATAATGAGGAAAGGCTTCTATCAACAATATCATCATTACTGCTGTAGGTACTTAAAGATAAAATATACACATCAGCTTTCATCACTGTTGTCAGACATGGAAGATGGCTGTCATAAAAAATAAGGCACTTTTTATTTCCATTTAGCGTAATTATTATATTATAGTATAACAACAGAGTACTTAACAGTTCACGTTAGCTACTTAAAGCAACAAACCTCAGAAAAGTGTCACAGAGTTTCTGTCTACATTATTGCTGAGTCACAACTATTAATTTGAAGTCAGCTCAAAAGCATCAAACTTCCTGAGTGTTCAGAAGAACCTATATTATAACACATTAAAATAATATATATATATATATATATATATATATATATATATATATATATATATATATATATATATATGACACTTTGACTCAGACTCACCCTGAGGTATAAATAAAATCTGCTCAGCACAATCCTGAGGAAGTCAGGTCCAAACCCTGACCTGCACTTACCTGAGAAGCTGTGAGCACTTTGATGGGTAAAATCTCTGCCTGGTGTTTGCATGTCAAACTCAGACTGACTGAGGCTGAGAGGCTCAGGACCAACACCCGACTACAGCCCCGTACCCCCCCCCCCCCCCCCCTCCTCTATCACCACCCACTACCTGCACGAGACTGTTGTCACTCCAAGCGTCCACTTGACGTCCGTCA
>NC_056504.1:32077744-32083894 GCF_014905685.2 Nematolebias whitei
TGGGGTAGGTGAAGCACCCACACCTGCCCTCACCCTCATTCGTCCCACTCTGGGCCCTTGAGCAAGGCCCTTAACCTCCGCCATCTGTTCTTCCGGGTGTCCTAGATAACAGCTTGCTCCACACAGAGGGTTGTGGTAGCTCAGTGTTCTGTGGTTGCGTCAGGAAGGGGATCCAGTGTAAAAATAACTGCCAAGTCTCAGTGCGACTTAGTTTGCTGTGTCGACCCCTAACGCAGGGAGCAGCCGAAAGAAGAAGAAGAAGAAAGAAGATATATATATATATATATATAAGGTGCTGTTTTTGTATGACAACCCAGTGACCAGGATGCCTGCAGCGCCAGCACAACATTTTGACGTCACGTGCACCATTGAGTTTGGATTTGTGAAAATTTACAAATTTGCACTGTTCCAATGTTGTAGTGTTAAAGAAAGTAAATGTCATGAACAAATTTGACATTAAACATAACCCAAGTTGAAGTGTTGCATCATTTTCAGCCCCCTTTTAGGCATCTGCACTTGGTAGCAGGCCAAATTGTCTAAGACCATGCAGAATAATGTAATATTTTAGTACCACAGCAGAGAAAACTATGTAGTCTCTGTACGTAGGTCTAGGATAAAAATATCCGTATTGGTATTGGTTATGGGGCAGCACGGTGGCGCAACTGGTAGAGCTGCTGCCTCTCAGCGAACAGGTTCCTGGTTCAAACCCCGGTCCAGGAGCCTTTCTGGGTGGAGTTTGCATGTTCTCTCCGTGCATACGTGGGTTTTCTCCGGGTACTCCGGTTTCCTCCCACAGACCAAAAACATGCATGTTAGGCTGACTGGTAACTCTAAATTGTCCCTAGGTGTGAGTGAGAGAGTGAATTGTTGTTTGTCTCTATGTGGCCCTGCGATGGACTTGCGACCCGTCCAGGGTGTACCCCGCCCCTCGCACAGTGATTGCTGGACATGGGCACCATCGACCCCCGTGACCCAAAATGGAACAAACGGGTAAAGATAATGGATGGATGGATGGATGGATGGTATTGGTTATGGGCTAAATAAGTTTTAACATATCGGCATATCAGATATCGGCCAAATATTGTACATCCTTATATGACCCATTTATCAATTTTTGGAGGGGGCCTGGAATGTCATTAGAAAGAAAAGAGAGCAAAGCTAAAGGTGAAACAATCCATTTTTTATGGGCACAATAAACAGCCACTGCATCGCATGAAGCAAGAATTAATAAGAGTTTAGCGGCGCATTTGTGACAAAAATAAAAGAGACAAGCACGGTGAGGTTTCACAAACCACATGTTGGTTTGAATCACTCAGCTCCTGTTTCTGTACATTTCTAGTCTATTTGTAATGATTTATAGTAAAAAGAAAAGCAGCGGTTGGAGGAGGCGTAAAACGTTTTGTGCTGTCCTCACTCTGAGTTTCTTAGAAGCAAAATGTTCAAATCCAAACGTTTCAAGTGTGTAATGATGTAATCTCTTCTATCTGAACAAAGTATGTCCAGTATTGTCATTAGCATGAACCTACGTGATAAAAACATGACTTTGAACATAATGAAGATTAAAATTGATCATTGGGATCAAATATTAACTATTATTACCGTTAATATAGCCTGAAATGAAGATAGGCTGGCTTTTGGGAATGGCAATAATGCAGCTCAGTTACAAAGAAAAAGTTTGATTAAAGGAATGTTTGTATTCTGTGTTATTCATCACTAATATTCCCTCACTATGTTCCTTCAATTCATATATTTTTGTGCTTCTTTTGTACCACTTTATGGACCCGAGATATGAATGTTACTGATTACTCCTCTCTGTTTCTGGATCCTGTTCAGACCGGCCCGGCCTGCTGAACGTGAAACCCATCGAGCAGCTCCAGGAGACTGTGCTTCATTCACTAGAGCTGCAGCTGAAGCTAAGCCACCCAGACTCCCTGCAGCTGTTCGCCAAGCTGCTCCAGAAGATGACGGACCTGCGTCAGATAGTCACCGACCACGTTCACCTTATTGAGCTGCTGAAGAAGACAGAGGTGGACATGTTCTTGCACCCCCTGCTGCAGGAGATCATGAAGGACTTGTATTAGAATTGAAAAGAGGACAAGTGCAGGAATGGGATGACAAAAGAAGAATGGATTACATGAGTGTGTAAGAAAGTATTTCGGCCAGAAAGTCGAAATTGAGAATGACATGAGGAAGAACAACAAAAAAACTAAGAAAATAAATACAGAATTGGAGCTTTTCTAGAGCGTGTGTTTGTGTATTATTTGTAATGCACAGTCGTTTAGCCACTGCTGACCCTGAACTATATGTTGTGAGTAGGGATGCACGATATTGGATATATATATATATATATATGAACAGCACCTTTTGTATTGGTGAGTTATTTTGATAGAATGGCCGATGTCCAATAGTTAACTTTATCGATAATATCGGCCGATACCAGGCCAATAATATTGTGCATCCCTAGTTTGCCAACTTAAATATAAAACTACCACCAACAATAAGGAAGACTGTTGATGACTGAAAGAGAGGGAACTGTCAGTTGTCAAACTCAGTGCACAAACACAAATGCTTCAACACAGACAGCTTTACGTGCCTTACAGAGAAATATATTTCACACCATGTCCTATGCAGCAATGTGTTTCCCTTGTGCAGCTTATCAACACATTTCATTACAGCAGCAGTGTACAGGCAGCAGCAGTGTGTACGTGCATCATTACCTCTGTGAACACGCAAAAATGCATGAATTCTCACACAAGCGCAACACTGTGCACAGTCGTTTTCCTGTTTTAGGATCAAGGTGAAGGTGCTATCTCATTTTAATCAGCAACTTCCAAAAACAGAAATCAGATTATTACCTGTAACTTATTCTAGTCCCACACACGTGTGAGAAACTGTGAGAAAGTGTGGAAAAGACACGTAACAATGTTCACATTATCTCTTCGTCGACAAAGCTGCGTTTGTCATATTTTTCTGTATGACCTGATGTT
The DNA here is from genome assembly GCF_014905685.2 of Nematolebias whitei. Lineage (NCBI taxonomy): Eukaryota > Metazoa > Chordata > Actinopteri > Cyprinodontiformes > Rivulidae > Nematolebias > Nematolebias whitei. The sequence continues at coordinate 32,080,732 of NC_056504.1, forward strand.
TAGCTTTTTATATAAAGACAATGTTAGTTTGTTTTTTTGATCAAAAAAAAAGAAACAGACATAAAATGTATAATATGTAATCAGCTCTTTTGTTTCTGTTTGTATGAAATTATTCAACTGAACTTGCCATAGTTTTGTAGTAGACTCAGCAAACTGGTTGAGTTCTAATTTTTACTGTGAAATGTTGTATCTGCAAACGGACGTGCAGATAAACAGACTGGATTGATATGAATGAGGGATAAAAAAGAGAAATTTTACTGTAAATAAAATTTTTCTAACTTTTTTATTTGAAGTCTTGTTTGTTTGCCTAAAGGCATTTGGGTGTGCTTGTGCTATTAGTTATAAAAAATAAAAATTTAAAAAACTGTTCCCAAATAACGTCTCCACTTCAGACATGCCAGTCACTCAGACTCTTGGAAATCTAGTTTTACAGTCATGACATCAGCCGTCCTCTGGGTCTGTTAGCAAATACTCATACACACACCCTGCTGGTGCGATTGCAACATCTGAACTCTGCTGAACTCACCAGAACACCAGAGTCTGGATATAAATTTGTTCAGCAGGAAGAGAAGGAGCTTTACTTTTTTAGAGATTTGTGGGGTCTGTTGGAAATGTTGCTTTTTGCTTCTGTTTGGAGAAAACAATGTTTGGTTTTTTTCATCATAAAAACTTTTGAAAGTTATAGACAGTTTAGGTATTGGAACAGGTTACAGATGAGATTGCGTGCAAAGACAAGGTCAGAGTCACATTTAAACTCAGAACGTTACACTTTAACCCACTGAAACATCAGGTCAGTTACACAAAACCTTCTCACTGGTCATGTTGTTATTCTAACACACACAAGATGCTTAAGGTCAGGAATGTCTACCAATGAGATCAAAATCTATAACTTTTCAATGCGAACGATGAGTTAGACAATAACTTAAGCCAACGAGACACTATTTGATGTACTTTGTATTTTACCTCAAGATCATTTAGTTTGTGCGCAGTGAATAGTTGTGTCTTCTTTAGAATAACTGATCAATTTCTAATTGTTATTAGAAATAATAAGAAATGTGAGATTCATTAATCACGTACTGATCTGACATGACATTGTTTCGTCATGCAACACCTGTATGACAAAACAATAACTGCATATTTATTTTGTGGTCATGCAGTGAGATGTGAGGACCCAAATGCAGGTATGAAGGAGGCAGTTTGAGGATATCAGCAAGACTGTTTTATTACAAAAAGGTACATAAAAAAATAGACTAAACAATTTACAGTATATGAATGTATGCAGACAGTGTAATAGAAAACATTTTGTGAATGTTTTCTAGAAATATCTTGTGATGATTACTAATGGAAGACAAGTGGCTGTAAACAAAGACCACCGAGTGCATCTAGTGGCGGTACTGGTATAAAATGATATCCAAGAACAAAAAACTCAATTAAATATTTAAAAAACGTGCCCTTTCTATACACTGCATGCAACTGTAGTTGATTGTGAGTTAAATTGGGCACCATCATTTTCTATCTCCTGCCTTTTACATAACACACTCAAGAAGAGATTTTACTTTAATGTCCATTTTAATTATGTTTGATAAGCGTCAGATTGAACCAATAGTTTTTCAAGGTCAAGGTTCTTTATTGTCATTCGCATCATATATGGTACATGTGATGGAATGAATCTGTGCACACAGGGTCCCAGTTACATCCAACAAAAGTATAAATTGTAAAAGAAAAACAGTAATAAGATCTAAGATATGAACTAAGAAATACACTAAACTAAGAATATACTAAGCACTAGTACAAAAACAATACGCCGGACAGTCTCAACTTAGATCTCAACTTTCCAGCTCATCCTTCTCATCACCAGGAGGAAAAGATCCTCATTCAAGAATCACTCAAGTCATATAAATGTGTCCTGGTTAAAAAATAGTTATAATAATTACCTTATTGCTGCTGAGCATTGCAGACTAGTTAAAATAAATCTAATAAGATTTGATCACATTAGTTAACTCTGATTTTGTTCAGAAGGTTTAAAATAGATTTTACTCTGAAAACACCTAAACAGTGTTGCCATGAAAGTTTTGAAAGGGAACTATAAACACATGTTGAACTTTGGGGCTCATATTTGTCACCTTCAGAGTATTATATGTCATCATTATGTCATCTTGTGATTTATGAAAATAATATGTTATAGCTGGTGGAAACCATGAACAATACTGGTAATAGTCAGTAACCCTACTAAAACCTTTTTTTTAACCATCTGACGTGGCATCTGTGGGCAGGGGAGAAATGGGACAAAGTACTTTTATTAACTTCTGCATTTACAAAAGTTGAGTTTGTGCAATACCCACATAGTGTTTAAGATTTTTACTAATGCTCATTTTTCCTTATCTGAAAAAAATGGCTGCGCCTCTCGAGGCCGGCGGCCTCAGTCACCTCCGTCTCCCCGTGACTGGGTTTTTTTTTTTTTATGTTTCTCTCGGACGGGCTGTACTGAAATGTAATTTCGCTGCGCTTTGGTACAATGACAATAAAGCTGATTCTGATTCTGATTTATCGTGAAATCAACAGCAGGAATAATTTTCTAAATGAATCAGATCTGCAGCTGTCCACATAAAGCACCACTTTTCTATGAACAAAACATCGTTCATACATTTTTAAAGGATTTTTAGTCTGTACAAAAAGATGGAACATTTAGACATTTAAAAATGACAGTATTTTAATATTCATTGCCCTCTTTTTGAACAAACACAACAACATGGTTCGATGAGTTTAGAAGAACTTGACTGGCCTTTATATGACCTTAACCTCTTTGAGATGAACTGGAACAAAGATCTTCTCCTCTGACCTTCTCAGCTCATCAGTTCCTGACCTTGTAAATGTTCTACAAAATGCATGTGCACAGCTTCCCACAAAAGCATTCCAAAATGTTGCAAAAAGCTTTCCAAGAATAGTGGAGGCTGTTATTGCTGAAAAGGCAAACCAACTCAATCCCTGTTGGTATGGTCTGCAGGTTTAACACTTACAGTGTCATTTTTCACTTGGTTACACAGTATGTCTGAATGAGCCAGCTTTAAGTAAATCAAAGGCTGATGCCCCCTGTGATTCTGGCCCTGCAAACTATATATATTATGTATGGTATATATATATATATATATATATATATATATAT
>NC_056504.1:32083994-32091394 GCF_014905685.2 Nematolebias whitei
TTTTCACCTAACTTGTTAAATGAATACAGCACACACGAGCTATAATCTTCCAAACGACTGTCTTCGTCGCGGTGTTTTTTGTTTGATCTCTCAGCTCGCGCCCACAGCCCCAGCGGCGGGAGCGCGTGCACCGAGCGGAAGGTGACTGACCTGGTCTGTGTGTTGAACCGCAGAGGAGACGCTTCTGCTCTGCTTCTGGTTCGGTTGTTTCCCTCGCCTTCCCCCCGTCGGCACCGAGCGTACAGAGCCGCGGCGGTGCTGGAGGTGGTCAGGTCGGTTTGGCGTGGAGTCTGGAGTTCATTGCTGCCGAGCTGCTTTTGGTCGGTCTGTCCCCCCTCCCTCCCCCCGTCCCACTCCACTCAGCCTCCCGGGATCTTGATGGAGGCATCAAGTTACCTTGTGAAACCCGGTTTGTCTTCATTTTAACGGATTGTGCAAACGCATGTTCGCAATATTTTTGCGTGACAGGTGACTTTATTATTATTTATTATTATTGTTTGTTTATCTTTGAAATCTCTGAACACTTCTGAGCCCTTGTTTTCGCGCAGATCCGCTGCAGCCATATGTCCCACAGCTCTCTGAGGTAGTCTAAAAAAGTTAAATCTGGTCCTCTGGACATAAAGCCCCCCCCAACAAAACTGTAGAAACGTTTCATCTTTCTTCTGAAACACTACTTCAGTCTGAGGTGCTGTATTCAGCTCAGTCTTATAAATAGCACTCTCTCACAGTGGATCAACCAGTTTGCTGCTGACAACCAAAACCAGCTGCTCACATGATCAAGGAGGACCATCAGCCTAACAATGGATCATTAGCACACTGATGGCTGTTTGCTATTCACTCCTTGATCTTTTCTACATTTTTTTTTTTTTTTTTTTTTTTTGAATGTCCAGAGGACCAGATTTAACTTTTTTTTAGCTTTTCTACCTGGATTATTGAGCCTGAATCAGGAGATTATCTGAGGTAGAGTTGCACTCGGGTCCAAAAAATCCAACCTGGCCCCAGCCTGCAGCCATCAGCTCCGAACCCCACCTGATCTAACGAACTAACAGTAATTACAGGTCTGAACAACATTTTTAAGCTTTGTCTACTTATACCACTGACTATTATTAATGGGCGGCGGACACGCGCAGCTGAGTAAAGGAGCAGAAGATCGGAGCTGAGGAGCCGTCAAAGTGCATTAAATGCTTCCCCTGCTTCTGCCTGCATCCTGCTCTGACATGTCAGATATTTTGTGATCTCACCTGTTTGGGTCATCGGCCGCGTGCGTCCGCTGAGTGCAGCAGCTGAATGAACATCCATTTGGGCTGATGGATCGCTGGCAGTAGTCCATCTGAAGCTCAACTGAACGTTTGACCTCTTTCAACTGACCAGTCAGCGCACGGTCAAATGGCTGTGTGCAGCAGGTGTAGTATGGCAAGCCATGTTAGCAATAATTGGCTCATCGACCCCGTGCATCCCTGACACAATAAAAAGCTTGACATTGACCCGGCCCGCACATTAAGCACATTATTATGGCCTGGCTCAGTCTAAATCCGGGTCAGACGGGGCCGGGCTCTGGGTTCGGGTTAGGAATAACAGCTCTACACTGAGGTCAGCAGACCAAATGCTTTTATTTGACTCGTTTTAAGCTCAGAGGTGACAGGGTCCAAGACTGTGGAATGACTTACCACTGCATGTCAGGCAGGTTCCTTCTCTCACTGTTTTTAAGTCTAGTTTAAAAACCCACTTTTATTCCCTGGCCTTTGACACTGTGTGAGCTGACTTTAACTTGTCTGTATTCTACAATCATAGCCATTTAGTTCTTATCTTCTGTGTATTTTGTCCTTTGCTTGTTTTATTTTGCTGTACAGTACAGTACTTTGGTCGACCTTGTTGCTATTTTAAGTGCTTTATAAATATAATGGTATGGTATTGTATGGTATGGTATATTTGAGATTATTTTTGGTGTTGTCAATAAACACGACTGTTCCTGACAAATTCTAAAACTGCTTTGATGGAATCATATAAAATTATTCCATAAACTCCCATCATTTTACCCTTTAGTGTTTCTTTGAGAGGTATGACCCATTGAAACCCTCTATAAATGCATTTTTATCCCATAATTACTTTGTACCATATATGATTAAATAATGCATTCCTTTCAGTTGCAGACATTTTTTTTTTTTTTACTTTTTAGTTCCACTTTTGAATTTTACATTTGTCCACTAGGTGAGGTTCCGCTTTCACATCTGAGGGATGCTAAAATACTGGTAGCCAGCTGCTTAAGGCTGCAAGAAAAAGATGCCTCTGTTGGTTGCTATCAAACCCAGTCTCTCATTGCATGGGGGAAAAAATGTTTTTGTTCAAATGTAATGATTAAAAACACACTTGCGTTGTGCACAAGAAAACATTTGGTACAAAACAGATGGTCCACATGCATGCCACATTGTCAAGCAACCATTTTGATTGACTGACTTTACAGTAATACATTTTGGATCTGCATATCTTCTTGCAATATTAGTTGTGTTGATTGTGAACAGTTTTTGCACTAGCTGCAGTTTTTTGCCTAATTTCAAACCAAATTTCATTTTTTTGTTTTCCCCCATTGTGCTAAGCTTGTTTATTGAAGCTAACTTGGAAAATACATTAAAATTGTTGAAGTTACAAATGTTACTTTTCTAACCCAGTAGTGCAGCTACAAGATTACTATGTTATGCAGTATACTCATCAAGATTTTTATTTCACCTCTACGGCTGCACCTTATTAAGAAAATGGGGTTGTGATGATATTGTTAAATATTGCGCTGACAGTTTACAGCTGATAAACTCACATGTTCTGCTATGACAGTGTTTACAACACTTAGCTGTCAGTATCTAGTAGACTGTGGAGGAGTGAGCCATTTGTTGATCAAATTTACATGTTTTACTTGCAGTTCTTGTCTGCAATTTATTAGAAACCTTTACAATAGTGATGTCATACACATTGATATTGTGATATTGATCAATTTTCAATACAATGTGCAGCCGTTGTTAAAACCGGTAATTTATTTTTCTATTTTAAATTAGATTTGCTGTATCTATATAATTGCATTGCTAATATTTTTGATTTAGTTACATCTGTCTACAGGAAAAAAAAAACTCATTTGGTAAATTACTTTAATTATAAAACCTCAAGACATTTCTGTGCACAATGCACAGATACTGTATACACCTACTTTCCACCATCTTGTTAACTTTCTTCCAAACAGATGACTTTACTGTAAAATGTTGTTCTGTTAGCAACATTATTGTATGTTTGTCACTCTCCTAGTTTCTTAAGATGACTAAGGTGGTCTTAGAGTCACATCAAAGGCTTTTATCTGAAGAAAGTTCATTTAAATCATCACAAGTTGAATAAATAATTTGACAGTTTCTGTAGATAAAATAGGAGAACCTGATGATGTCTATAGGTGATCAAACAAAACATCCATATTTTAACCTAAATGAGGAAAAAATATATAAATAAGCTCCTTTACAGATTTTGTCATAAAATGTAATTCAATCAAGAAATATCTATCCATCCATTATCTTTACCTGATTCTTCCTTTTTGGGTCACGGTGGTCACTGGTGCCCATATCCATCACTGAGTGAGAGGTAGGGGACACCCTGGACAGGTCTCCAGTCCATCACAGGGACACATAGAGACGAGACAAACAACCATTCACTCTGTCACTCACACCTAGAGACAATTTAGAGTTACCAGTCAGTCTAACATACATGTTTTTGGTTTGTGGGAGGAAACCGGAGTACCCGGAGAAAACCCACGCATGCACGGAGAGAACATGCAAACTCCACACAGAAAGGCCTCCGACGGGGATTTGATCCAGCAATCTTCTCGCTGAGAGGCAACAGCTCTACTGAGCCACCGTGCCGCTCCTCAACCAAGAAATAACTAACACTTACAGTCAGGTGCAAAATTAGTTCCACAATGAATATTTAGTTTACAAAATGATTTTGTATTTGAGGGTCTTAGACCAACCCTGACACCAACCTCACTTTTTTGACTCTAATCTAGACTTAACTGAAACTAGTGGTTATTGTCGTGGTTATGTTCAAATCATTTCTTATCTGACGATTATAAAGCGGTGAAAACGTCTTTGTAAAAACAGACAGAAGCAGAGACTTTTTGTATTACTCATTAAAATTCTCACAAATTTAACACATTCTGAAAAAATAATTGCTCAGATGTTCATTAAAAAAATGTGGCATCATTTTTAAACTTTGGACAAAAACTGTTCAAGAGATAATCTGGCAGATTTTACTTAGATTTGGTTTTAGACTTCTAGTTTCCCTGCAACACACAGCAAATGCAACAGGCCGTAGAGCAGGCTGGTAAAAACATAAAATAAAAATCTAAATCCACAATTTAAGATAAGATAAAATAAGGTAAGATAGAACTTATTTGTTTATTCATTCATTTATTATCGTTTCAACCTGATTCTGACTTGCTTGTGGGCTCCAATGAGGCGCTGACGTTAGGTAGTGATGGCTGACTATAAAACTGACTTGATCGTTGTTTACCAAAGTTAGATCTAAGGAGAAATAAACCACTGAGTGTATGATTTATTATTCCTCTGATCATTCTGCCAATGTATAAAAATTGATTGACCTTTCAAGGACACAGGACTGTGATGTAGCAGAATTCAAAACCAATCTGAATGTGTGAACCAGCAGTGTCACGTCTCACAGATCAAAGTCAAATTAAATCCACCTATGGAACGTTGTGACCCATTGCAAAGCGCTGAGTAACAAAATATGTGCAAAGATGTCTGCACATCATCAGGAAAGTTACCTTAAAATAAAGTTTGAAAGTTATAAACGCAGAAATATGTAACTTAATGGTTAATCACTTGTGCTGTGAGCTTGAGTGCATCTTCGTTTGATCCAAACACAACTTTAAGTCAGTGGTCAGACTCTGCCTAGACTCACTCTTTCTTTTCCCCCATATTGCTGCACAGCATCCTACCCACGCAAACCTTCTTTGTGCTGAGGAAAAGGCAGAAAAAGACTGAAACGACACTCTTGAGAGTTTTGTTGTCGCAAACAAAATGAAGCCATATTTTCTGATTGTTTACAGAGTGGAGTCCCAGCAGACTGGAGTTACTATCTGACAATGTTCATCATCAGAGTGCTCGAGTATCTGGGCTCTCCCACACTGTCATTGCACTGTAATGATTATAAAGTAGGGAAGCATGTCGTTTTGTATTTCAGCCCTGGGAGTTTAACAAGCTGCAGAGATTCACTAAACATGTGGAACTGTGATAATACCAACTAACAAATTGTCAGTGTCTTTTAGACTTTTTATTCAAGCCTCTTTATATAAAATGATTATTCCAAGGAAATGGAAAAAAGTTTCAGGAGTGATTTGTGACAAAAGGGTGGCAGCAAAGATGAAAGGAAAAGTTTACAAGACAGTGGTGAGACCAGCTATGTCGTATGGTCTGGCGACAGTGGTATTGACAAAAAGGCAGGAGAAAGAACAGGAAGTGGCAGAAATGAAGATGTTGAGGTTCTCCTTAGGAGTGACAAGAATGGATAAGGTTAGGAATGAGATCATCAGTACAACTGCGAGATAAAGTTAAAGAGGCGAGATTGAGATGGTTTGGACATGTCCAGTGGGTATATTGGTAGAAGGATGTTAGAAATGCAGCTGCCAGGAAAAAGACAAAGAGGAAGGCCAAAAAGGAGATATATGGATGCAGTTAGAGAGGACATGGAGGTAGTTGGAGTGAGGACAGAGTGAGATGGAGGAGGATGACTCGCTGTGGTGTCCCCTGAAGAGGGAAAAGCCGCAAGAAGAAGAATTTTCCAAGGAAATAAAAACACCATGAAAACAAAGACATTCTGCAGACTTTTTGAGATTTATTTTATTTGCTAGAGATTATACTTTATATTTGCATATTAGTTTAACATTAACGTGGTAAAAAAATGGGCTGTTTCTATGTAAAATGTGTGGCATTGTCTACACCTCTTAATAATATTGATAGTACATATTAAAAAAAACCTGTCATATACAGTGCTCTTTTAAAGGTGCTCTTTTGACTAAGTTAGATTATGAACAAGGCGTAAAAGTATAAATAAATGAAAAATAAAGCAATCAAGACGTGATCATTATGACAAAGCTATTCAAGGTGTTTCTGATGAGAGTGATGTTATGTCTGTTTTCATATGTAGCTAGCAATGCATGATAACAAGAATTTTTGTTTTTACTGTTCAAAGATGAATGAAATATTCTTTGAGACCAATAATTGTTCAAATAATTGATAGAAAACACCTTTACTATTTTTAAAGAGGAATAAAGCTACACATATATGCTGCCATCTGCTGGCACAGCAAAGGAAGCCTGACACAGCAGGCCAGAAAATAGCAAAACTAACTACCGGTAAATAAATAATGTAAAAAAAATGTTTTTGCAATAACTCATGTTCATTTGAAAATGTTTTCTTGACACCACTTTTACTCCTACAGTTTGTAGGTTTTCATTTATCAAGTATGCCCTGATCTGGGAGTGGAGCACTCAGGAACTGATCTGTGGTGGGTTTTTGTTGGGGTTTTTTTTTTTGCAAGTGAACCTTTTGTGTTTTTGTTGAATTCTGTAATATGTTTGTGTTAACAATAAAGCAGCAGCATTGAGATGTTTTACTTGTCTTCATTTTATTCAATAATTTGTCCAGCTTGTTCATTATCCAAAAGCCCTGCTGATAAAAACAAGACTGTCATTGACCTTTGAACTCTGAAAGCTGACAAATAAAAGAAAGGGAATTTCCCCCATTAGCTCATACTGTACTTTGCTGTTATTACAGAAATTATTTGGTTAGTTCACTGAAAGCACAGTTTATATATAACACTATTGCATTTATGTGTTTTTTACATGTACAAAACATTAAACAGTGATAAATTATATAAAAAAATTATTATGAATAGTTAACATAAGGTTTCAATCCAAGTGCTTAATGACTGACATCCTACTTTAAGTGTAGAGCTGCTGCCTCTCAGCAAGCTGGTCCTTGGTTCAAATCCCGGTCCAGGTGCCTTTTTGGGTGGAGTTTGCATGTTCTCTCCGTGCATGCGTGGGTTTTCTCCGGGTACGCCTGTTTCCTCCCACAGACCAAAAACATGCATGTTAGACTGATTGGTAACTTTAAATTGTCCCTAGGTGTGAGTGAGAGAGTGAACGGTTGTTTGTCTCGTTTGTCTTTATGCGTCCCTGTGATGGACTAGCGACCAGTCCAGGGTGTACCCCGCCCCTCGCACAGTGATTGCTGGACATGGGCACCGGCGACCCCCGTGACCCAAAATGGAATAAGCGGGTAAAGAATATATATATATATATATATATTATTATTTTTTTTATATATATAAAAAAAATATATATACACATA
>NC_056504.1:32091494-32092537 GCF_014905685.2 Nematolebias whitei
GGACAGTTGAACCCAGCATGTGATCAGCTGGTTTTGGTTGTCAGCAGCAAAACTGGTTGATCCACTCTGAGAAGGTGCTATTTAAGAGACTGAGCTGAAAACAGCACCTCAGACTGAAGAAGTCTCTCGGACGAGAGACGAAACGTTTCTACATTTTTTGTTGTTTTGCTTTGTTTTGTTTTTTTGAATGTCCAGAGGACCAGATTTAACTTTTTTAGATTTTTCTACCTGGATTATTGAGCATGCATCAGGATAACTGAACAGAAGTTGACTCTGAGTTAAGCAGAGTAAACACAACAGTAGCATTTGCAGGAACCAGAAGCTGAAATGTGCTGAAGTTGAGAAAAATCCTTGGAAGTTTATAGGAACAAAAACAATATTAATGACAGAAAAAGAACAAGATCTGTCTGTAATGTCAAGAACAACCTTGTTACACTGCAACTATCACAAACTACGGCAAAATAAAAGATGGTTGGCAACAGTGGCGATTTGAGCCTCTTTATGGGAGTGCTCAAGCACCCCCAAATTTTAACTCAGCACCACTGAAACATTAAGAAACCATCAATAACTCAGTTCTCAAATCTGAGATACACCAATATATTTAATACATTTGGAATAAATATGGAATAAATTATGACACTTAAACGGGCCAGTAAAATCTATCATGTTTTTTTTGCACGAGTCGGATCCTCAATGACACCTGTCAATCAGTACAGTAGGCTTGTCAGCAACTGACCAATTGGCAACCTCAATTTGTCCTGAAGCGCCACAGTGGGTGGTGGGGTTGGTTAGAATACGTGAGAGAAGCAGAGCCTGCTCTTTTCACACAAGGGGCGCTGTTGGTCAGGCTACTCCTTGTTGCTCTCAAAAATAATTATTGAATCAAGTTTTTACGTGTAGGTAAACCTAGATGTTTTAAAATCTGTTAAAATACTCCAGAAGGCAGGAAATGGCATCTACTTTACTCAAAATGTTCTGTGGGAGGATCCCCAGACACCAACCCCCCCCCCCCCCCCCCCCCCCCCCCCCCCCCCCCCCCCACC
>NC_056504.1:32092637-32096813 GCF_014905685.2 Nematolebias whitei
AAATCTTTCTGTGTGACTATCTCATGTTACAATGTGGACACATACAGCTTTTTAAAAAGATTGGTATATATATACATATGTGTGTGTGTGTGTGTATGTATGTATGTATGTATAGGCCACACTTGTTTATAAGCTGCATGTGTCCACATTGTAACATGAGATAGTCACACAGAAAGATTTTTTTTTTTTTACTTTTAATTAAATGCGTACTGGTAACATACACAAATACATACAGTAAATGTTTTTTGTTGTTGTTGTTGTTGTTTTCTGAACAGTGCCTGTAAAATGGCTGGCTACAAAATTTAATAAATAAATACAGGTACAGTAGCCTACCAGGAAAAGTCACTGAATGCTATCTTCATCTTCCTCCTGTGCACCAAAACCACTAACGTCATCTTCTTCAGCGCAGAACTGAACAACCTCAGAATTTCCTCATCACACACTTCCTCAGTCTCTTTCATTGTGACTCTCAACGTCACTTTCGTCTCGAGGCAAATTTGCACGTGAGCTTGTGCCGTTCTCTTCATCACGCAGCAGTCTAGCCTTTCAACACCCGTTGGTGATAGAGGATTTTTTGACACTGTTCCACACAGTCTGGATCCACTGGTAGACTTGAGCAAAAGTTGCTCTTTGCATGCGGCCAGCTTTGGTAAACAATTTCTTGCCGCTAGTCATCCAAGTCTCCACCTGAGGTTGGAGTGCCACTTTTAAAGCACAATTCACACTTGAGCCGAGTGGCTGCAAATACTACGTTGTGTGGATTTCGTGTTTCACGCCATCACGAGGTGTGTTTTGGGCAGCTATGTAAACGTCAGGGTGTGACAAGGCTAGATGTTTTGGCAGCATGAAGCTCGTTAGCCTGTAAAAATCCATAAATTAGATGCATCATTGTATAAGCTGCCGTGTTCACAGCATATGAAAAAAGTAGCGGCTTATAGTCCGGAAATTACAGGTATAGATTTTCTACTGTGTGTTTTTACTCTTGTCTGGAGGATGTGTTGTTAGACGTCTGCTGGCACTTTTTTATCATCTGTAAAACATCTTACAGCAGTAGCTGATGGAATCTTTTTTAAACTTTTAACCAATGTGCAGAAGAAAACCCCAAATCCACATCAGAAGTAAACCAGTAATGGATAAAGATTAAATCACTGAGCTTGTCTTTCAAAATAACTATGATTTATTATTTATTTATTATTTTTATGTATATTTGTGTTCACATGCCAACTAAAAACTGATTTTGTGATGATTTCATTACCAAGCACTAAGTTCATTTGGAAATTTAATTATGTCTTAAACTAACTCTAAATTGTTCCTAGGTGAGAGTGAGAGACTGAATGGCTGTTTGTCTCATTTGTCTCTATGTGGCCCTGTGATGGACTTGCGACCCGTCCAGGGTGTACCCCGCCCCTCGCACAGTGACTGCTGGACATGGGCACCGGCGACACCCGTGACCCAAAATGGAAGAAGCGGGTAAAGATAATGGATGGATGGATGATTTGTTAGAAACCTCTAAAGTTTTCTTGTGATCTCAGCAGTCCTAACTCTAAAGTTGACTTATCAGCACAAAAACACGTTAGCTGAGCCACAGCACTAAAGCTCTTATCTGCTTCGTTCATGCGTCCTAAACTTATCTGAGATAAGACTACTAAAACAAAAGTAATATCACAATGGTACAATAGCAAATGGGGACTTTTCCGACATGTAAAACCCAGTTTACACATTTTAACAATAGCAAAATCTTCAAAGAACTTCTAACAGAATCACTCTTGGTTTTTTTAAAAGCTCCCCAAAATAGCAAGACCTTTGCCAAGTTAAACAGCATAAAGTTTACCTACAAACAGACTGTTTCATGCAGTTTATCTTAGAAAAGAGCATGTTTTGTGTGATTATATTGAAGGAACGCCATTACTCAGTCTTTACAGAGATAAAAATAAGTAATTAAATATAGCTCAGTCAAAGGCAGCGTTTACAGCTGAATGCAGAAAGGCTTGATAAGCAGAACAAAGGCAACATTTAGAGGAAGATATATGTAGGTGGATGAAATGATCAGTCCGATCTGAATAATATGCCAAATGCTTTTTTCCAAACTCGTGTCACAACTGATTTTTGAAGAAGCAATGCCCCCACCCTCGCTGTGGTCAGGAGTGACTTTCATCAGGAATGCTGTAAAAGCCTAATCAGTCGGTGTAGGTGCCCAGAGGCAGCGCAATTACGATAGATTAGGAAGCTGTGCAGGGTGCTGTGGCAGGTAGCTGGGCAAGGACGTACCCCACCCTGTAATGGGAACACACCCCCTTCTTAGGTCTTTCCTTCACAGGCTCTGATCTGCTCGCTCTCCTGGCTCAACCTAATTATCTCACAGCAAATTAAAAGCTTTGGCCTGAAAGAGACAATAAACACTTGCTACAAATGTAAACTGGCTGTTCACTAATTCATTGTTTCTGACCTAATACCACTGAAAGAATCTTCTTATTCACATTTGTTTTGTTGACAATTGAAAGCATTTTGCTTTTAAGAAATTATTTAAATAAATACTCTACTACAAAAAAAAATACTATTTGCAATTGATGTTGACTCAAATATGTAATGAATTTGAATTATACTCTTGTTTCAAAGTGAAACCAGATTGATGTTCATCAACCGGGAAGTTCTACAAACAAAATTAATTAACTCACCATCAAGATGTTATTCAACATGTTATATTCCTGTAATATTTCCGCTTTAAATAAATCAGAATGATTCTTTACTTTTGCTGACTTTGTTAGGGTCAGGTATTAAAGGTTAAAGGGGGGAAATGACAAGGATATAAAGAAATTAAGTGAAACTGAGACAAAAGGGTTTGATGGGAGTTTTTGGTAAGCTGTTACTCAACAGAAAGAGAATTAAACCTTTGAACAAAACATACTTCATTCATAACTTTGAATAAAACAAATTCCAATTTGTGGTTGAGGAGAATAAAAGTCATGAACAACATGCTCATGTCACCCCTCGAATTTGCTCTTGAAGGAAATCCAGTTTTAACTTTTTCACCTTGTGTTTGTGTTTTTCCAGGTCAGAACCAAGGACATCAATTTTCTCTGCAAAGTAAAAAAGCAGGCGTCGACCTACCCACATCTGTTTTAGCTGTGAGCTGTTAAATCCATCGCAGAGAAAACAGGAAAGTCTGAAAAATCACTGTCTGAGAAGGATTTTGCTTATCTATTTGAAGGCGTTTAACACCATTATCAGCCATTAAAGTCCACGTGACTAAATTATAAGCATATAAAACAAATGTGCTTGAAACAAACCCTGCTGTCCAACACCTTTTTGACCCTTCATGAACACACCATGGAAGACAAACTGCTGCAGCTGAGCATATCAGAATCTCATGCCTTTACAGGCCTTCATGCTTACAATGAATACAATGACAGAAAATTATGTGAGTAATAAGTGTGTAAAAATCTTCCAACCTAACCAACCACTTCCACATTTTCCACATTTCCACCGCAGTCAAACTGACAGTTTCACAAATCAAAACAACCTTGTAATCCAATTACAATGTTAAAGAAGCTCTAAATCTTATGTTCATTTTAAACTCTCAAGGACATGTTTGGATCATTTCCACATCTCTTCTAACCTTTCAGAAAAAAAAAAAACCTGACAACGTCCCCCATACCTTACTATTATTTCTCAATGAAAGAAATAGGAAAGTTAAAACAGTAAATTAAAAGAAAAGTGCTTTGGTAAATCAATGTTTCCACATTTATTATTCCTAACTTTTAAATATAAATTGCTCTTTAATATGCAGAGTCCAGGCGTTAATAAAGGCCAGCAAATTAAAGTAAATCAGATTTAATTCCTAACTGATCCTTAACTTCGATGGAAAAGATCCAATTCCAATGTGTAAAAAAATTTCCACAGACTGTCAGCCTTGTACTCTTGCTTTTGGGAGCAGCAGGTGAGAAATGTTTTCTCCATATTGTAAATGGATGTTCTCGTTAACAGCATGACCCTCGTGAACCTGCATCTCCAAAACATGACAAATGCCATCTGTCTCTGCTGCTGTTGCTGCTCTCTGCCGTCACTGAGTCTTGATGAGTAAACGCAAAAAACAGTCAACCTTCATTTTTTTAAATATACCATCCATCCATCCATCCATCCATCCATCCATCCATCCATCCATCCATCCATCCATCC
>NC_056504.1:32096823-32098054 GCF_014905685.2 Nematolebias whitei
TCCATCCATCCATCCATCCATCCATCCATCCATCCATCCATCCATCCTTTATCTTACCCGCTTCTTCCTTTTCATTCACTGAAAATAACTCCAGTTTTGGAAATGCAACCTTCACTAAAAAAAAGCAAACTAAACCTTCAAAATTACTGGTCTTTGCCATCTTCATAAATACGGAGAAATCAAAAATCTTGTTTTTAAGTTAGTCTATTTCAACACACACTTGTACTGATAACTGCAAGGATTGGCAGCAATGAACAAACACCACATTTTGCTCTATAACACACAAGCACAGTGAGTTAAAGGCCTTCGAGCTCTACAAGTTAAGGTGATAAGGTTCCAACAGACTGCTGGCTGTCAGTCTGAGGAAACACCTCTAATGAACCTTAAGTCATCGTTGTGTAAAACAGCTATTTGAACAAGACAAAAAGGAGTTAAACAGTAATATCTGATGCATGCTCAATAATCCAGGTAGATGAATCTAACAAGTTTGAGTCAGGTCCTCTGGATGGATTATTCTTTGTTGAACAAGTAACATCTGATATTATCCAACTAACTGTGGTTATTCACAAAACTTTACCTTAACCATCCAGTCCCTTTGACCAGACAATTCTGGTTCAGAGTCACCAAAGAATGTGTGCACCTAAAAAAAAACTTCAGTAACTTCCCACTATTCTGGTCTTTAGACCATAAGAACACACATTCAGTTTCACATAGTTGGTGGAAGCAAATTAATCAAGACAGGACAAGAAAGAAACCAACAAGACCAAAAAAATAAGATCAGATTTAAGTGTAAACTAACAGCTCATCAGAAAAGTAACCATGCTTTTAGTGCCTTCTAGACAAAGACGTGGATTTTTCTCCACTTATTTTGAAGAGCTCAGGAGGTGCCCACATGTGATAACATGCACATGTGACCAGACATGCTTCCACAACAGAAAATAGAGAAGTTTGGATTACAACAATGAAAAAAGAAAGATTGTTTACTTCAAATAATTGCTCTCTTGCAGCTTGCTATATAATTGTTCAAAATTAGGCAAATAAATCCTATAACAACAACAAAAAAAGTTTTCATCTAAAAGTTGTAAAAAGTTTCAGTTTCTTCTAAAATGTAACTGAACAGAATCTAAAAAAGTTAAATCTGGTCCTCTGGACATTCAAAAAAACAAAACAAAGCAAAACAACAAAAAATGTAGAAACGTTTCGTCTCTCGTCCGAGAGACTTCTTCAGTCT
>NC_056504.1:32098154-32101980 GCF_014905685.2 Nematolebias whitei
TGTCCAGAGGACCAGATTTAACTTTTTTAGACATTTTAAAATATATATTTTTAAGTCTAAATTGTTGGTGTTTGAGTCAGAGGACATTCAAATTATGACACAATAAAACAGAGCAGCTCATACTAGCTATACTGTATTGCTCCCTTTAGAAAATAGTGAACTTTATATCTCCATCCAAGCAACAGTTTCATTGAAAAGTTTCCAGCATTTATACATTTTGGATTAAGACATTTTGCAAGAATAAATCCACTGTCTTCATATTGTAGAAATAGTTTAATGCTGCCATTAAAAGGGTAGAACTATACTGTTTGGGTAAAGTCAGCCTTCAGTGTAGATGATGTCTCAGAGCCTGCAGGGTTACTGCAGTATGTTTTTATTGATCCTGTCACAGCAGATGTATTAGTTTGGGCTTTTCCAGGAATGGTTAATGGAATAAAAAGTGTATAAACATGGCGCTGGCCTCTACAATCAGCAATGCATACCGAGTGTTATGACATTTACAATGTAGAATAATGTGTTATTCTTGGAATCATAATGCAAAGCTGTAACTTTTTTTTAATATAACTGCGTTTGCAGGGACCCAACAGTCCCTGGGAGGCTTTTGTGTGACAGGTGTTGGATAAAGAAATGACAGATTACAACAATATTAAAAGTGCACACACAAACTTAGTGCAGGTGAGGCTCATCTGAGGCGCCACCTATTTGAGCACTGAGCTTATACTGTTCATACAAGACCAAGTCTGATGTCCTCAGATGTACTCCGTCTCAGCTCTGCACCTCTCCTGATCAGCCTCGTTGAGGTCAGCTGTATCCCACACACTTAGCGTGTAGCTGCATAATATTTGAGCTGGAAAGCTCTCTGTGGTTTGACGTGTACTTGAAATGGATGTCTTGACTCCAGCTTCTGAGTATAAATAACGGTCTTTGTTTGGCTTCTACTTGTTATATCTAAAAAGATCCAGCTGTTGCTTCAAAGGGGAGAGAAGGTCAGATCAGGAAGACCCCTGAGCTCACGTTGCACTGCGCCTCATCAGCGTACAAGTGTGCATCAACTGTAGACGCCCTTTCCATCATGTCTCTGTTAATTTTGGTCTTTCATTGTGATGAGTCACTAATGGCTCTGAACATAATTGTCTGAGGTATTCTTTTAATATCTGTGGGAATATCAGAAGCCACGACCGCTTTTAATTTAGTCTTTTTAGAAGACATGATCCTGATTTCAAGTTTCCTCGTGTTTTTTGTTTTTTTCTCTGAAGCTCGGGCATTTTGTTACAGTTTTCCCTTTTTTGTTTCCTTTTGCATTTTCAGCTGTCCATACATGCACCATCAGAAACGGCGGATGTGAACACTATTGCGTGCAGCAGTCTGCTTCTCATTTTCGCTGCCGCTGCAAGCCAAATTACGTGCTGGCAGAGGATGGCAAGCACTGTAAACGTGAGTGCCCATGTTTCCGATGTCTTTAATAAACGTCAACAGCAAACGGAAGACAAAAAGGAAAATAAATGGAAATTGAAAGTCTGAGTGAGGATAAAGAGCCAGTAAAACAGAATTCTGGGAGATTAGAAAGGTGTGACCGAAGATTTAATCGAAACATTAAACAAAAACATCGTCTGCCTCTCCTGCCAATTATAATTATCTCTCAGGATGTCTGAGCTGGCACATGATCAACCATCACTCAAGAGATACAGCGTCAGGTTGGAAAGAGCAGCAGTGATTTTTTTATTGTTTTTCCTTTATGTATTTTTGTTCCCAAAATTATTCTAATTTTCTTGCATCTTTTTTTCATCTCCCTGTGTTTATGATTCTCCAAAGATGGAAGAAATTATGTTGTGCTGTATTTAAATGACTGCCTTTCAAATGCTTTTACTTTGTAATTGCTGGCTCGGAAACAGCTTCCTCTAATTTTTGCAGAGCTGAAGGTTCTCATTGCAGACGCCAGACAGGCTTGCACAAGTTAAACATGCACCAAACTGTGCATAGAGAGAGAGGGCGAGTGGTAAAGATGAGGCTGAGGTGAAATGTGGGAAGATTTAAAACTCTCCACATGCTGTACATTAGAGCGCAGAACACTCAGGTTTTGCAGATTTCTGCTGCGCCTGAAGCAATTCCTCTGAATGATGTGCATGTGTGTGTTTAAGTGTGCCAGCCTGTTTGTGTTGCAGTGCAGAATTTGTGCGCGGATCAGAATGGAGGCTGCATGCATCAGTGTCGGGTCGTCGGAGGAAAGGCTCAATGTGGCTGCAAGGTCGGCTTTAAGCTGGCGGAAGATGAGAAAACCTGTGAAGGTACATTCACCACATATCACGCTTACAATATTATCATAAGTGCATAAGTAACTTGAGGAAAAACTTCAGTGATGAGGACAAAGAGAAGAAAAAAATTTCAAACAGCTGCTGAATGAGTCCTTCATTAACAAGCTCAGTTTAAAAAGGTAAAATATAAAATAAATATGACCTGAAATAATTAAAACTGTTAACTTTTAAATAAAAAAAGATGAATAATCCTGCAGTCAGTGTGTGGTTAGGATCAACACTGTGCAGGTACACCAATAGCTTTTAGACACGTGATTTGTGATAACTATAATTCAGATGTCATTGAACCTCTGCAGACCACATGCATTAACCTTTAATATATAGTTTTCCCCTCGTTTTTCCTCAGATATCGATGAGTGCAAGACAGGAGAGGCCAGCTGTGCTCACAGCTGCCACAACACTTTGGGATCTTACTCCTGCGTTTGCAACGCTGCGTATGAGCTGGGATCTGACGGAAAACAGTGTTACAGTCAGTTTAAATCCACACCTGGACTTTGTATGTGTAAAACCTCAGACTTAGCTGAAAGAAAATATTTTACGACGCTTTCTGATCCTACTGTGAACTTAAGGAATTGAGATGGAGATCGTGAACAGCTGTGAGACCAACAATGGCGGATGTTCGCACCACTGCCACCATTCGACCAGCGGGCCCGTTTGCAGTTGTAACCATGGTTACCAGCTAGATGACGACCTCAAAACCTGTGCTGGTAAAAGGCTGTAATACTGATGTTTGATTAAATCAGTACTTATTCCCAGCAGCTCTCCATTTAATTACAGAACTAATTCAGATATTACTCATTTAGTAGGTTTTTATGTAATGTTGGAAAAGTAAGTTGGACTTTGGATTTTGTTTTCAGCTCCCATTTTTTTCATCAGATTCTCTATTTTTGTTTAACAAAAAGCTCTTAAAAATTTAAAATTGTGTTTGAGCCATTTTATATGTTAATGTCCCTAAATTAGTATTGTTTTATATGCCAATACAAACATAAAGTGAACTGATTATTTTTGCATCTTTGTTTGTACAAATCAATCAAACTTTTTAACATTAGTTTTTTTTAACTAAATATTTATAAATAAATAAATATTTATCAAAGGATCAAAAGATGCAGATAAAGTCACTGTAGTGTTAAAACAATCAATTAAGAGCTACAAAACTAATAAGCGATTTTCAGTCATTGATCCTATTGGAAGACACAAACAATCCTCTAATGTTCTTTATTATATATCATCTTTAATAAATTTTGCATTTTTCTTTTTTGAGACAATGACATGAGAGTTGGAGGTGATAATAAGTCAAGACATCTTTATCTTGCTGTTTTTTGGTACAGTAGTCCCTCGTTTATCGCGGGGGATCCGTACCCTGAAGCCCCGCAATAAGTAAAAAAACGCAAAGTAGATATAGTAGTACAAGTAGTAAGTAGTTTATTTTAGTATATACATACACACACACACATACATATACATATATATATATATATATATACATATACATATATACATATACATATACATAT
>NC_056504.1:32102080-32104409 GCF_014905685.2 Nematolebias whitei
ATGTGTGTGTGTGTGTGTTTGTTTCTAAACACTCTAAAAGAGCACATAATGTCATCATTTCAGCTCTCTGCCACGGCTGCTCTATGCCACCCGCCAGCGCTCTTGGCCACGCCCATTTCTCTGCTGCAGAGTGGAGTTCATGACACGTGGTAGGAGGAAGCTTCCCCTGCAGCCTGGGCTGCACACAGGTGCAGCAGGTGCTAAATAATTTTAAATAATTTATTTTAAATAAAAAATCCATGCCGATTGTGCGGCTCATCCATTAATCAGCCAATTGTGTTTCATGTCCAATCTTATTTTGAAAAACAGCGATAAAGCGAGTCCGCGATAAACGAACCGTGAAGTAGCGAGGGACTACGGTATTTAAATAATCAAAACAGACAATAAGAGAGAAAAAAAATCCTGTTTTGACCAGTTTCCACGTGTCATCGTCAGTCAGCAATATTCACATGAACCCTAACGACAGGTGTAAATGTTAAAGAGATGAAGCCTTTACATTTTACTTTCTGACATTTTCAGTTTGTCATTTCCATAATAGCATTACATTATTGATTTCTATTAGCAGAAGCTCTTTTGGTCTTTGTGATAACAAACGGATCGACCAAGCTTATATACCAAGCTTGTGGTATTGAAAAAATTCTGACAATAAATTGATATTTTTCATACAAACAAACAGGAAATGGTTTACTCTGCAAAACTCAGCAGCACAGTCTCAGGAACTCAGACCCCACAGGCATCTCTTAGAAAATTAAAATGACATAATCTGATGTGAATATGACCCATCTCTTATGAATACTGCAAAAAAAGCAACACTTTTAACCATATACACCATCACCTCTTAAAACAGGTCAGTTTGTAGATTTTAAAATAAAATTCTCCTCTATGACCAGCTCTAATATTTACTTTTACATCTTCAGATATGTTTGGTTTAATTATCAACTTACTTTGAGTTTCAGCTAAATCTGAAGGCTGTGAACTTTTGTTTTTTGACTGTATTTATTTTAAATTTGCATACATATAAAATTATTAATTAAGCATTAAAATAAGGAGTTTAAAAACGTTTTTAGCTTCGTCACTAAACATCATTGCAAACCTTCATAAAAACAACAACAAAGAGACGAGGCCAAACTGCTTCTTAAGTACACAAGGCACATTTTTCATTTGTCAATAAACTCTCTTAGCATTTAAGAGTTTTATAAAGCTTGAACTAAATACGCTGGCCAGGAGGCGGACGATCGTTGAGTTTTAGAATAAGTGAGTATTTATTGAACCAAACGTTTTACGAGGATTGGCAAAAGTTCCAGGCCTGAAATGATTTTCTTTATTTTGCAGTTTTAACCTTAATTGGTTGTTAAATCATCACACAATTACAACGTCTCATAAAAAGTTTTTTTTTGTGTGTTCAGTGGAGCATATTTCTACATTAGGTCACAGTTTTTGTCTTCTTGCTTGTTGTGTTTGGCAGATGTTGACGAGTGTGGAGAGCAGAGCTCCTGTTGTGAGCAGGACTGCACAAACTACCCCGGAGGTTACGAATGCTACTGCTCAGCAGGATACAGACTCAACTCGGATGGATGCAGCTGTGACGGTATGTTGAGCCTCGGTTTCTAGTTTTGTTATTTGCCGCTGTAGATTTTGTTAAAGTGCAGTATCTTTTATGAGTCAGCTTCACCTCCCGATGCAACAAAAGCTTTGGTCTTTGTGTTGTTCAGATGCAGATGAGTGTCTGGCTTCTAATGGAGGCTGTGAACACACCTGTCAGAACACTGCCGGCTCCTTCCAGTGTTTCTGTCGTTGGGGTTTCCGACTGGATGAGGACCGACACTCCTGCATCTGTACGTATCTTTTTTTTTTTCATTTAGCCTTTATTTATACAGGTAGTCTCATTGAGCCACAATAACTCATTTTCAAGAGAGACCTGTTTAGGGAGCAGATGGTGGGGGTTAAGGGCCTTGCTCATGGGCCCAGAGTGGGGCAAATGAGGGTGGAGGGAGGTGTGGGTGTTCCACCTTTTCCACACACATTTTTTTAAATGTTTATGGCACCGGGAGGTGAACCTGCGACTTTCCGATCACAGGCCCATCTTCTAACTTCTGCGCCACCACTCCCCATCAGCGGTGATGTTAAAGCAGGAGTGTCCAGACGTGTTCATAGGAGGGCCAGAGCTGTCTAGATGAAAGGACACGTGGCCCCAGAAAATTTTGAATTGAAAAGAAAAATGTTTAAAAATCATTATTTCTCCCCTCGTTTTTAAACTTTCAACAACTTGAACAATATTTTGGAGAAAGGCTAAAAGTTTAGTTTAAATTATTGTAGATCCAGAACATTA
>NC_056504.1:32104509-32108178 GCF_014905685.2 Nematolebias whitei
GCTCGTCAGCGCCAATAGGCGACAGCGGTCAATGCTGTATCTAGTGATTATATGATAACTTTGGTTGCGACACTCCCAGAGAAAGAATGGAATGCGGAAGTCACGTGGGTCATGCAGCGGCAAAAAGTTCAAAACAGCAGCGGTTCAGCATTGAACGTAGTTCATTCTCCGTGTTTTCTCCGGTAAGTTGATGAAAATACGACACTTTTTTGCTATTGTGAAGCGTTATCTGACTGTTCTGTACCACAATTTATCAACATTAATACTTCATGTCGCCAGTTTTAGTTAATGAAACATGTTAAATTACTAGTTGTGTTTTAACTGCAGCTGCTCTGCAGCATGACGGTTTAAACGGGTCTATTTCTAATTCAACGTTTTAAAATATCTATTACTGCTTAAATTTTGAAAGGTGGTCTTTTTTAAATTTATGATAATTCCAGTTACTGAACTCAACTAGAAAATATTTGGCCTTTTTTTCCTGAGAGATTCGTTCAACCTTTATTTCTACAGGTTGATCCCATTGAGCCTCGAGGACTCATTTACAAGAGAGACCTGATTTCAACAAAGAATGATGACATGACAACAAGATTGACGTAATTTAGTTAAAGTTATAGATCATTTGTCAAAGACTGCAGCATAAATTGTGACATTATCATTAAAGAAAAACGTGATTGTGGAGATGAGTCAATTTTTTTCATGTTTTCCAGGTAAACCAGAGGAGAATGACTTCATGAACTGAATGTTGCATTCAAAGTATCACAAAGGTACAAGATCTCATTTTCTGTCTTCCAAATCAATAACGGCTTAATCAAGATGTTTGAATAAAATTACTTTAACACCATAACCTTCACAAAGTTGGTATTTACTGCAGGACTGTTAAATTACAGTTGTTTTATATTATTAGTTTAGCGTTTGGTAATCATGGGTCAAGTTGAGATGAGACTCTTTCAAGACAGAACAAGAAATAAAAATTATTACCAAGAATCTATCAGCATCAATAAACTGTAGGACAGTAACAAAACAATTTATTAAACTATCACAGGTACATTCAGATGGAGCTGGAAGTTATTCTTCATGCCAGTTGTCTTCATCTGATCTTTTGTAAAAAATATGTCAGTTTATTTTCCATTAACATTTTTCTTCTCAGGACTGAGTTAATTTTCTTGTCTGTGAGTTTCTTCTGTCCTGCTTATGTATTTTTTGTGTTCTAATTGTTCCCTCAGGTTGTTCATCTCTGTTCCCTGACTGCCTGTTGATCCATCCTCCTGGTCCTGTTGATCCTGGATCATCAGATCCTGACATGTCCCCGTCCTCTGAGGACACATTTTCATCTTTCCCTCATCTCACTCACCTCATTTCTGTTTCTTCCTCAGTCTCTGAAATTACAACGTCACTGTTAGAATGAAGATTAATGTTCAATAAAAAAATATGACATGTCTTATTGTAACACTGTTCGTACCAAAGTCTAATTTAAAACATGTGTGATCACTGGTCAGATCACTGGTCAATGGATCAACATGCAGTGGAAGTTCTGCTGTTCTTTTCATCTGGTTCTGGTCCATGAACAAATGGTTGAACCTCCTTCAGTCTCACACGTCCTCACTGTGTCTCTGTAAACTGTCCTCTCTCTAAATGTGTCTGTAGAGTGACATTAGTTTATTTTCTTGCACATTTCTTTGACAGTTAAACATTTTGAGCCCTGATTGAAAATGTTTGTGCAGATTAAATTTACAGCTCTCACTTTGTGTTGTGATGATGATGATGATGATGGTGCTCCAGCTGACTTGAGATGATGTCATTAATAAACGGTATAAATGGCAGTAAAAGTACTTTATTAAATCTTGCGTTACATTTTACATATTTTATAATAAATTGTTTGGAAATTTATTTTTGCACAATTAACACTTATTTTATCATCTGTTATGATTTTAACTAGAAACAGTTTCATTTAAATTAACATTTTAATCTGTGAATTACAATTTATCCAATAGTTGTCAGACTACAAGCAACTCAGTTATCAGGTACTTGGTTGCCATAAAAAATGACAAATACAACAATTATATTCAGTCTCTCTTGTAAATGAGTCCTCGTGGCTCAATGGGATGAACCTGTTTAAATAAAGGTTGAATTAATATCTTCTATAGAAATCAATAATTCATCCAGATGATCTAAGGTAAGCTGGAGCAGATCTGAACTACTGGCATGGAGGACAAGGTGGAGCATTCTCATGCAGAGAACATCAGAAACAGCTTTATAACAGGTTTTACTCTGATCTTTTTTTTAACGTGTGTAGCGTTATAAAACACTGACATGGCTATATTGATCATTGTATTGCATATACTTTTTTTTTCTAACAAATATGTGTTTGCAGTCTCGTTTCCTTCTAAAATTTAATGATAAATGTATCAGCCGCTTCTAAAAATGCATTGATAAAATGCATAGTCTATGAAATAATCAGTAATAAGTGAAGTAATCAGTTCGTTACTGCTCAATAATTACTGAAAGACGTCAGGTAAAGTAAGAAAAGTTGATTTTTGTGTTTTGTTGCACCAGCAGCCGCTCAAACTGACTGACAGCGATGAACTGTTTGGAACTATTGAGAGCTGCATGAACCACGTGACCGCGTATCGGCGAGTTCAAAGAGTGTCGCAACTCTCAGCTGCTGGTGTTGGTCCACTGTGTTTTATCAAGGGCAGGGTCAATGCAGCTGGCTATCAGGAGATTTTGGAGCACTTCATGCTTCCATCTGCTGAAAAGCTTTATGGAGATGAAGATTTCATTTTTCAGCATGACCTGGCACCTGCTCACAGTGCCAAAACCACTGGTAAATGGTTTACTGACCATGGTATTACTGTGCTCAATTGGCCTGCCAACTCTCCTGACCTGAACCCCGTAGAGAACCTGTGGGATATTGTGAAGAAAAAGTTGAGAGACGCAAGACCCAACACTCTGGATGAGCTTAAGGCCGCTATCAAAGCATCCTGGGCCTCCATAACACCTCAGCAGTGCCACAGGCTGATTGCCTCCATGCCACGCTGCATTGAAGCATTCACTCATGCAAAAGGATTCCCCACCAAGTATTGAGTGCATAACTGAACATGATTATTTGAAGGTTGGCGTTTTTTGTATTAAAAACACTTGGTGGGATGAAATATGCTAATTTTTTGGGACAAGCATTTTGGGTTTTCATGAGCTGTATGCCATAATCATCAGTATTAAAATAATTAAAGACCTGAAATATTTCAGTTGGTGTGCAATGAATCTGAAATATATGAAAGTTTCATTTTTATCATTACATTATGGAAAACATTGACCTTTATCACAATATGCTAATTTTTTGAGAAGGACCTGTAGACAACACTCAGCATCCTCTTCATCAGTCTGTCATACAACAGTGTCTTCAGTCAGAGGCTTCTTCAGATCCGCTACAAGAGATCCTTCCTGCCCAAAGACATCAGCATCTCTTTAATGAAACCAGGATGAGTTACAACAACATTTAATTTCCCTCTGGGATTAATAAAGTTTTTGAATTATATTTTTAAGATAAGATGGCCGCAATCCATTAGTGGCTCAAAGTAGCCATTAGCTCATAATTAACTACAAACTGAGGTAATTCAAACAGCAATCTGCAACAGGTAAGATAATAATTGTTCATAGGTGATCTTTCTA
>NC_056504.1:32108278-32113731 GCF_014905685.2 Nematolebias whitei
TGTGTGTGAGGGTGGACATGTTTGGAGGTTGCTGTGTTGAAGCTCCATGGATCAGCCTCTCTGCAGCTCTCAGCACCTTCACTGAGCCTTGAGGGAATCACTGAGCTGCTCTTGTTCTTCACAGTTAGAAGGTGGGAGCTCTCGTCAAATGATGATCTCCAGCATCATCTTGTTCATGCCAGGCTTTTCATCCACTGACCACAGACACCTGGAAACATCAGGGGGACCAGCAGCTGTTTAACACATCTGGAAGGAAACCAGTGAGATTTTAATATGACCATGACCATTATGATATGATGTTATGTGGGGGAGTGGTGGCGCAGAGGTTAGAAGATGGGCCTGTGATGGGAAAATCAAAGGTTCAACTCCCGGTACCGTCAACATCAAAATGTGGGTGGAAAAGGTGAAACACCCACACCTGCCTCCACCCTCATTGGCCCCACCCTGGTCCCCTGAGCAAGGCACTCAACCCCCACCATCTGCTCCTAAACAGATCTCTCTAGAAAATGAGTTCTCGTGACTCAATGAGACTTTCTGTATAAATAAAGGGTAAATGAAAAAATAAAAGTTTAAAATAGAAATACTCACATCATTAGGCCGAGGTTGTGTGTGTGACGTGCACGTTCCTGAGTGTGTGTGTGTGACGTGCACGTTCCTGAGAGGCCACAGACAGAGCAGCTCCAGCTTTTGTTGAGTTCCTGTAGTCCTGCAGTTTTCAAGCTGAAATGAAAAAACATCATGAATATGAACTTTACAGTCTATAGTTACCTGTTCATATAAACACATGGAGGTATCTCACCTTGTGACTGACAATAAAATATATTAATTTATGAACTCTAATGAACTTATAATGATGCTCCTACTCTTTGAAGGTGAACCAATGGTACCACACCATCTCTCAGTCGGACAGTTTGATCAAAATCCTCCAGTTTAAAATCCTCACTGCTCAGATGAATCCTCCTCAAAGATACTTCCTCCTCTTCCTCACATCTTTTTCTTTGGGAAACCTTCAAAATGAAAACAGGAGATTTGTGTCTACACAAAAACATTGTACAAAGGAGGTCAATCTTATTTTCTATTTCCTATATTCTCCCTAGTTTTATTTTTTTTATATCCTAGAACTTAAACAAAACTCCAGTTTTGATGCATATCTGTTGATAATGAACCAAAGCTACTGAAATTGTGAGTATGCTTGTTAGCAAAATATTCCTGTCATCAGATCTCTGTTAGCTTCATTGCAGCTGAACACTGTGTTACACTGAACATCACATCAGCTGGTGGACATAAATACAGTACAGTAATATTATATTCACAAAATACTAACAATAATATGTTCATCTTACTTGTGAAAAGTTATCCCCCGAGACCTGACGTCAACAGTCCGTCGATTAGAACAGAACTAAACTGCGAATTGCTGAGACATCTTCTGCTTTAACCAAATAAGGACCGCTCCAAGATGGCGGCCGAAATTCCTGCGCCAGAGCAGCCAATGAGGCATCTAGTGAATATATGATATGTATGGTCGCAACTCTCTCTTTATAGGGCTCTGCTCAGCCCTAGTCAGGGTTTCTATATAAAGGAACATACACGAGGAATCACACAAGATATAAAAATAATGAATATGATAATACCAACAATTCAGGTCTGAAATTTAATATTTTGCTAACTTTTGATACTTTTAACTAGCATCTCCTACTCTTAGCTCAAGTGTTATGCTTTTATCTTATGTTCATTTTTATTTTATTTGTTATTCTGCCTTTAGCTTTACAACTCTGTTTCAGCTTCTGCACAGTTCAGCGCTCAGTCACACTGCATTTTCACAGGAAATGTATTTTTTCTGGTTTCTGTTTGAAACATTCTCACGTTTAATAAAAAGCTGTGCATTTTAACAGACTAAAAGCAGCTTAATAAGAAACAAACTTCTCAGTAGCTTCAATGAAATAATTATATTTTGTGTTCAATATCTTTCTCTGCAGAGGAAAAAAAACCCCTATTCTTAGCAATGATTAGATAACATGTTAATAATCTACAGATGTACTCCTTCCTAAAAACAAAGTGCGTTCATTATCAACTTAAGGAAAACATTTCTTTTTTTTTTTTTTTACTTTAAATCGAAGCAATTATTTTTTGAAGGACTTTTGATATTCCTACACCTGTCATTTAGCAAAAAGTGATTCTAATCCTCTTGTCTTGACATATAAATCCTAGACATCCCTGTTCCGTCTTATTTGCACGCGCCGTGGTTGTCAAACGCTTAATTTAACGTTCCAGGAGGAACGCGGGAAGAAGAATCCAAAAAGATTGACAGCCGGCTAGACCAATGAGAAGCCTCGAGTGGTCTGCAGTTATGCTGTAGTTGACGAATTACGTTTCGCTCAAAGCCAGTAGGCGGGGCTTAGAATCAGCGCATGGTAGCTGTGTCAGAGCAACAAAAGTGGGTCTTCATCACAGTTAGGAAGGAAGAGAAGGATTCGCCAAAGGTAAGACCAATGGGTTAATAACTTAGACTGATGTACGGATTATTAAGACTCAAATGAGCCACTCTGCATTCATTTGTGTTGATGTATAAGCTCGCCATTTAACATTAACGCAGGCAACGGTGTCACAATTAACGTAAGCGTTCACATTCAGTGCCTTCGCTGTGATTAGCTTGCTGATTGCTGCGCGTGAACTTTGCTGCAACCTTACGACACATTAATGGATTGACATTAGCGTCCAAAAATTGGCCCTGGCAGAGCGAGAGAGTAACGTTATCCCACAGTAACGTTTGTCATTCATGCTCACGGTTCAGAGAGATGCGCTCACGCTGACTGACTGACTGAACACACGCACACACACACACAGGCACGAGCCCGTGGAAGCAGCAGAACGTCCTAACACGCAGAGGCTCTGCAGATGCGAGGCGACATGGAGACGTCAGTCCCAGAAGCTCTCCATCCTCGGCACAGAGCTCAGACGATGCTGTCTGCGCTGGCTGTGGCTAATGCATTGCGGCAGAGGGAGGCCAGGTTCGACCAGACCTGAGAAATCCCCCTGACAACAGATATACTTATAAAAAAATCATAACCTTGTGATATAAATAACCAAAACCACTGGAAGAAACATGTTCCTGTTTGTGAAACTGCAGCAGCATTTTTGTAGCATGATGACTTGGCATCACCAAAGACAGAGAAAAAGAGAGACATCCTCATATGCCCTTTTGGCACCTTTAATCAGGAACAAAAGGGTGGCAGCAAAGGTCAAAGGATTTTTTTTTTAACAAAACATTGGTGAAACCAGCTATGTTGTATGATCTGGAGACAGTGGCATAGACAAAAAGGAGAGAGAACTGGAAGTGGCAGAGATGAAGATGTTGAGGTTCTCCTTAGGAGTGACAAGGATGGATAAGATTAGGAATGAGATCATCAGAGGTGCAGCACAGGTTGAACAACTGGGAGATAGAGAGGCCAGTCTGAGATGGTTTGGACATGTCCAGAGGAGAGACAGTGGGTGTATTGGTAGAAGGATGTTAGAAATTCAGCTGTCAGGAAAAAGACAAAGAAGAAGACCAAAGAGGAGATATACGGATGCAGTTAGAGATGACATAGTTGGAGTGAGGACAGAGGATTTTTTTTCATTCAACCTTTATTTATACAGGTTAGCCTCATTGAGCCACGGGGACTCATTTGCAAGAGGGACCTGTTCCAGACAGAACATATAAAGTACAGGCAACACAGTAGACAATGATTACAATAAACTACAGTGCATCAGCATAGAGATGCAAGGATGCGTTGGAAATGTTTAGACCATATTTATATAAATTGTAAAAAGAGTGGGCCCTAAAACAGAGCCTTGTGGCACACCATTGGTGACCGTTAGGTAGCTAGATGAAGTACCGTTATGTCGAATACATTGCCTCCGACCTGAGAGATAGTTTGAGAACCAGCCAACAGTGTGATCTGAGAAGCCAATAGCTGAGAGCTTGTGGCATAAGATGTCATGATCTACAGTATCAAAGGCTTTGGACAGGCCTAAGTAAAGTTCAGCAGAGGACATAATGAGTTGTAGGAGGATGACTCGCTGTGGCGACCCCTGAAGAAGGAAAAGCTGAAAGAAGAAGAAACAGGAACAACCAGACGTGCATTTTTTTCCATATTCATTCACTTTACAGAGGCAGGAAATAGAAAGCAAGTCCCCCTCTGGTGGACTGCATGTCCAGTTGCTGTGAAACTGCCTCAGCAGCAGTCACTGTTGGCGAAGCTTGCAAAACCACACCACAAGATGGTCATCCAAATTAGAGTGGCTTTTTTACCCACCATTATCCCAACAGACCAGCATCCAGCAAAAGAACGACTGGGGCAATGTTTCTATTACATTAAGAGGAACTTTTCACAGTTAAAATCACATCAAATCAAAATCAGGAGGGTGCACCTGTGTCTAATGATTACCTCTGGGTGCTGTTAGAAAAGTTAAAGCTAGTTGAGCTTAGATACTTTAGACAGGGCTGTGCCTGTCATGTTGTAACAGCATCATTATATTATGTATCTAAGCTCAAGAACTAACATCTGCCTCTCCCTGGAGGAGAAATATGACTGTTTAAATATTGTTTTGACGACAACGTAAAGCACGATCTCATTAACATCGTGCTATTCAGCTGGATATTTCTGGAACGTTAACATTTTGAGTCGTTCCACATAACATGTTAGAATTATTCTGCTTGAGCAGCTGTACAGTAAAGAACTGGAGGCTTGACTCCCTATTTCTGGACGGGGCAGAAGATGGCTGGGTGGGGGAAGGGTGAGGCTGAAGTCTGTGCCTGAGCCATTGGTTTAGCTAATGATGCAATTAGGCTTCTGCCCTTTGCATCTTCTGATTAGATCCCTCACTTGCTTTGGCTTGGAGACAATAAAGACAGAAATTTGCTCTGCTGTGCTTTTTTTTTTCTTTCTTCCAAAGACCACTTTCATGGACT
This sequence comes from Nematolebias whitei, assembly GCF_014905685.2. NCBI lineage: Eukaryota > Metazoa > Chordata > Actinopteri > Cyprinodontiformes > Rivulidae > Nematolebias > Nematolebias whitei. The sequence continues at coordinate 32,113,230 of NC_056504.1, forward strand.
AACAAACAACTTTATCACATGCATTTTTATGTAATCTGCAACATATGTATGCATGGATATGATGCTAGCACTTACTGGGGAATCTACTTTATGTGTGTTGGGCACAAAATTATACTCGCATTTAATGTTTAATTGTGAAATTTTTTTAAACAGTTTGTACATCTTGAAGTTATCATTACACTAAAATGTTCAAGGTTATTGCGTGAAATATGGCGTACTTGCTTCTTTTGACTGTTGAGAAGATTGCACAGAAAGCTGACTTTGCAAGGAAATCTTAACAGAGATAAGAGATTGTCCAGCTCAATTATTTTGATGCAGAATGTGATGGGATGAACTTGTGGTCGTGGCTGAGAGGAACCTTCAACACATACTCTGAACACTAACAGATCACACAAGATGTTTGTTTAGAACATTAGCATTCAAGATGGTGGGTGTTACACTTTGTAATTCTAATTTTATTATTATTATTATTATTATTATTATTATTATTATTATTATTATT
>NC_056504.1:32113741-32138628 GCF_014905685.2 Nematolebias whitei
TTATTATTATTATTATTATTATTATTATTATTATTATTATTATTATTATTATTATTATGACTGTCCTGTTATGATCTCCACCCTTAGGTATGAAAGTGTTTTTGTGTGTTTGGTCTTAGCGTGTGCAGAACCATAGTGTTTTCCAAGTATGACATCTGTGTGTCCTTAGGTCAAATGCAATTAGCATACTTTAGCAGGTATGATATGATATACACAAGAGAATCCTGGTAAAACACAGAAAGGTCATTGCTTCACTTATCTTGTTTGTAATAAGTTGTGTCTTTGTGTGCTGCATGTCAGTGTGAACAAACAGACTTTCAATGCGTTTTACTGTTACTGCGTACTTCCTTTGGTACTTCCACATTGTGCATCAACTGCTTGCACTTCTTTTTGCTTTCATTTAGATTGGCTGTGCAGCTGAAATTTATTCTGAAGATTTTTCGATATGCTCCTAAGTAAAGCCCGAGCGATATGGAAATTTTGGCTATTGTCAATACTGATATTGGGAAGGGAAGGCTAATGCCGATTACCAATATACTGGCTGTAATTTTTTTTTAGCTTTGTCAACCCCCAGTTATCTAAGTAAACAGCTGCTTTTAAACCTGAAGTTTTGAAACAGTCTTCCTGATATGCATTCACATTTTCCTCCACTATTAACCGTAAAGGTATCAAACGCCCTTTCATGTTCGTTGTTTAAACAGTCAATCACGTACAGTGAAGGCAAATTATTAATGAACACAGCAGCATTTTTTTATTTGCAGAGAAGTAAATATTTCAGACAAACAATGCATTTCATTGAGAATGACAAAGATAATGTTACTTACACAGATATAGTTTGCTTTTACGTTAGATTTACTGTTCTGGCTAAAGTTTTACAAGGCAAAATAGCCTATGCTAGGTTATCTAAACGTTAACTTACTAACTTGAGATGCACGTAGCTAATGACAAACAAGTTGAAGGATTGAAGAGAATTTATTATTATTGATTTGTTTTACATAATCAGTTACAATAAACTTACCATGTTATCTTCAGTAAAATATGCTACAGTATTGCTCTCTGCTTCGGCTGTGCTGAAAGTGAAAGTTAAAGTGGCCATGACTTAAAGAAGTCTGCATGCGTCCTCTGCTGGATACATTCTACATGCATCATGTCAGTCGTTATGCATGTCATATACGTGTTGTCAGTAAGCACACGGCTGTCTCTGTGTTTATATCGGCATATATTGGGACAATTATCACAGATACCGATACGGTCCCAAAATGCTTATATCGGAATAAAAATATTTGTCCTACCAATATATCTGCGGGGTTCTACTCCTAAGTCTAATCCCATGTTAACCTGTTCAGTGTAGTACTCAAAACTAGCTGGTTTAATTGAATATTACTAAACACATTTTCTCTAATTCATTAAAGTTCTCTTCAATCTGCTAAAATATAGGTTTATATTGGCCTCACTGCACTGGCTACCGGTTCACCTTTGAATCCAGTTCAAAATACTCCTGTATGTCTACAAATCGCTGAACAGTTTTGCCCCCCCATCTCTCTGATTTGCTACAACCGTATGCCCCTCCACGTTCCCTGAGGTCAGCGGACCAATTGCTCCTCACAGTTCCAGGAACTCGTCTTAAGCGCAGAGGTGACTGGGCCTTCTCTGTAGCAGGACCAAGACTTTGGAACGAGTTACCTCTGCTTGTCAGACAGGCCTCCTCCCTCTCGGTTTTCAAATCCTGTTTAAAAACTCACTACTATTCAGTAGCTTTCAACACCAGATGATCTGTGTTTTGAACCTGTACGCTCCACACTGGTTTGTCATCATATTTATTATCTGCATCGTTTTTATGTCTATATTCTGATTTACTTAATTTTGTAAATTGCTTTGTGTGTTGTCTGTTCTGTCTGTACAGCACTTTGGTTGGCCTTGTAGCTGTTTTAAGTGCTCTATAAATAAAATGTTATGGTATATTAGTGTGTATTATATTAATTTATTTTAATGGGTATGATTTAGTGTATATATTGCATTTGATTAACAATTATTAGTGCACATTTAATGTAAACTCAACAAATGTCTTTTTAGAAAGTGCTGGTTGTTTTTCCATTGTTTTTATTTTTTATTTTTGTTCTTTTTAGTCCGTGTTAAAGTAAACTTGGTGCATTGTAGGAAACTGCTCATCAGAGCCCATAAACTGGCTCCATTTCCTCTGAGTGTATAATTTTGTTTACCTAATGCCCACTTGCTTTCTTCTTTGTGTGGTAACCCCAGTGAGACCAGGAAGTGGCTGTAGTAATAAATGTCTAATGGCTTTCTCAGAAATACACAAAGGACACCAGATTAAAGTCAGTATCAAGCTAACGGTCTAACCAACTGCATGTAAAATGTTGCAGCGCAAGAGTAATTTCCACGACATGACTAGCCAAATTTTTGATGGTTGTCTTTATCTGCAAGTCTTTGATTCTGTTTGGAAACCAAAAACATTTTTTTTTAGCTCTGTGAGTAATTGGGATTTTGTCTACCCAAGTAGACTGTATAAATAAAGTTTGAATGAATGAATGAATGAATGAATGAAAGAATTAGTCTACTTTTTTGATAGTCTACTTAGTTGGTTAAAATGTTATGTTTTCACAATGCCTGACCAAAACCCAAACTCCTAAAACACATTTTCCTACAAATGTAACACAATCTAACTAAATGATTGGTCTCATAATTTAAATAATTTATTAGATTATTAAAAGCAATGAGGACTGTTATTTTAAGTTCCAGCTGTAAATGTGTGGTTTACTACCTTTTTTTATCTCAAAATTGCTAGAACATGCAAGACTTTGGTCTGAAGTTCCTGCTCTCTAACTATAAATCAAGCATCTTCAGTTCCTTATCTCATCCTAGGAAAATGGTGTTACCAACTCTAATAATAAATTAAGTTAGATATATATTCCCATGTTTCCTAAAGAACATTAGCTCATAACTTCTATAACGTATGTATTACAGTGTGTGCGGTATATCTATGAAAAGAGATACAACAGTGTCAAACTGAAACCTGAGTAGGAGTTTAGGACCGTGTCCTTGTCCTCTGCCTGTTGGCAGTTTGAGTTGGACATTTTGGCTTGCAACAGTCTTTCTGGACCCATCTGAGAGTTTATGAGTAAAACAAGCAAGGAAGACACTTATTTTGTTTTTTTTAATATATATAAAATCCGTATCAAATTTTTTATATGGCTGCCTGTTTATCACTTGTTTTTTTGAAGTGGAACAGCTTAATTCATGCATTTGTGCTACAATTGTAGTGAGATACAATTAAATGTGTCTAAAAGGATTCCACATCTGAAAGTGGTTCATTTGAAGAATATCTCAGCCTGGATAATTGACCTGTAGATTGTTTTTGCATATGCCAATAGAAAAACGAAAGTCTCAATCACAAAACGTTTTCATGCTGGTGCTGCCGTCTCCTCTCAGTGTGGTTTATGAAAGGGCAGATGTGTCATGAGGGTGGGGGTTGAGTTCAACCAGCTGTTATGTCTGAGTCACTGATGGAGGTAGTCACAGAGCTGAAATAGTCGCTGTGTGAAAGAATAAGGCGGCATTATGGGTCGATTGTGTTATGTAGTGATAAGACAGACGCTCTGTCAAATTTGAATGTGAGATTGACATATTTTATAAGTAGTGCTCCATGTCAGTGTTAAAGAGTTGTACACCAGCTTTTTCCATGTCAGTATGTGCGTTTATCACATTGTTGCAGGATGTGTACAGCTCAGTTGTGAACCATTAGAAGCAGCTTGAAGTGAGGTTTTTCAAGCCTCTTTCTTTTTTGCAGCATCGTAAAAATGCAGGTTAACACTAATGATCTGTCTGTTCTTAATTGGCTGAGCTGGTTAGTAGAACTCATACATGTGATATTGTAGCATAACATATTGACGCATAACTTTTTTCCTATGTAGATATTTAGCAAACACATTAATTACATATCCACATATGATGGGAGCGCAAGGTGCACATAGTCTGTCCGTACACCGTTAAGCATAATCATGGAGTCCAAACTTAAAAATTTAGACATTATTTAAAAGTACTTTTGCACTTGTCTTTGAAACAGTGAAAATATGATTTAGTAAGGGGTAGCACGGTGGCACAGTTGGTATAGCTGCTGCTTCTCAGCGAGCAGGTTGCCTTGGTTTAAATCCCGACCTGGGGGGCCTTTCTGGGTGGAGTTTACATGTTCTTCATGTTCTAAAGTGTCCCCCGCCTCTCGCACGGTGATAGCTGCATGGACACAAGTGACTCCTGCGACTCGAAAAAAGAAGAAGGGTAAAGTTAATGGATGGATGGATTTAGAAAGAAAAGATTAAAGTTGAGTCAAGTCCCTAGTCCAAATAATTGATTTGTTTTATGAATAGCATAAAGATAAGCTGTCTTTAGATGTGTATTATTATTTGAAAGTTATCCTATTGATTCAGGTAAAGATCAATGCTGTGGTGCAATCAGATTAAACTGCAGACAATCCCCATTACCTAATCTTATAACTGGAGAGGAGCAATCCACCGAGTGCCTTGACATCGATGCCGCAAATAGTCAACAGTGAACAGAGAAAAGCTTTTTGTTTATCAAAAGTGTACTTGAAAATACAAGTAAGGTAGACAGAAATCTTGTTAGTTTCTTGAAAATATTGCATCATTTCACTTTTACACCAATTCAAATATTTTCTTTGAACAGATTAGTCAGAAGCACCAGATAGGAGTTGGACTGTCCTCTAGTCAAATAGCATCATTTCTGAGCCTCACTTTCTCACAGTGATAACAATTTTCTGACTCGCCAAGAAATAATGGACAGAACAGGTTTAGAAAGTCTGAAATTCCAAGTACACATGATCATCTACATCATGAAACCTCCCAGAGCAACAATTATGTCCTACACTTGTGCACTCACTCACTCTATTTTTATTTTTCATCTTTTCTACGAGCAGTCAGGCAGTCGGGTTCATAAATGTTGTTTAAACATCAATAACATTAAGTTAAGCTTCCATCAGCTTTTCGAGAGCCGTGGTTTTATAGCCCATTGATTTGCGCTTGCATTACTTGCAAATACTATAAGCAGGGTGGGGCCAGTTTCTCAGAAATTGCTGTCGTTAAAATTGCGTTTAAAATTCAAATCATGTCTCTGAAAGTAATTGGATTTGTCGTACAGAAGTAAATATTCTGACAAATTGATTCTTGTATAGGGGAAGTCTTGCTCGGTGTCTGTATGAAAATGAGAGTGTGCAGTCATGAAAAGTGAGCAGTAGGTAAAATAGATTTTATGGTTGTAAGTTTTAGCTTACAGAGGTCAAGTTTGGATTTAAGTGTGTACTCGTGTTTTTTTTTTTTTTTCCTGACGCCATAAGGTGTAAGATTTCCTTTTGTTTAGTGGTCACAAACAGTGCAGCTAATTTAAATAAAGTCAGTTTAAGTGGTAACCATCAGATAATCCTGTCTTTGAGGTTTGATTTAACACACATTTCTTTTCATCTGCCCTTCGCCTTCTCAGTCATCACTTACATGAAACTCTGATTCACTGAATACATGCTTACTCAAACGCTGAAAGAGCAAGGGGAGGTGAGTGTGTGACTGAGAAGAGGCGAGAGGGAGGGGCATTTCTTTATCACATCTGCTCTGCTCAGTGACTCCAAGCTTGCACATTTATTCTGTCTCATCTATTCGTCTCTTCTTTTTTTTCCTTCTCTAGCCCCGTTCTCGTCCCCTGCTCTGTCTTGTGTCACTTTTGTTCCATGTTATCATTTCATGTCAGACACACATGCTCATATCTTGCATAATCTCCCAGGATCTCACATTCTCCACTCTTGTATCATTCCTCTTTCCTCTCCGCTTTCTGTCTTCTTGCCAAATATTTTGGATTTTTGACTGCTGCTTTTTCTGCATTCACCCCCTTATTTCTACTCACTGCGTCAGGAATCAGCTTCAGACTGAGGTGGGTGGTTTTTTTTTTTTAAGAGGATCATTGCTCGTCTGAGGCTACGTGACTTTGGTATCTTTCTCTCTCTTCACACTCTCCTCTCCTCTCACTTTGTACTGTCAGTCTAAGTTGGGATGATTGTCCGATTCTACAGTGGAGAAAGTGCCATCCTTCTGAATGCAGAAGTATTTAACATAGCTACACAGTGTGCTAGCGAGGTAGCATATCTACCTCTCCAGATCTCTCAGACTGCAAGAGCTGTCTGTGCTGCTGATAGTGCTGCTGCTGCTGCAATGAAAACCATCTTTGCATACCTGATTACACTGACTTGTAGTCTGCACTCTCCCTCTTGTCTAAATGCTTGGCATGTTTTATACATGCTCTGCCCTTTTGAATTATTGCTCAAGATTTGCCCATGCCATCAGCTGTATTAAGAACTATCTTTAAGTATCCTGTGCAGAAAATACAAGTGCTGGATTGTGCACATGCATATGTTTCTGTTTGGTTTTGTTTTACCTTACCTGCACTGCTGTTGCAGTTCCATCTGTTGCAGTTGCCACAGCCAGCAACACCCCGAAGCGTGGCTTTCACCGTTCTCTCTGTGTTGCGATGTGTGTTGCAGAGAGAGCTTGTGACAGTCATCTGTGCCTGCTCCGGATATGCTAACCGTGTGTTTGTGTGTAGGTGTTCATGCTGAGGCTGATTGTTGGCTAGTGTCTCTGCATGCATGTATGTATGTGTGCTTGCTACATGTGAGCAGTAGGTGTGTGTGTTTTTGCATTCTTATCTACTGTGTGTGTGTGTGTGTGTGTGTGTGTGTGTGTGTGTGTGTGTGGGCTCTGGTCCAAGGAGAGGCATGCTGCAGGGGTTCAGTTTGGTGCAGTAAGCTGTTGAATGCTGTGTCACTAGCAGAAAAAGTGTTGGTGTCCTTTTACTGGGCAGGTAGTGGTTCACCTTTACTGCAGAAAAACATGACTTTTCTGAAATGTCTGCAATAAACATGTCCTTAAAGTTTGTCAGAGAGCTTGCTGGTTTCATTTATTGTTTTTGCAATAGCAGGTTAATGCAAGATAGGACACTATTCATTTTTGCTATTCTCTTGTTAAAATTTTTGTTCAATAAAAGCCCAAATAAACAATACCTTTGATCATAAATCATAGGACTTCTCTTGAAATAAGTGCAACATAACTCAAAAGAAGAAAAAAATATTTAATCTGCGTTTTGCATTGATGTTGTAGATGTCATGCTTAATACTTGTTATGCTATAAACAAATTTAAAAGTGCTTCTCTGAATGCATTTTTATTATTTTTAATCTACAACTTCTTGATTTTAAACTCTATCTATTAAGAACAACTGTTCAAAAACCCATTCATTAATGGTTACTTGTTGGAACTAACTAAGGGTGGCTGTGGCTGAGTGGTTAGAGCAGTTGTCCTCCAATGCAAGAGTTGGGGGTTCGAATCCACCAGCAGTCACATGTCAAAGTGTCCATGGGCAAGACACTGAACCCATCATTGCCTCCGATGTGTGTCCCATCAGTGTATGAATGTGATCAAAAAGAACTGATTAGTCTATAATGATTTATTCAATTAACTTTGTAGAGATCTAGTAGATCTAGTAGATCTAGATCTAGTATGAATGGGTGAATGAGGGCACAGTTTGTGTTGTAAAGCGCTTTGAGTCTTGATAAGATAGAAAGGCACTATATAAGTACAGTCCATTTACCATAGTTTTCCTTGTATCATTTGATTTTAAAATATATATTTGTAAATATTTGTGAATAAAACAGAACTTTTTGAATAGTCTGCTGAACGTTGGTCTGCACTTAACACTAGTTTGTAGTTTGTGTTGTTATAAACTGTCAGGCTGAACACCGTCGTTAAGAGTAAGTTATGTTTTTAACTATTAAAAAGAACACGCTGGTGGAAAATAACATACAGTTAAAGTCAGGTGTCTCACTATCATTCCCAAAATCAGCTACAAACAAAACATAATAAGAAAAAGGCTATAGTCAGGGTCAGGGGTTTTATTGTCATTTCAGCTACATACAAGTACATATAGAAATGAAACAGTGTTCCCCAGGATCACGGTGCAACACAGAACATAACGTACAAAACAATACAACACACAGTGCAGATATGCAACAGTGGTATACATAAGTGTTTTTTACTATAATCTTCTTGTATTTTAACCAAAGCAAGTCACAAATGGTAAATGGACTGTACTTATATAGCACCTTTCTATCTTATCAAGATACTCAAAGCACTTTACACTACAATCTATGTCCTCATTTACCCATTCATACAGCACTCTACTAGATCTCTACAAAGATAATTGAATAAATCATTCTAAAGAGACTAATCAGTTCTTTTTGACCACATTCATACACTGATGGGACACATAGAAGGCAATGAGGGGTTCAGTGTCTTGCCCAGGGACACTTTGGCATGTGCTGGTGGAATCGAACGCCCAACTCTTGCACTGGAGGATGACTGCTCTAACCACTCAGCCACAGCCTCCCGAACAAACAAGATGACTTCAGGAAATCTTGTCAAAAAAGCATCATATTGTATGTTGTCATTATTTACATTTTTAATTATCTGTTTCTAAGTAGATCAAAAATGAGAATGACATGCATGTGTTAAGAATGGGACACAGTTTGATTACTGATGCATATTGATTATCTTGATTTACCTTCCCCTCCTCACCTTCTCTCCTGCGTGACTATGTGGTAATTTTAACGGAAAGTATTCTTCCAGTAAATTTACTACTGTGTCTCAGCCATGCTGTGCATGTTATGTGCACACCATGGACTGTCCACATCCACATTCTGAGTTTCACCTTTTAATGTTCCTTAACATGTGCCTTGTCATGTGTTAAAAAAAATTAAACACAATTTAAACTGTCAGTCATTTGATGAATATTTCTTCTGACTTTCTGCTGTAAAAAAACCCCCAAAAACTCTTACCTGTTAGAGCAGAATAGTGACTTTAAGTCTTCACATTGCTCCCCTTTCATCTCAGACCACAAAGAGCACAGTCTGACAATATTACATCGGACATTTTCACACATGCAACCTATTTTTGGAAATACTCGGGCCTGTTGTAAAGTATATTAGACCTTTTCCTCTCAGGTTTTTATTTATTTATTTACAATCTTACAAAGACTTTATCATCATGAACTGCTGTAATGTGTTTTGCAGGGGCTTAATTATGTAACGTACCTGTGCTGATTGTGGTTTATGAATGATTGAGCAATGGACAAAGACAAAGCTGCATTCATCATGGTACCTCAACTTTGGTGCCGACAGTCCATGTGAATTATGGCAACAGCATAGCAGGTGTGAGAAATGGCTGGCAGTGAGTGTTGGGGGTGACATGTGGGTGTGACTTATGAGACATTGTGCTGTTTGTGATAGCTGAGTTATTGGGGTCATGTCTGTATTTGTTGTAAACATTTGAGATTGATTTGTTACACGCATGAACATTCTGGGTTGTGTGTGTTTATTCTCAATTACAGTTTTATAAACCTCCAGCACACTGTTACTTACCAAGTGTACACATTTGCTCTATGTTGTGTTTATTTAAAGGTAAAAATGTTCACCTCTGGCAAACTGCCTTTTTTAGCTAAGTGTGGGCATAAAATAGTGTGCAATTCACTCTGAACTCTGTAGGATATTAAGGGAAGATGCCTTGGCATTACAGCTTATTTGTTTCTATTTTCTTCTCTTACTAAGAGGTCATGATTCCACTGATCCTTCAACACGTGGGCAGGACCAGCTGCAAACTAACTAAAGCTATGGGCTATCTTTATATACAATATTGTGAGATGGATGGAATTTTTGTCTCTTACATGTGCTTACACAAGACGGACCCAATAAAGGTGAATATGCACAAGACTGTTTTAGTAAATTAACAAAAATAATTTAAAGCTTAGTATTCCTTGACAGAGCGCTTATCACCAGCTGCTTTTCATGTCAGTGTTTTTAAAACAAGATCATCTAATTATTATTTGGGGCGGCTGTAACTGAGTGGTTAGAGCGGTCGTCCTCCAATGCAAGAGTTGGGGATTTGAATCCACTAGCAGTCACATGCCAAAGTGTCCCTTTGCAAGACACTGAACCCCTCGTTGCCTTCTATGTGTGTCCCATCAGTGTATGAATGTGATAAAGTACTGATTAGTCTCTTTAGAATGATTTGTTCAATTAACTTTGTAGAGATCTAGTAGAGTGCTGTATGAATGGGTAAATGAGGGCACAGATTGTAATGTAAAGTGCTTTGAGTATCTTGATAAGATAGAAAGGCGCTATGTAAGTACAGTCCATTTACCATGTTATGGGAAGGAATGGAGTTATAGCTGTTTTGGTCAGACCTTAAAGTAGTCTTATTTGCAATGTGATATTTTGAGATCCTGTGCTGGATTTGTTAAGGATGACTTTCACATTCATTCTGTACACTTAACAAAAATATATCAGATTTCTTGTGTTTGCCAATGTTGATTGTCTGTTACAGCCATCTTAAATTGGAGGGACTCCAAAAGATAGTCTCTTTTAGTAATTACTTTATGAGCATGTTATTAAAATCTTTCTACTGGCTCATAAAATGTGTCGCTAACTCAAATATACGTTGTTAACTCTAACAGTTAAAACCAAAGTGAATGTGCAACGAGTAGCACTTAGAGTCTGTTGGGGATGATGCTTAGTTATTGTTACACCAAGTTTTGGTCCAAAATCTTAAAAACTGACTGAGTTGGTCTTTTTTGTGTTGGCCAATGTACCTTAGCCAAGGTGTCATTTTAAATCGTATTAACTCCTAAAGTTAGTCAGCTGTACATGTGTACTGGTAATGCAATGATTTATTTTGTGGGAGTTTTAATAAAATCCATACCGTCGTTCATAAAATTCGTTAGCATGACAAATAAACAAACACATGCATAGATGCACACACACTCATGCGTGCACATGCGCATGCACTCACCCCCCCCCCCCCCCACACACACACACATTGGAAAAAAATAACATTACTGTTATTTCACCTTTGGCAGTAGGTGATAAAGAAAAAAAAAGGAATAAATTAAAGCTGTCTTTCTGTTGGAGATTTGTCAGTGTGTATGTGCAGTTGTGCAGAGGGCTGTCAGAAACTGCCACACTCATCTTAGACAAAGGCAAAAAGGAAAATAGAAATTGTTGCAAAAGAAAATGCAGAATAACAAGCCACAAACAAGGAAACTTTTTTTTTTATAAATTCATATATTCAAATGTTAGTTCTTCACATTTAACTAATAGAACTTGGCCTTGCACAAATCAACAAATTTATATTTTTTATTTTCTATTTTTTTTTTTTTTAGATTAATAGTAACTCTGGGTTATATTTTCCTAGTCTTTATAAACCATACTTTGAATAAATGTTACATGAAAGTGGTGGTTCCCAAACCTTTCATGCTATGTCCCCCTTTAGAAAAGAAATATTCCAGGCATCCTCAACTTACCTCAACTAAAACAGTATGAATCAAATTTAAAGGTTATATATATATATATATATATATATATATATATATATATATATTGGAAAATAAATAAATAAAAAAACTCAAGATTTACCTAATATTTTAACTTGGTAAGTTATTGTGTCAAAAGAAAAAAAATAGAACTAGTTTTGTTACAGTTGGCCTCCTTTTGAAGTGAGCTATTTTAAGTTGTAGTACACTAAAACAGGAAATCCACTTTGCTAGAACAATATCTACTAGGGGTGCACCGATAAATCGGCCGGCCGATTGATCGGCCCCGATTTCCTTAATTTGGGGAGATCGGCGATCGGCCGATCTTTAAATGAGAAGCCGATTTTATCCACCGATCGTAGCTGCCTCCAGAAAGTTCTGAAAATCAGCTGCTGTCCCCTTTTGCTCCACTGTGAGAGCTCACACACAGGTCACTCGGAGCAGCCATGTCGTCGTTTTGGAAGTTCTACGCTGTAAAAGAAAATGAGCCAAAGATCGCAATTTGCAATTCGTGTAAAGCCGAAGTAAGTAGTGGTGGAGCCACCACCAAAACCTTTAATACAACAAACCTCGTTCGCCATTTAAGAAATCACCACGCCGCCAAGTATGCAATGTTTGAAGCGAGCAACCATGCTAAGGCTAATGCTAAAGCTAGCGCTAACAAAGAGGCAGTCGGTGGGTCGCTGTTAGCTTTTATGAGCAACGAAAAGAGCAAAGCTACCACGAGGAAAGTGATGGAGTTCATGGCATTAGACGACCAGCCATTTTCAGTCGTTGAGGACAAAGGTTTTAGAAGCTTGATGCAGCACGTGAGCCCACGATATAATATGCCGAGTCGGAAATATTTTTCTGATGTTGCATTACCGGAGTTGTTCAGCCAAGTTTCGAGAGACACCCGCAGCCTGCTAAAAGCTAATACAAATACACTCAGCTTTACAACAGACATCTGGACTTCTGATGTAAGTTTAATGTCCATGTTAAGTTTTACTGCACAGTGGATTGACGAACAGTTCGAACGTCATCAAGTACTCTTAAACTGTAAAGAAGAGAGAGGAGAGGCAAGCGAGCACAGACCGTGGCGTGGGTACAGCCAAAGCTACGTTGCTGGAGGCTGTTGTGAGAAGATTCAGCAACATTGAGCATGAGCCCCTGTACAGCTTGGCCACTTTTCTGGATCCAAGGCAAGTAACTATTAACATTCTATTTTAGCCATAATTACTTTTAGCCTACTACTATATTTCAACAAACATTTAAATTAAATTAAAAATTTCTTGATTGAAATGCATTTCTTTATTTACATGCAAGTCATAAAAACTGTTAATGTATACAAAACACAATGATTGACCCATCTTTCTTTGTTTATGCAAAACAAGGTACAAGAATGGCTACTTCTCAGCAGAGGTGAAAGATGACGTGAAACTGCTCCTTTTGACCAAACTTGCAGAGGGGGAGACCAGATGCACACCTGCTGCAGGAACATCCTCTGAAGTGGGACCTCCTGATATCGATGAACCTGCAGCCAAAAGGCGTAGTCTACTGTTTGCAGCTCACGACGAAATCTTGAAGGAGAACATTGAACAGGAGCAACAGCTGGCCAGCCCTTCAGCTATGCAGGTACAGAACTACCTATCTGAGGTTCCTGTCGAAAGGAGCCAGGACCCATTGGTCTACTGGAAGATCAATGAAAATCGTTTCCCTCTACTTGCTCTACTTGCCCGAACCCATCTCTCTGCCCCATGTACAAGCATTGAAAGCGAGCGCCTGTTTAGCTTGGCTGGACATGTAGTAGATGAGAAAAGAAGTCGCCTGTCTGGTGACAAAGCAGAAATGCTTTTGTTCATCAAGAAAAACCTGCCACTAATGAAAGTGACTGGAATAAGTCTGTGAGAACTAACTTACTTGTGCCAGTGTTATTTCTTATTACCGACTGACTTGAAAATGTTACACTTGTTGCATTATCTTTTTAATTTTTTAAAAAAAAATGTAACAAGTGAAAGAGTTGAAGGAACTGAACTTTTTTTTTTTGGTTAATTTTATAGTTTTAACAAAAATTGTGTAAACTTCATTTATATTTCAGAATACTAACTCATGACAAATTAAAACAACAAGTTTGTATTGTTTCTAGGGTATTTTTCAAGGGTATGTTTTACAATAAAATAAGATTGGTAAATTGAAGGTGCATTGTGATCTTGTAACACCCGACACTGTTGCTTATAAAAAAAAAAATCGGTATCGGCCAAAATCGGAATCGGCAGTTCAGACTTTCAAAAAATCGGTGATCGGTGATCGGCCTGAAAATTGAAATCGGTGCACCCCTAATATCTACAGTATAACCTATCATTATTTAAAAATACATAAGAATAAAACCAACTGTGCAATCACCTTTAAAACCATAAAAATAAAGTCCAATCTGTGCAAATAAACTAACAAATGTAAATTTATAATAATAATGTGTTATATATTGTCATCAGGCAGCACGGTGGCGCAACTGGCAGAGCTGCTGCCTCTCAGCGAGCAGGTCCTTGGTTCAAACCCCGGTCCAGGGGTCTTTCTGGGTGGAGTTTGCATGTTCTCTCCGTGCATGCGTGGGTTTTCTCTGGGTACTCTGGTTTCCTCCCACAGACCAAAAACATGCATGTTAGGCTGATTGGTAACTCTAAATTGTCCCTAGGTGTGAGTGAGAGAGTGAATGGTTGTTTGTCTCGATGTGGCCCTGTGATGGACTTGCGACCCGTCCAGGGTGTACCCCGTCCCTCGCACAGTGATTGCTGGACATGGGCACCAGCGACCCCCGTGACCCAAAATGGAATAAGCGGGTAAAGATAATGGATGGATGGATATTGTCACCAGTATGTTCCCATACGATGGCGAAATTGGCTCTCTGCATTTAACCCATCCACCACCAGGAGGAACAGTGGGCAGCTCTGGAAAGCATCCAGGGAGCAACTGGGGATAAGGTGTCCTGCTCAGAGACACCATGAGATGTGCAATGACCAGGGATCGAACCCAAGACCTTCGGGTCCCAAGTCGGCTGCTCTGCCCCTACACCATCTCGGCATCAGAGCTTAGTTTTTATCCAAAATAATAATGGCTGCAATTATTATTATTTTCCACTTGTCTTTGGGGGTGTAAGCATGTTTTTGCAGAAATATTGAGTTTCTCTTAGCTTCTCTCTAAACAAAGACTTTGAATACTCACATAAATGTGATTTCTTAATTTTTAATACATTTGAAAATATTATATATATATATATATATATATTTTTTTTTTTTTCATATTTTCACAATGGGGTATTATTGAGTCTAGAAGGTTGAGGAAAGAGATTAATAGTACATATTGAAATAAGGCTGTAACATTAAAAATGTGGCTAAAGTGAAGTGCTGTGAATAGGTTATGGAAGAACTGTGTATCATAAAATATAACGAGGGTACCATCTGTTGTAAAAGTGCATATTAACTTTGATTTTACAAAATTTTTGCTCACAGATTTATTTTCTAATTTTCACATTTTACTGGCAGTTCCAACAGCTTGAATGTTAAATACTGTAATAGTATTACATATCAATCCAAATGCGTCATAGAAAACCACAATACATTATTTTAATTCTTGTTTTGCATCTCATGATACACAATTTCAGTGTTGAAAAACATTGCTTTTTTCAATACAGTTTTTTGTTAACTTTATGATCATCACTGAATTATTTGGGTTTTCAAATGTGATGAAAATGTTGAATGTTGCTGACTGGCTTCTGTAGCAATTTTTACATATTTTTTGTAACATAATTTTACTGAGCACTGAGGCAAAAAAAAGAGACATTTCTTGGAGTAATAAACTTTATGAACTTGTCAGCAGATAGAAAGCAATGTGTTAGAATAACCAATAGCAGTTTAGGAAACAGATGGACAGCACTGTAGGAGGCAGAGCCACAATCTACTGGAGACACTGAAATAGATACAGTTAATATTAGACAGGTAACACATATGAAGCTTGTGCAAGCTGCATTATCATCTCCTTTAGTGTTATTAAATAACATAAATTATCATTATTGTGTTTGGTGTGACGTGCGAAAAGTTAAAACTTTGTATTTGGAAACATAAGAGATTCCTTTGCTGAATTCATTCATGAGTTTTAAGTGACAAAACATGGAACACCTGATATTTAAATATTTGTGAGTAGAGTTGGAAAATGTACACAATATTTCAATTTATAAAGCTGGGTGTGGATGAATAAGTCAGGTTGACAATTTTTGCTATTTTGTATTTTTAATGAAATATTTTGTAAGTAATAAACTAGGGGTGCACCGATTGCAGTTTTATGGCCGATCACCGATTTGTAAAAGTCTGACCTGCCGATTCTGATTTTGGCCGATACCGATTTTGTTTTATAAGCGACATGCACCTTTTATTTTCCAATCTTATTGTATTGAAAAACATACCCTTTAACAATATCCTAGAAACAATACAAACTTGTTGTAACTGGCCATGAGGTCGTGCTAGTGCTAGTGCTAGTGCTAGTGCTTTGAGGTAGTGAAATATAAATGAAGTTCAGATTATTGTTGTTAAAACTAAAAAAATTGGTAAAATTGGTTTCTCATGCAAGTATCGGCCGATTTCCCAAAATTAAGGAAATTGGGGCCGATAAACCGATTTATCGGGTGCATCCCTATAATAAACATCTATGAAATGCATGCTGTTGATAGTGCAAATTAGTTGCTTAGTTTTATGTGTTTACAAACAAACAATTATAAAACTATATTTTAAGCGTCATATTTTCCAGTTACCAGTCATGCTCGTCGATCAAGAATTGTTTTTAAAATCTTTTAAGAACAAAGTCAAACTTAAGAGTCCCGTGTACAAAGAACATGGACTAAAACAAGCGTCTCCAGGCAAATGTACACATCCAGCGTGGTGCTGTTAGCAGATTTTTCCACATCATCGTAGAATCTGTTATTCTCAGTTTACCAAGGTTAATGTAACAGTACAGATGGCACGTTCATACACCGTAGCACCTGGACACATTGCACTGACGCGCTGAATCAAAACAAGTGCTTTTATGAAAATTCTCACAGAAGCCCCCTTTCTTTTGAGTGTAGCTGCTGCTGCCGCTGGGAGTTTGTGAATCAACATTTTGAATTGTAACAATTATTGTTTGTGACACAGACTGTGGGCCAGCTAACAGCGTATATGTGGACCTGAATAAACAGTGTGACGTTAACCCTTTATGCTTCAGGAAACCTGGCGATTAACTTATGCTTGACTGTGCAAGCTCCATGGGTTTGTATGTGTAGCCTGATGTGACGTGTTGTTTTGTTTGTACAGAAATAGAAAGAAGGGGGATGGATGTCGGGCACCCTCCTGCCAACCTGTTAAAGCAGATATTGCTTTAAAGTGTAAGCACAACTAGCTTGATCCATACAATGACATGCTGTCATTGTGTGGGCACTTGCATATGGTCATTAAGTTTGTCCTACTTTGAGCAGAAGGTTTAGTGTATTTTATGTACATTGCAATGTAAGCACTCAGAGGAAAATGGCGCTAAATTCTCTGTTTCCAGACAACACAAAGAGAAAAATGCAACCAGCTGGGTAACCTATGTGAGTTTGTGCTTCACTATAAGCTAATTCAATTATTTTGTATGTGGAGGGCCATCATAAAGTCATTACTTGCAGTGCCCTCTGAAGTACAAATAAGTGACAAAGTGATTGATGTCGTCACTCTGCAGCAAGAAGGAGCTGCATGTTCTTATAAAAGAGCATCTGCCTGAGTGTCCTGAGGTGGTCTGTGAGTGTGAAAAGTGACCTTGCCCAGTCATTTGTGAGTTTTTAAAATCTGCACACATGTATGTACTCAAAAAATTCAAGCCTGTTCTTCTAACATCCAAAATGATTTTCTCTGCAGTCGTCTGATTCTAACATTACTTTGATGTCCAGTGAAGAACAGAATGATGCAGATTGTCACTGTCTCACAGCTGATAGCCACAGTGAAGGCCACAACCTCCCTCAGCTGGCATTTAAAAGATGTTGAATCACACGTATTATGTCAGAAAGCCAGATTGTCGGTGTTCCAAAAATCTTCAGGCACTTACTGCTATTTCAGAAAAACAGTTTGTAGTCCAGCTGGACATGACTGGTGTTATTTGTGAATGTCTGCAAACATTTTTATTTTTGTTGGTTGACCATTGTGCTCTTGTTTACTTCTTAAAATTCATTTTTGCTGACATTAGGAATGGCCCATATTCTAGCACCTTCTCTTTATTGTAATGTACATATCTAGATTCAGGAGCTGTGTTGGCGTTGAGTTTTAACATTCACTTCTTGGCATCTCAGCAGTTATGCTTTTACATGTGTCTGTTTTAAAGACTATCACACACACAGAATTATTGGGGATAATTCGAGAAAATATTCTAATTTTTTGGAGCCAAATCATCAAAAAGAGTTTAAAATCGATCCATTTTTAATGTTCTCGATGAAATGTTAATACAAAAGGGCCACACTGGTTTTATCAGAAAAGATGAGCCAATATAACCTCGGCTATGTTTTTCTTGTATAAAATATATTATATTGATTATATAAAATGTTTTTATTAGTCATTTCTTTAAAAAAAATATCTTTGTGAATTCTGCACCTTTTCTACAAATGTTTTCACCTGTTTTCATGCAGAATATTACCCAAAAAGCTGTAGTAACTATGCCTGACATGAAAATACACTAAAAATAAAAGTTTTTTTTTCATTCAACCTTTATCTATACAGGTTAGTCTTGAGTCACAAGGATTAATTTTCAAGAGAGACCTGTAAATATAATAACACATATATGAAATAATTTATGAAAGATACACCAGAAGCAACGCATGAACCATGTACTTAAACAAGTTGTGAAAACAATGAGATAGATGAGCATGGTGAATACATAAGCATGAACCAAATCCTTTTTTTTTTAACTGACAGCATGCAAAGCATCTGTGAATGTGGGAAAGCACTCGCAGTAGGTCTTTGATATTATAGTTTTTAAAAGGTTGTGTTTAGGCGATCCACTTAAAAACACAAGAGTGGTGTTAAAATTGTATTTTTTAATAACTCTGGGACATACTGTATTTTACGCTTTATAAGTCACACTTTTTGGCATAATTTACATGCCCTGCGACTTATAGGTCGAAGCGACATATTTATGGATTTTCCCCCCCCATATTTATAAATCAATTTTTGTCTAAGATATGAACATTTTCATTCATTCTGACTGAAAAATAAAGAGCAGTACCACTTTCAGTCACTTGATGGCAGCAGAGTAGTAGTAGCAGTGTGGCATGCCATTGTATCATGTAATAGGTAAACGTGGCTATAATGACAAATTCAAAAAAGTGCAAGACTAAAACAACTGGACTTTATTTATTATACTTTATTGTTTTTTTCTTGAACTTTTTTGAATTTACCATGTCCTGGATGACTGAGAATCTTCACCAGCTATTAATGACACAGTCAGTTTGGCAGAGTCTCCCCACCTTGGTTCTGCTTGCTGCTTGTACCGACCGTCAAACCAGCTGCACTGCCCCGGCGAAATGCAGCTAATTTGACCATTAAAGTGCATTTATTAAGCAAATGTTAGACTGAGACACACCTTTGCTATAATTTTGAGCAAACAAATAATTTTTAGGTGCTTTTCTTGTGAAATTTCGAAGAAACGAGCTGCGTTCCTCCTCCTCCTTTCCTCTCGCTGCGTGCTCCCAGGAGCACAGAGGCAGCAAAACTATTTTTGAAATTCAGCTGATTTGACCATTAAAGTGCATTTATTAAATAAACGTTAGACTGAGACACACATTTACAATAATTTTGAGCAAACAAATAATTGCTTTGAGGCGTTTATCTTGTTAAATTTGCACAGCGACTCGTCACGTGCACGCGTTTACTTCCACGTATCAGGTTTTGAAATACAGCTG
This sequence comes from Nematolebias whitei, assembly GCF_014905685.2. Lineage (NCBI taxonomy): Eukaryota > Metazoa > Chordata > Actinopteri > Cyprinodontiformes > Rivulidae > Nematolebias > Nematolebias whitei. The sequence goes on from NC_056504.1 coordinate 32,133,103, forward strand.
ATTTGACTGTCAAAGTGCATTTATTAAGCAAACGTTAGATTGATACAAACATTTACTATAATTTCAAGCAAACAAATAATTGTTTTTAAGTGTTAATCAGTCTTTCCGTGCATGCTCCCACGGTTGCCATTTGGCAGCCCATCGATTTTTTGGCACAACACAGACCCACATTTCCGCGTTGTCAGTGGTGACGCTTAACAAATGCGACGCATTAGCGGTGACGCTTAATAGATGCAATGTATACAGCGAAGCAACATATTTATGGATTTTTCCACTTTATTAGACAACTATGGACTGATGCGACTTATTGGGCGGAGCGACGTGTATGGCAAAAAATACGGTAGTATTGAAAAATGCAGTTTAACAGCTCCCTAAAATATTTTTTTCTTTTTGAATGATAAACGAACCGTGAAGTAGTGAGGGACTACTGTAATTGCGAATTGGCCTTAGTGGAGATCTATTTTCTTTTCTCGGTTGTTCCTGTTTCAGGATTCCAGAGAGCCTATCTCCAGCAATCACTGGGTGAAGGACGGGGTACAACCTTAACAGGTCTCCAGGCTCTCAGAGTTACATGGCGACAAATAAGTCAGACAAACACTTACAGTATGCTACCAACTGCACCAAGAGACAATTAATCCTAACAAGCATGTTTGTAGACTGTAGGAGGAAATCAAAGTATTTCGAGAAAACCCACTTGTGCACATGGTGTACATGCAAACACCATGCAAAAAGACCCAAACTGGAAGCCAAACCTGTAGCCTTCTTGCTCTGAGGCAACGGTACCATGGTGCAGGCTTTTAGTGCCACTGTAAAGCTGACAGTCCATCACCTTAATTTAATACACGTCTCCATTGGCTTTTTAATTTTTGTTTTATTTATTGACAACATGACATGTATTTGTTTGCTTAGCTATCAAATGTTACTTGTGTAAGCAAAACACATTATAAAATGCACAGGAAAGTAGTTAATACAAACTTGGAGTTATGACATGTGTAATATATTCTGTGTCGAACTGGGTGTACAGATTGTTCTCGTCAACATTACCACACTAAGTGTGCAAAGTATCATGGACTCTGTGAGTGAGGAGTGCGAGTGAGTGGGTGGTTTTACTGTATGTGTAATTTGTTTGTCACGATGTCCAAACACATCACTGTTAACAGCATAAAGGAGATGCTTTTGTTGTGGACAGGACAAGTTTGGAATTTTTTTTAATGAAGCTTCTACAGACATCTTTGCTCAAATTAAAACTGACCTTTTTATATGCTTTTATGTTTTAGACCAATACAGATATTATTATTTTTTGCTTCTGTTAGTTATGGTTCGGCTGAACTTTACTTAGTTTTCCTGGTTTAATTTACCATTAAAAGGTGAGGTAAAAGCTTGTTTGTTGCCTGTTTTGCTAATAAAATATTTTGCTTGTTGTAGAATTAACATAGATTTAATTTACATCAATTACCATAATCTTACTTGCAAAATGTGCTAAGAGCCAAACTTGATATGCTAGAATAAACTCAAGATATGGTTCAAAATAGAAATACATTAGTGAAAAAATAAACAGAAGACAGAATTTGACACTTACCAAAGTTAATGTCCTTTTTTATTTAGTGTTAGGGAAAACTATTTTAATTCATTCAAGGTTTGATATTAACAAGTATTTTGTTTTGAGCACATTTTAAAAATTGAGTATAAATATTCAAAAACACATTTTCTTTAAATTTATTACTGATTGATTGATAAAATTGTAGTTTTGTCACCAAACACGTACGGACATACAATGCTGGGTAAATTGGTCTGAAAAATACAGTGAAACAGGCAAAATAATAGTTGTATGGCGCTAAAAGTCCTTGGATATTTAATTTTCTAATTAACTCATTACCAAATGAGAATCACTTTTTACCTTTTGTCTTTTTACTCAGTTCAAATCATAAAAGTGCATAAGAATAGAATACCTTCAACATATTTTAAAACTACTTGTTATCTTCAGGGCAGCACGGCGGCGCAACTGGTAGAGCTGCCTCTCAGCAAGCAGGTCCCCAGTTCAAATCCCGGTCTGGGGGCCTTTCTGGGTGGAGTTTGCATGTTCTCTCCGTGCTTGCGTGGGTTTTCTCCGGGTACTCCAGTTTCCTCCCACAGACCAAAAACATGCATGTTAGGCTGATTGGTAACTCTAAATTGTCCCTAGGTGTGAGTGACAGAGTGAATGGTTGTTTGTCTCGTTTGTCTCCATGTGACCCTGTGATGGACTTGCGACTTGTCCAGGGTGTCCCCGCCTCTCACACAGTGATGGCTGGACATTCATTCAACCTTTATTTATACTGATAAATTACATTGAGACCTGAAGGCTCATTTACAAGTGAGACCTGTTTACTGGTACTGGTACATGGTACACTGGTATCATTTACTGGAGTCTGCATGAAGTTAATGATGTCCGGTTAACCAGTGAATACAGAGTGCAGTGGTGGGTACGGTAGTTACAGCCAGTTATGAATCTTAGCGCACCATGATAGACAGCATCCAACATCTGCAGGGTACTTGTGGACGTTCTTGTAAATAATTTCACCATAGTTAATGGAGGGAAGGAAAGTCGCAGTTATTTTCAACAGTGTATGTACAGACAGTCCATCAATCCTACTACTTTGATTTGTCTTGACTAGCTGTGATCCTGTGTTGGACTAAAGAAAGGGACAGTACCTGACCAGACCCTGCTGCAGTAAAACAAATTGTTATTTACTTGTTTTGGCAGATGATAATTTAAATAAATGAACAACTACTTTTGTTTACTTCAGAAAAGAAGACTAACAAAACATTTCAATCTAGTACCCCAGATATACCAGAAGAGGAGTTCCCCTGGCCTTTCTGGACCAGCTTGCTTTCAACTACCTTCTACGCTTCCACCTATCCACATCTACTCAAATCCAGTATTATACTTACATACTTGCTCTGTTTTTCCTGTCAAACAAAGCTTTCATTAGAGTGACACGTCAGTATCTCACGGTATAAGATTCAGTTTGGTGTGGCAGAAAAACAAAACAACTATAGATGTAATTGTTTTGTTATGGAAAAGTATTAAGATGATATTAATAAAAACAAAACCTAGTGAGAAGTTAAAGAACCAAAGCATCTGTCTTTTCACCATCATTGCAAACTTTTTTCAACGTCTTAATACTTGTTTAAATTTCACTAATTCTTGTGTTCATGCATCATGAAATCACAAAATAAGTATTGAAAACATCTCTTGAATACTCATTTTTAAACAAATGTTTTCATGTTTAAAACTAGTGTATTGGTTATATAACAAACAAAATGCTGATATTTTGCCCTATTTATATTCAGTTTTAACTCAACATCCAAAAGTTGTTAAATCTAAATGTTGATAAAAGTTCATTTGTCTTTGTGTATTTTCTGGATGGTAAACATAGCCTTTCTTGACTAATGATAATTGAACTATATTCACTGCAATGTTTTTTTCATCAGATTAATATCCCCTTAGGAATGCAGCAAATATGATATATCCTGTAGCCATGTTTCTTGAAAGAAGATTTAAATTTGATGTTAATTTGTGTGCCTTTTGTAAATCAGAAGATGAATCCCTCAAGCAATTTTTTTTTTCATGTCAACGCAAAGTCTTTGGTTAGACATCAGAAACTGGATTAATCTCAACCTTAACATTCGTTCTTTTCATGCTGATGCCATTTTACTTTATGTGGATAACTTAAGCTCAGCTTTCTCTGATGTCATAAATATAGTTGTACTTATAGTACCACATTCACTGTAGTAAAAAGAGTGACAATAAGCCCTCCTTCCTGTTTGATGAACGGTTTTAAGTCATACTATTCTTCATTAAGTAGATTAAAAATCAGCAAAACTGCTAAAATCATCTCACAACAAATACAAACCATCCATCCATCCATCCATCCATTTACTTTACCCGTTTATTCCATTTTGGGTCACGGGGGTCGCTGGTGCCCATGTCCAGCAATCACTGTGCGATGGGCGGGGTACACCCTGGACGGGTCGCAAGTCCATCACAGGGCCACATAGAGACAAACAACACAAACAACCATTCACTCTCTCACTCACACCTAGGGACAATTTAGTTACCAATCAGCCTAACATGCATGTTTTTGGTCTGTGGGAGGAAACCTGAGTACCCGGAGAAAACCCACGCATGCACGGAGAGAACATGCAAACTCCACCCAGAAGGCCCCTGGACCGGGGTTTGAACCAGGGACCTGCTCGCTGAGAGGCAGCAGCTCTACCAGTTGCGCCACCGTGCTGCCCCAAATACAAACTCCATCCATCCATCCATTTTCTTTACCCGTTTATTCCATTTTGGGTCACGGGGGTCGCTGGTGCCCATGTCCAGCAATCACTGTGCGAGGGGCGGGGTACACCCTGGACAGGTCGCAAGTCCATCACAGGGCCACATAGAGACAAACGAGACAAACAACCATTCACTCTCTCACTCACACCTAGGGACAATTTAGAGTTACCAATCAGCCTAACATGCATGTTTTTGGACTGTGGGAGGAAACCGGAGCACCCGGAGAAAACCCACGCATGCACGGAGAGAACATGCAAACTCCACCCAGAAAGGCCCCTGGACCGGGGTTTGAACCAGGGACCTGCTCGCTGAGAGGCAGCAGCTCTACCAGTTGCGCCACCGTGCTGCCCTCCAAATACAAACTTATTGTTTTAATTAAAACAATGTTTCTCAAGAAAAAAAACTGATGAGGTTGTCAGCAGGTAAGGGATGTTTACCTTCGGGACAAATTGAGGTTGTCGATTGGTCAGTTACTGACACGCCTTCTGAATTGATTGACAGGTCGCGCCGTCGAGGATCCGATTGAAAAAAGAAAAAAAAACCGAGAGCTGGAGCCGCGCTGGGAGGAGGCGGGGCTGCACAAATGCAGCGGAAGCGCAGCAGTGTCTCTGTGCAGTGCAGGGCTCCAAGTAAAGCAGGAGATAACCAGATATTTTGCTTGTGCCCTCACTGCCCTGGGACCCTTAGAGATCATGGGCCCCTTGACAGTTGCCCAGTTGCCCATATGGTTAATCCGGCCTTGCCTGCAGGAGATATTTATCAGTACAACAGACAATTATAAAAAAACATATAAATGGAAAATTACAAGAAAATTATATATATTAAAAAAACTAAACAAAAACAGCTACATTAAAACAAAAACAAAGAGTCACTAATCTGGGCGTGATAATGGACCCTTCCATGAAACTTAACAATCATGTAAACATGATTGTAAAATCATGTTTCTTCCAACTGAGGCGGCTGTCTAAACTGAAGCCCATATTGTCCAAAAATAACCTGGAAACAGTAATACATGCATTCATTACATCTAGGCTTGATTACTGCAATTCACTCTTGTTTGGTATCAGTCAAACCTCCATTGCACGACTACAACTGGTCCAGAATGCAGCAGCCCGATTTTTAACCAGTAAAGGAAAAAGAGAGCACATTACACCAGTGTTGGCGTAAATCGACTCACTCTATCCGCCCCAAAGTTCGTTGTT
>NC_056504.1:32148628-32210760 GCF_014905685.2 Nematolebias whitei
TGTTCAATGTTTTATGTTATGAGTGCTTAGTGTATATTTAGTTGATGCATTTCTTAGTTTATATCTTAGATGTTATTACTGTTTTTCTTATACATTTTATTGTTGGATGTAACTGGGACCCTGTGTACATAATTTCGCTCCACCACATGTACCACATGAGGTGCGAATGACAATAAAGAAACTCTGACTCTGACTCTGACTCTGATGTGTCCTGTACATGTGTTAAAGTGACTGAAAATAGTCAAACATTGAAGTTACCTGTTCAGCATAAGTTTACAAAAGCTTTACTGAGACTTGACCATTAGGTACTGAATCCAGTTGCTTCCTATTTATTTTCTAGTTAAATTAATACTACATTAAGTTACTGTGTATGTTCTGTGGAATAAATCTGTTAATGTTTTTACTGCTGCTTAGAATCGTTCTTAATGCTAGTGGGTTTAGAATTGATCCCCTTTGCCTCTGTGTCCTTTCTTTCTTTTTTAAAAAATCAACTTAATGCTTTCTGCTCACCTATGCAGAACTAACTATTGAACTCCTGCTAGTGCTCATGTGTCATTACATGTGCAGTGATGCAGAAGGCAGTGATATGTGGTACTTGAACAAGGATGAATAACAGGGCTGACTATACATTCTTGTTAAAAAAACAAACCCAGTGGACTCTGGGATGTAAGACAGGTAGCGTCAGAAGTGAGACTACAGCTTCTGTAATTCTGTATTCAAACTTCTAAACCTCAAGGTTCTTGTCTTTCGCATCATATGTGGTACATGAGGTGGAATGAACTTGTGTACCCAAGGTCCCAGTTAAACCCCAAAATAGTACAAATATAAAGTATAAAAAGAAATGGTATACAAGGATTTAAGATACTGTATATGCTAAACACTAATAATCTAAAATAACACTGTATATTAAATAGCAGCCTGAACATGAGTCTGTAGTGACAATGATTTTCCTGGTTTGGGATTTATGAGTCTTAACCGCTTCAGGGTAGAAGCTATTTCTCAGACTAGTGGTTCTACACGTAATGCTCCACAACCTCCTGCCTGAGGGGAGTGGGGCAAAAAGTACATGTGCTGCTGGGTGAGTGGTGTCCTTCATGATGCAGGTGGCTTTCTTCCTGCATCTGGAGGTGTACACATCTATGATGGTGGAGAGCCTGACTCCAACAGACTTCTGTGCAGCCCTCACCACTCTCTGCAGAGCTTTTCTTTCTGCAGCTGTGCAGCCTCCATGCCACACGTTGATGCTGGAGCACAGGATGCTATCCACAGCACATCTGTGGAAGGAGGTAAGGACTGAGCTTCCCAGTCCAGCTCGCCTCAGCCGCCTGAGGAAGTAGAGTCGCTGATGTACTTTCTTACTCAGACTAGTAGTGTTGTTTCCCCAGCTGAGGTTCTTCAGGTGCACACCCAAGTACCAATAACTCAAGACCACTTCCTCCACAGATCCTTCTATGTTCGGGGAGGGGTGGTGGTGGTAGTTATGTTTGCTCCTTCTGAAATCCACAATCATCTCCTTCATCTTCTTCACATTGATGTGGAGGTTGTTCTTCCTGCACTTGCTCTCCAGGTTTTACACCTCCTTTTGCCGGACTCATTATTGTTTGTGATTCATCCAACCACCGCTGTATCGTCTGCAACCTTTACAATATGACAGCCTTGATGGGTAGGTGCGCAGTCGTATGTGAACAGACTGAACAGGAGGGGGCTCAACATACAGCCCTGAGTGAAGCCAGTGCTGAGGGTTATGGTGGCGGAGAAGTTGTGGATCCTCACAGACTGCGGCCTGTTGGTTAAGAAATCCAGGACCCAGTTGAACAGGGAGCGGCTTAGTCCTTGTGTGAGTAGTTTGTCCATTAGGGTCTGGAGAATCATGGTATTGAAGGCGGATGTGAAGTTCACAAAGGGCATACAGGCGTAGGAGTGCTTCTGCTCCAGGTGAGTGGGAGCAGTGTGGACCACAGAGGAGATGGCGTCCTCTGTCGATCAATTCTTGTGGTATGTATACTGGTGTGGGTCCTTGCTTATGTCGATGGTAGCTTTGATGTAGGCCCTGACCAGTCTTTCAAAGCGTGACTATCGGTGTGGGGGCTTCTGGCCGGTAGTCATTCAAACCAGTCACTGCAGAGCTCTTAGGAACCGGGATGATAGTAGCGGTCTTCTGGCAGGTGGGCACAGTTGTCAGGGTGAGGGAGGAGTTAAAGATATCAGCCATCAACCTGGCAGAAACACAAGAAGATGCAATTTGCGTGCCAAGTTTGTACAATAAGGTGCATATAAGGTTTGAAGTGTTTGTTCAACAGTCCATCCAGGCTAGTTCTACATATCTGCAAATGTTTAAAAGATCAGCAACACAAATATTCAGCCTATTTATGTCATATTTTATTAAATGTGGTTCCAAGATACTAAATGCTGCCATGTTCAGGTATCTTGAGAAACATCTAATCTTTAAATTACCATTTTCTTGGAGTTATTTACCAGTAGTTGTTTTTTGTTTTGTTTTGGTATTTGGGATATAGATGAATAGCTTAATGGAACAAGAGGAAAATGTGTTCAGAAGTCTTTGCAGAGTACTTCTGTGCTCCTTGTTACAAATAAAGTCCAGCTATTTTTATATTGAACATTTCTGAATTTATCATGTCCTGGATGACTGAGAATCTTCACCAGCACATTCTGTGCTCCTTGTTCACTGCTGAATTCTTGCTGTAAAAAAAACCCCTTCCTTTTATTTTAAAAGCTTTGAAGTCATTGTGTCGATTATGACAAAATAGATGAGAACACCATTTGACACAATAATTTAAACCTGAAACTTTAGTCTGAGCTTGAGCCGTCATTTCTAACCCGGAGCCTGGCCCCGCCCAATTCGGATTCGGACCAGGCCGGGCCATAATAGTGTACTTAATGTGTGGGCCAGGTCGGTGTCGGGCTTTTTATTGCATCAGGAACGCATGCGACCGACGATCCAATATATGCAAACATGGCTTGCCATACTGCACCTGCAACACGTGGCCATTTGACCACGTGCTGACCAGCCGGTTGAAAGAGGTAAAAAGTTTAGTTAAGCTTCAGACTACTGCCATCGATCCATTAGCCCAAATGGACGTTCATTCAGCCGCTCCACTCAGCAGACGTGCGCAGCCGAGACCCAAACAGGTGAGATCACAGAATATCCGACATGTCAGAGCAGGATGCAGGCAGAAGCAGGGGAAGCATTTAATGCACTTTGGCGGCTCTTCAGCTCCGATCTTTTTCCCCCTCAGCCGCGCGCATCCGCCAACCGTTAATAATAGTCGATGGTATAAGCAGTCAAACTTAATTTAAAATGTCAGGGTTTTTTTTCGGGTTCAGACTAGGGCTTTAACAGACTACTCGAGTAATCTACACATCAAATAAGTTTTAGCATAGGGCTGCAACAACGAATCGATAAAATCGATAAAAATCGATAAAAATCGATGATTAAAAGCGTTGGCAACGAATTTCGTTATCGATTCGTTGTGTCGCGCGATTATGCATCTTTCACGGCGCTGCGGAGCGGTTTCGTTTCGTTCACCTGCAGTTCATTGTCAATGCTGACTGAATAAAGTTTGAAAAAAAAAAAACTGCAGCGCGAGTTGAATGGAGGGAGGAGGAAACAGAGCAGAGTGTTTTCAAAGGAAATGAAGTAAATTTTACAAATGAGCAACGCAGCGAAAACTGTTCGACCCAAGTCCTCCAAAGTGTGGGAGAACTTCACAAAGATAAAACATGAGAAGCATGCCGCTTTGAAAATCACCGACACGACACGTGAGAACCACGGAGATGAAACGTAAACATGTCGGAGTCACGAGGAGGAGGAAGGAGCTGCAGCTGATACAACTCTTCATGTGTTGCAGGTGAGTCTCTACAATTTAACACATTGTTCTGTTTCAAGAGAGAAAATGTAACGTCAGTCTGTCTGTAGCTGAAGCTGTTTGTTTGTTTATCTGATTAATGGCGGTGATAGAGAACGTGTTACTTTTTATTTAATTTAATTGGAACAAGCAGTGTTTAAATGTGATTTATAAATAAATCTAACACAAAGATAATAATTTAATGATTAAGCTTCAACTTTTAATTTGCTGGCAAAGTCTGAAGACACTGCATGTATGGCAGGATGAATTGCATTTAAACAGGAATTAAAGTAATTTATTTCATCTACTCAAATGTGTGTAATTAAGTAACTTATATGTGTGTGTGTGTGTGTGTGTGTGTGTGTGTGTGTGTGTGTGTAATTGCTCTTTTAGCTACTTTTGCCTGAACCTAACGCTGTAAGTGAAACAAGGCATTTCTTGAGTTGCTGTAAATTATGCTATAATACATATTTACTGTCTCATTCCAGAAAACACCAAACAACAACAAACAACAACAGCCTTCATGATGGACAGACATCATGGACACCACAGCAGCAGCTGTCTTCACTGAAACATCCTGAACATGATCGTCACTGACATGAGGCCTCTGTCGATGGTTGAAGACGAAAGCTTCACTACAATAATCCACACTTTTAATCCAGGTTACAATAATCCACACTTTTAATCCAGGTTACAATAATCCACACTTTTAATCCAGGTTACACTCTTCCCTCAAGGACACATTTTACAAAGTAGCTACATATTGTGCAGGTATAAAGATACATTTGTATATATTTTTGTGTACATTTATTTTTTTAAGCTATTTGACTAACTTTTATTTTTTTATTATTCAATCTTTTACTAACAGAATAGTAAAATAGCAACCTGTTTTTTGTGTGAATTGCTATGTCAGTCAAATGTTCAATTTTGGAATAAAGGGGTGTAAATTAAAACGTTGTTGTTTTTTTTCTTCCGATTCTTAGATTAATCGAAAAAATAATCGCCCGATGAATCGATTATTGAAATAATCGTTAGTTGCAGCCCTATTTTAGCATATCGGATATTGGCCAAAAATCCAATATCGTGCATCCCTAACGTGTGTGTGTGTGTGTGTATATATATATATATATATATATATATATATTATTTTTTTTAAACTTTATTTTTTAATTTAATTTAAAAAAAAATTCCAGTTTGATTTTGGTTTTGCAGACACATTGTGCCATTTTGCAGTTTATGGTCCACCTGCTGAAGAAGGACCTACTTATAAACTTATGGCAGTATATTAAGACACAGTTAAATGATGCAAACATTTGTGAATACATTTTTGTCTTTAGAAATGAACACACTACGCAAATAGTATCAGAAGTGAGCTTTGGCATAATTAAGATATTAGGGATTATAGCTTTCATAATCAAAGTTGTACATTGGACACAGCTGAACTTTAATCAGTGATGGTCTGGTCGCAGTATCTTATGATGGGCATGGCTTAAAATTTGACAATAATATGTCTCAAACATCCCTATGTACGGCCACGGCAGCTGTCGTCTAGTTAATGATTCATGACACCAAAGATCTTAGTTGCGCATTTAACGTCTTTTAACTGGGAGGAGGGGGGAATTTATCAGAAGTTTGATGTATAAATAGGCTATTTATGCAAATTGCCAATAGCTTTTTTTCTCCTCGGTTGGCAGTCACTGACCTGTATTGTTACTGCAATCGGGGGACCTCCACAGCTTAACAGAGAGGAGGCCATTTCAAAAATCACAAACTGTCCGTCTGTCTGATGAGAGAGGGAAAAATCCCAATGCCCTTGCTTGGATTTCCATCTTTACAAGGCTTTGACTTTCATCCTTTGAATGTCACTTCAGATGAAAAGGGGATTCTATTTGACTCGTCTTTAGCCTGACAGAGATGAAGTTTAGGTTCGCTGTTCTTTCTCTTTCTCTCTGCCTGACTGATCTCCCATGTAGGATATCCCCGGCAGTTCTCGTCTGTTAGCCTGTCTCCCTCTTCTTCAGCCATCTGCTCGGATCTGTGTGTGTTTTCGGCAGCTGCCAACATACTACACAACACTGTGCTATGCTTTCCAGGCCAGCAATGCCTGCCTGCTTGCTTTGCTCACGTAAGCTGTGTCTCAAGAGGGAATTCACTCAGGCAAGAGTGTAGGTGGATTTGTGGATGGAAAACATGAAGAGCAACCTTCTGTGACTCAGTTTTGCATTTTGGGTGTAAAGTGTAAGAGATGAGCTTGGGTGGATCTATGAAGATGAATGTCTGTCATGACTGGCACATTCTCTACTGTTTTTTTTTTTCTTCTTCTTCTTTTGGACCACCACCTCTCAGCATTTGTTTTGTATTGATTCACTGACAGACACGGGCTGGTATGAGACTCTGATGATGTGATAACCTTGAACAAAATTACATTAAACTTATTAAAGCTAAACATTTTGTGCATTTTTGTTTTTATTTAAAGACCATGTTAAATCACTGTAGCTTCTGCTGCATAAATAATACATTACTGTAAAATGTATTGTCTAATCAAATGTTTTATAGTTGTTTATAGCTGTTTTAGTTTTTTGCAGATACTGTGAACACAAGTGAAAGACCACAGATGAATGTGTTGACGGTTGCAATCAGCATCAGATATTGTATGTCACGTAATCATGATGACACTGATTTATTTAAATTTATTCATCATCATCAACTATTGATATTTTGAAGATCGAAACTGAAATCCTGATTATTAATGCCTGTCATCAAAAGTGGAAGGGCAAAATGTTTTTTCTTTTGTCTCATAGCTAAGCAACCTTAGGAAACACAAAAATGACTATGAGTAAATTTTACAGATATTGATCTCACATTTGGTGTGGTAGTAGCTGAGACTGATATCAGCTTTTTACTTGGAGTACTAATTGATCTGGTTGCCATAACTAATTGTCATTAGTCCAACAATAAATGGCTGTACCTTTTTCATATTTACCAATGCTGAATTAAAGTTTGATGTAGTAGTAGCTGAGAGTCATTCTCAACAAATGCTTCGAGCACTTGAGCACTACACATCTTGCAAGCTCTTGCAATATCGCATGAGATCACACATAATGCTATTTTAAGATTTGACAGCTATAACGCAATCCCTTTTCGTCATAGGGCAATCATAGTTAAAAATTTAACATGAAAGGCAGCAGGTGATTCATTTAAAGAAATCCTAGGCTTTTAATTTTATCACACGTACTTGTATTATATTTAAAACCATTGTGATCTAAAATATTAGTGAGCCAGCAGCCTTTTAAAATATATTGTGATTTTTTTTCAACACAAAAATTAACATAAAAATTAGCAACATTTTGTTTATTTTGAAGAATTGTCCTTTTTTTCCCTGTCATAGCTTTAGAGTCTGATTTTACCAACTCATCTTTCTCTCCTGAAGTAAAAAAGGGGCCACACAGGAACGTGGGCCCCTGAAAATATGTGACATGGGTTCAAACCATGGGCGATGATTTGTGGGTAAAGTTTTCAGTCTTGGATGTTAGGATAAAAGATAACCTATGAATATATGTTGTGTTTGCTGCCTCTGATCAATGACTAATCATGAATCGTCACCAATGTGTGTGTGTGTTGTTTTTATTTACCTGTGCAAAGGTAGAACACGTCAGTTTAGATTGCTCATTGCACACCTACAAACTCATTTTTCATGAAATGAAAAATGTGTGCTAAACATCAACTGGAGTAGGAGAGTATTTCAAAATAAAATAATTGACTTTTCCCAACACCAGCCGTATAGCTGAATATAAAATAATAAATAAATACCCGAATATTGCTGCATACTTGTCTAAACTATTTTATTGTCCTGTTCTTGCGTCTTAAAATAGGTATCCAAATGAACTTTTGCTGAGGAAACAGACCAGCTGTTCTTTAAACTCAGCTTCTTTTTCCTCTTTGTTCTTGCTCTGTCTGCAGTTTTAATCTGCAAAGTGCACCTTTGCCCATTAGCGCAGTAAATTTGAGCCCTCTAACTTGAGCCAGGATGTATCTGTAGTGTACCGCATTGCTGCAGTCAGCAGCAGCATTCTCTCCAACTGCAGTTCAGTACACACACCTCTATCAGACTGGTGCACTGCTTTACAATCGGATCTAGTTTTATTTGCGCTACATTGTTTAGAAACCCAAAATAAGGTCATACAGCTGATAACTGTCTATATTTAAAACTTTAAGAAATAATAAAAAAAATTACAGTATGTATTGTATACTAGAATGATTGGACAAGGAATGCTCAGCACTTCTTTTATGGGTTAGTTTTGTGATGTGGTGGAGCTGATACTTGCCTATAATCTAAGGTTTTGTTGTGAGGCTGGGGCGGGTGGAGAAGGACGTTCAGTCAAGGCTCTTGGTTCACTTGTCTGTCTGGCGAACACAATAATGAATGTTTCATTTTGTTTTACAACTGTATATTTCACTATTTTAAGGGATACCCCCAAAAATGCTCTTTAAAAAGTCCCTGTTTAACCCTGTTTTTGTGCCCTTTGTGTTATTATTATTTTTATATAGAATAGAATAGAATAGAATAGAAACAGCCTTTATTGTCCCACGGATGGGAAATTCCAGTGTATCCGCAGCAACAGATAAAAAGATTAAAAGATTTAAAGATTTCACACAAAAGTTCCTAAATGTTAATAAACAACACAATATATAAGAAATAAGATAAACGGTATCAATAATAATCTTCAATATGTATTGGAACATTGAGAATGGCAGACTATTTACAGTACAGTATTTCAGGCAGAGTGTATGTTTAAGCAGAGGTCAGCATGTATTTAATCTTTATTGAGATTATACTATTTTAACTAAACTATACTATTATTTACTGTAACTTTTGATGATTTTTCTTGTGAGTATTTATAACAATATAATTGCTGCCATAGCTTATGAAGTATTTTTGTTCCCAAAATGAGCTAGAATAGAATAAAATAGACCCCCACACGCACACACACTGGGACATTATTTCTCAGTTATTGAACACATGGCATTCTTTTAACAAACACAGTAAAAGCATCATCAGCGGTCACTCACAGTCGAGTATGACTGCCATCTGTCTTGGTCTTTGTAGGTCTTCAGCTGTTCGAAAAGGCCGATGCAGCCGCTTATATTTGTGCAGTGTGGACATCGGTGAGTGGTAGCGAGTTGACGTTGGGCCTTTTTGGTGGTGGTTCTCTCCTTACGGTGTCTGCACTTTTCAGCTGTGGCATGGTGGAGTTCACCGTTATACAGTGCAGTGCCTTCATGGACCAGTCTTCTCCAGGTCTCCCTGTTGTTTCATCCCATTTCTTATGGTCAATATGGCACTTGTTGATGTTTGTCTTGATGTTGTCCTTATACCTTTTCTTTTTACCTTCAGGAGCAAGTTTTGTTTTCCAATGACAATTGGTAAATAAAGCATTTGCTTTGGGAGGCAGCAATCTGGCATAGATACCATACCATACCATTTTATTTATAGAGCACTTAAAACAGCAACAAGGCCAACCAACGTGCTGTACAGACAGAACGATGACGTGACCTGTCCATCGGAGCTGGCATTGGGCTATGATGGCAATGATGGTGGGGATGTCCGCTTCTTCCAAGACGCTGGCATTGGTTAATCGGTCCACCCAGCTAATTCTGAGAATTTCTCTGAGACACCGCTGATTATGTGGCTGTATGCGGTCCACACTTCTGATCCTTACAGCAGTGTTGTGAGCACAACCGCTATGTAAACCAGGATTTTTGTCCTGGTATGGAAATTGCGGTTTGCAAAGACCCTTGTTCTGAGTCTGGCCAAAGCCCCACTGGCACAGCTGAGGCAGTGTAGTATCTCCTCATCGATAACAGCTTTGGATGATAGAAGGCTGCCTACATTAGTTAAAAAGGCCCACATTTTCCAGTCTTGTAATGTTGATGAATATTGTTGGGGGTGAGACAGAGGTACTGCTATTGGGTGGTGGCTAATAGAGGATTTTGTTCCTTTTCATAATAAATGGCAATAAAAGCATATTCATACAAACACAATAAAGACAGGAGAAAGATAAAAACTGTTATGTTTCAGACAATATAAAAAAAAAAACCTAAAGCAAACACTCAAAGGTGTAAAAAAAGATAACATAAACTATCTCTCTGTCTGCATGCAGTGTATTTTAGTTTCTTTGCATTATATTTTGATGATTTCCTCAGACAAAAACTCTATTCACCATGTTTCAACAGAATGTTGTTTTATTGAGTCTGTTTTAAAAGACGTTTCATGTTAATCTGTATTCAAGACCAAAGGTTTTTTTAAAGAGCGTATTTGCTTTGCTCTTTAACAGACCTTTGGATGATCTTTGGGTTAAACTGACTGTCAGGGATTTAGTCTGTTTTGGTAAATGTTCTAAGACATTAATTAAAAGTGAATAGATTAGGAATGACTTTAGTAAATACTGCCTATTGCCCAGCTGTCCCTGACAACACAAAAAAATGATTATCAGTATTTGCAAACCATTAAATGATTGATTATCAGTTCATTCCATTGAGTTGATGTTTACCATATTCCAGTAGAAACATTCCCAGTGACAAATGTTCCCAGTTGGAACATTAGAATTAAAGCTTCATAAGAACATGTGCTTTAAAGAGAGTGCAGCCAATCTTGTGTGTCCCTTGATCCTCATCAGTGACAGATGATCCACAAGGACTTTGTGCTGTACTGTGTGGTAAATCTCCTGTCATGCCTTTTTGCCCATCAGGGTCATGCCATCATCATCGTCATCTGATTGCAGGCATGACCTGTGATCCGAAGTGCCATGATTGAAATGAGTGGGCCGGGAGCGTTAAATTTGTCCTTGGAAATATGGGACACACATTCCCTGCCTGGGAAATTGATGGCAGGAGAAAGTCACCTTCATGTTATCATTACGATGTTGAGTAATGGCTGATGTGAAATGGAGTAGCACAATATTCTCAGCTTATTTTAGTTTTATGTTACCACTGCAGTAAGATTGGTTGAAACAGCAGTGGTGTCGCTGTGCCCACTCAGAAGAAGTTTTGTTTACTGGAAATGTTTCTATAAGGTTTCTTTGAAATGTGTACTAACTGCATATGTGCATATGCTGTACCTAACCATTCACTTAACTCTTCTCGGCTGTCTTTTCAGAGGCCTTGCTACAGAAATGGCCTGCTTCTTGGGCAGACACTTTGAATTATTCATATAATCCAGTTGCTCAGAGCAGTTGTGGTTTGGACAAACAATTAGTAGTCATAGCTGATGAAAGACTGCATTATTTTGATTTGTTTTATGGGCGTTGATTTTTGACTTTATTGCTATTTAACAGTATGTACATTTACATTTTTTATCACACGTGGAAAACTTGAGAGCTTTAAATGGTTTGATGGTTTAATCATTCAGCCCATGTCTGAAGATATAGCTCCATCTAGTGGTGCAGATGGGTAGCAGACATTGTAAATTGCTCAATTTTTTTTTCTGTTAAATTTAGCCTTTTGACAAAACATTTATTAGATTAACTTCCAAATAAGAAAGCAGGTCCATTTTTAGCAGTTTGATTATCCCCATTTTCTGTTCTGTTGGTTAATAAAACTTATAAAACATTTTTCAGTTATGTTTTACTGCAACTACAGAAACTACTTGCTTTAGTTGGATGATTTAAAGAAGGTTTTCATGGGATCCTGGCTGCTCTGGGTGGGCTTCTGTGCAATTATTCAAATTATCCCCCCCCCCCCCCCCACACACACACACACACACATGATGATGATCCAGTGGTGCTTGAAAGTTTCTGAAGCCTTTTGAATATTCTATATTTCTGCATAAATATGATCTAAAACGTGTCAAACTCAAGGCCCGGGGGCCAAATGTGGCCCTAGTTGACATCTTATCTGGCCCCAAGATGTTATTTTAAATGTAAAATACTTTTATCACTTTAATTTTTGTCAGTAATCTTTGATTATGATGTCGAAAGTGCAACAGAGAACGTCTAATGAGACCAACCAAACTCTTGTTGAAGAACCTACAATCGAAAAAATGTTGGGTATCTGATTTGAGTTAATGTAGTTTCTAAAACCAGCCCTTAGTTTGAAAAAGGTTTTAAATTTGGCCCCCTTTTGTAAGTGGGTTTGACACCCCTGATCTAAAACATCATCAGATTTTCACACAAGTCTTAAAAGTAGATAAAAAGAACTCAGTTAAACAAATGAGACAAAAAAATATTATATTTGGTCATTTGTTTATTGTAGAAAATGATCCAATATTACACATTTATGAGCAGCAAAAGTATGTGGACCTTCCTCTGCTTTCAGTATATGGTGTGGACTGTTGATCAGTCCTGCACACGGCTTGAACACATAAATTGTATATTTTGTGCTGATTGTCAGAGAGGTATTGCTCATGTTGCTGTAAGGACAACACTTGACTCTGAGGGCAGCGTTAGTTTGGATTGGATTATTAGTGGTAATTATCTCTCCTTCCAAGTAATCTTAATGTTCAATCCTGGACTCCTAAATAATTCTTTAAAATACATTTTCTACAAATTTGTAAGTTCATTATCTTATTTTAAATGTCTTGTGAAGAAGGTTTGTACACTGTGTGCTGAGATTTTTCACAGAACTGAACTGTGTCCTGTAACTGTACTTCATCCAAAACAATAAGGCTATAAACTACAAGATGAAGGGGTTTCAGTATCAGAGTAATCTCTGAAAATACTGCCTTTTCAGGGCAATTAATGCAGTTTTACATCTTGAACTAAGTTGTTACAGTAGAACTGACATTGATATTCTCTCAGTTATGTAAGATCAGTCAATAACCTTCCTAAGTTTCTAAGCTTCAACATAAAATGTCACTGTTTGTATGCTTTTTTCTAAAATAAATGTTGAGCTGTCCCCACCCTCATAAACCTCCACACCAAAGTCTTGCTTGGTTGTCAGTGTGTGGCGGAGTGAGTCACTGCCTAATCTGCTGTTAAATGACGAGATGAAAATCCTTCATTTGTGGTCACCATCAAAGTAATTTGTGTATTCTGGTTGATTTACCCCTTAGGAAAATAGCTTCTGTTCTTCTATTATTATTTTGGCAGTACAACAGCTTAGTGGTTAGCACTGTTGCCTCACAGCAAGAAGCTCCTGGGTTCAATCCCTGGTTTGGATTTGTGGTCTTTCTGTGTGGAGTTAGCATGTTCTTCTCGTGTTTGTGTGGGTTTTCTCCCACAGTACAAATACGTGCATGTTCGGCTGCCTTTTGTCCCAGGCTTCCCTTGCAAGAGAGATCAGTGATATCAATGCCTTTGCCTGGTTAAAAAAATAAAATCTGTTGTTAAATAAAAATACATAAATCGTCTGGTTTTATACTGATTGCACTGGAGCATTCTTTATAAAAAGAAAACTAAAGATAAAACAATGTGGCAGCAGCATCCAAAGCAGTGCTTAACAGTTTTTACGGATCGAAGTCTTTAGAATTCTTTTTTATGAGGATAGGAAAGTGAATTTGAGCACTGACCTGTTATTGTATGTCTTTTGAAGATTATATGAAAATATGATGAAACCGTTTGGATTAAAATGGTTTATTTATTTTTCTGTTACAACAATACAGTCACCAACTGACCTGTGTGCTTTTTTTTAATTTCTTCCAGGGGCCCTGATCAGTGATATCGACTGTGGTCCCTCTGACAGAACACCATCCCCGGCAGGCTGGCCTCACCCCCCTCCCACCTGCCTCCATGTATCCTGAATCTACCACAGACTCCCCCGCTCGACTGTCCCTCAGACAGACAGGCTCACCTGGCATGATCTACAGGTGAGCTCTTTGCATAAACAGATGGGTATATGTCAGATTGAGCGAGCATCACTTTAGAGCAGACGTGGGCAACTTAAATCCCGAGAGCCAAAAGTGGCCCTTAGACAATCTCCATCAGGCCCCCAATATCCTTGGTTTACTAAAACAAACTTAAAAAAAAAGATTGATTAAAAAACAGCAATTTCTTGAGCCTTAAGGAAATTAAAATTAAACATCTTGTGCAAAACTTAAAAAAAACAAAAAAAAAACTTTTTTGTCATTGTGTTTACAAAACTAGATGGAACCTTGAAGACTTAAGCCCCCAGTATACTGCCGCGTACATCCATACGCAGAGGTACGCACGTACGCAGAGGTACGTGCATACCCCCCAGCGTACCCTCCGTGCAAAGCTCAAATTTTTACGACCGCATACGAGTGTCGCACAATAAACTGCCCAGCGACGGACTGTTTTGTATGTGACACCAATGTATTAAATTCCCCTTCTTCATCTCTGATCTGGCCTTTTCTTTTGTTTTTTTGCCAAGAGGCAGTGATCTCTTCCTCCTCCGTTGATGCCATGACTGAAATGGTGAGAAATGGAGGAATTTGTCACGAGCGAATTAAACTCAGGTCCAGCATGGCTGTGAGAGGGTCTGGAGATTTCCTGGTGGGCTGGTCTGATGTGTGGGCTGTAGAGCCAACGCTCTCTGTTTTTTTTATTTTTTAGATCTTTTTATTAACAACATATAAACACAGAACACCGCTGCGGCAGAAATTGCCAGCGCTCGCTTTTTTGTCTTTTTTCCGACCTGTCAATCAATCCAGTAGGCGTGTCAGCAAATGACCAATCGGCGACCTCAATTTGTCTCGAAGGTAAACGCCCCTTGTCTGTGAAGCTGCTCTGCAGCTGCTCGGGGTGTACGCTGGAGTATGAAGACTGAACCCTCTGCGTACAGTACACATGTACATACGCGTGAACTGACGTATGCGGCAGTATAAATATATAAGTTTGTTTTGCATATTTAAGCTAACCTGTATTATGTCGAGTCAGTTTATAACTTATATTCCTAAGGATACTGGAAAGACATATTTTATAAAGCATGCTAAGTATGCTAAAAAAGCCAAAGACAAAAAAAAGACTAAGACAAAGTCTGAAATAAGTCTTCTAGATTATCTGTCATAAAGAACATTTATTTTCCAATTCTCTATGCGGCCCTTTGATTGCTTTAAACGTCTTGATGTGGCCCTTTGGAAGAAAATGTTGCCCACCTCTGCTTTAGAGAGAATGTTAGGATTATGTCTTTTTCTCAATGAAGGCAGCACAGGAGATCTTTTAAAACGAGTGTAGATTTGGTTTAAAATACAAGACTATTTCACACAGCGGAAACTTAGTTTTTAACCTACTTCTGTGATAACTGGGATTTTAATAAAAGCCAAACATGATCAGGTTTTGCAAAATGACAAGTATAACAAAATGTTTTCGCAATAAAACAAGGTGCAATATTATATCACAGTTTACACCTGCCTATTTTTTTTTACCTTTGTGCAACCTTACAGTTAAACTGTTGTGGCTTTTCACCAATACGTTAATGCATTCATAGTAGGACTGTGCAATATATATAAAAATGCAACAACACTGCAAAGATTGCAATAAATCATAGACATTAACTGCTTACCAGTAAAGCTGTTGGCATGTAGGGAAGTGTGGGGGGACTTTCCTGCCCTAAATGCCCACAGCTGACTTAAATGATAGTTCCTAAAACACTGAAGCACACATAATGGTGTGATGCCAGAAGAAAAAGAGATTAATAAAGAAAATGTGGGTTGATTTTAACAATTGTTGTATTTACTATAAGGAATTATATTGCAATTTCATGTTTTCTTAATATAATGCAGCCCTGTCATACCTTTGTTATCTTTAATATGATGCAGAGCAGCCTTGTACATAGATGTGTTACATCGCTTTCACGTTTCATTTGTCACTTTTCATGTCGTTTACAAAGATTTATAGTAGATGTAACTTGTGCAGATCGTTCTGCACTGTGCAAAATTACCAGCATGAGGCGCCAGAGACTGACTGACTTGCATCTTCAAAAAGCATCCTCTCCAATTCTCTCTTCTTCACATTATCTTCATTATGACTGCATTGTTTTGTGATGTGCAACTAAAATGTGTCGGCAGCTGCTGGACCTTTATGATTTAGGAAAATTGGAGAATGAAATGTTTTTGTGGCAAAGGTGGTTTGATGAAGCTTCATTGGAAGATTTGTTAAATAAACATTAGTATAATTCATGTCATCAGTACATCACTGCTATTCAGAGTAATACTTGCTCAAATACAATTTTTATCATCTTTTTCTGTCAGTAAATGCAGTATTCAACAGAGCTGACGTCCTAAATTGAACCTGGAATTTTTACAGTGCTTAACATCAAATAGTTTTCTGTGGTACTTCTGTACATAGCAGACATAAAGTTACTAAATATACGAGTGCCATTCTGCAATGCTCATATTACTCAAATACAATATTAATAACATCATTTGCTATTTTTATATACCGTACTTAGTGTTTGAGTAGGAGTGTTCTTGGTTGGTAATGTTTCAGCAGTAAATGCACATTGCTTCTGAAGTATTCTGCCGCAGCAGTGTAAATGTTAGATGCTCCGTGCTGCCACAGCCTTGCTTGTTAGCTTGTGGTAGAATTTACTTCAGGAAATGTTGTCACTGCTTTTCAAACTGTGTAAGGGAATCTCCTGACAAAATAAAAGATGGGTAAGAAAACACGTTTTGGTTTTATCAAAGAACGCTACAAGAAATATTTTCTCTTAAATAAAAATGCCAATTTATTTAATTTGCAGTGCCATTTTTAAAAGCTTTGCGTCTATATTTTATTGCAAAACTATTTGCGTAAAAAAAAAAGTCAATAAATAGAAAATCAGATTATGCTCAAGGTTTGATTTGATCTTTAATGTGATCTGATTAAAGGGATTTTATCTGTACAATAACTGAGCCATTTTATTTATTTAATATTTTAAGCTTTAGTTATAAATGTATAAAATATAATCATTTGATTGGTTTGCAGTGCAGGGATTTTACTTGTTTTGTTTGAGGTAAAATAAAATGTTTCTGTCACTTTTTGTTGTTGTTATTTATTGCCTCTTTGTTTATTCTTGTTTTGTCATCCTTATAATGAGGCTTTTTATCAGCTATCATCAGATATGTGTTAGAATACATATCAAAGCTTTAACCATCTTTGTTTATTGCTGTTGAAATAAAGATGTTAGATGTTATGTCAATTATCAAAGCAACAATTATCCATGTGACTGGATGTAACTGTAAAACAGAGCTGCATTCGGACCCCAAAAAATCTGACCCAACCCAGCCCCCAGCCCGTAGCCATCATTTCCGAACCCCACCCGGACCCGACAACTTAACAGTAATTACAGGTTCGAACCCCACCCCCAACATTTTTAATTAAGCTTTGACTGCTTATATAGTTATTAACGGTCGGCGGACACGCGCGGCTGAATAAAAGGGGCAGAAGATCAGAGCTGAGGGGGTGTTTGTCTTTTTCATGGCCGTCAAAGCGCATTAAATCCCTGTTTCTGCCTGCATTCTGCATTATTCAGACACGGACCCTGCTCTGACATGTCTGCTTTGGGATCTCATCTGTTTGGGTCATTGGCCGTGTGCGTCCACTGAGTGCAGCGGCTGAACGTCCATTTGGGCGATGGATCGCTTCCTGGCAGTATAGTCCCATCTGAAGCTTAACTGAACTTTATTTTACCTCTTTCAAGGCCCGTCAGCTCGTGGTCAAATGGCCGCTTGCTGCTGGCGATGGTATGGCAGGCCACGCTGCCATATAATTGAAATGTATGGCAAGCCATGTTGCCATATAATTGGATCGCCAGCCGCCCGCGTCCGCTGACACAATCTAAAGTCCGACTCCGACCCGGCCTGCCCATCCAGCACAGTATTATGGCCGGGCCGGGCTTTGTGCCCGGGTTAGAAAGGACAGCTCTACTGTAAAGCAGGTTTCTACATTTTCATGTAGAAATCATTTCATTTGATGGCTATTTCTTGTAAAAAAAACATGCTTCATGGACACACAATCACTTGTAATTGCACATTTACATGACGTTCTTGCAAACAGTTGAAAGTCTTTTTTGGTGTTTTGTGGTCTGTCAGGATCTTTTTTGGAACAAACTGTTTTTTTAAAGCTGCAGTTAATGGATTCTCTATCATCTCAACAGAGTATTCTCTTTTTCCTGCTTTGCATTCAATGTTTGGCTTTTTTTCCGCTATGTCAAACTTTTCACCACTAACTCTTTATTTTCCTGCCTTTATTAACCAAAGCTTTTCCTTCTCCTCCTTTTCCTCCGATGCCTCCAGCGCTCGTTATGGGAGCCCCAAACGGCAGCTGCAGTTCTACAGGTACCCCGTCTGTAAACGAGTCGGTCTTTTCATTGTGATGTAAACAAAGTTCAGATTTTATTTTTGTTTATGTGAATTGTTTGGTTGTAACGTATATTGATATACGTTGTTGGGTTTTGCATCTACATGCCATTTTTAGAACATCTTCTATATTTCATTCTTTTGTGGTAACCTTGCTGAAAAGACTTGTTCTGTCATTTAAAACCATCCCTCCATCCTCAGCAGCATAGATAACACACCATCTAATATTTAGCTGCCATTGCATATCCAGCTTAAACCTGATAGGGAGGATGATGGATTTTATTACAAGGTTTCTCAAAAAACCTTTGACTCAACAAACACTGTCTGCATTATTTTTCCCCCTATTCCTGATTTTTACATTTGTTTTCCCAGGAGTGACATTTGAGATTCCTACTACTTTAAGCCTCAAAAATCTCCTTGATTTAGGCTCACATCCTTTACTAAATTGCTTTTTACTTTCTCAGACATAGCAATTTTTAACTTTTTAATTTTTAGTTATTGGTAAACTGCTTCTGTTGACTCTATCATGTCTTCTTGAAATCAGAGAAATCATTTAGGTCGTTTTTGGGGATGAAAAGGCGCTTTCATTAACTAGACCACGAGCTCCTAAGCGTTTAGATGGTCAGTCTACTTTAGAGCACGGATCATATTTTATGGTTATAATATCAGGCCTTATTCTGCTGATGTAGTTATAAAAACCCCTGACTATGTGGATGTGCTTGTAATGAGCTCACTATCAGATATTTTATTTAATTTTTTTATCTTGGCGCCTTGTACATTTCTGTCCTTTTAAAGTTCAAAATGTCTAATGAGCTGTTTTTCTGGCTTACATGGAGGGGATCAATTAAACCCCCTTTCTGTGGGATGATGCTGGAAAGGAAAGTTCAGCTCTTATTTGGGCAGCTGTGGCTGAGTGGTTAGAGCAGTCGCCCTCCAATGGGAGTTGGGGGTTCAATTCTACCACTATCCAGTCGCATGTTGAAGTGTCCATGGTCAAGTCACTCAACCCCTCATTGTCTCTGATGTTTGTCCCATCGGTGTATGAATGTGATCTAAAGCACTGATTAGTTTCTTTAGAAGGATTTGTTCCATTAGCTTTCTACATATGTAACAGAATTAATGGGTAATTGAGGGCACAGATTGTGTTATAAAGCCCTTGGAGTATCTTGATTAGATAGAAAGGCGCTATATAAGTACAGTCCATTTATTCATCTCAACATGTTATTGGTTATACAGACTGTATTTCGGTGAATAAGTACTATTGTTCATGCTTTACTTTGCTGTGATAAATTCCAACTTTTGCTCTGTCATACTAAAACATCATACTGAATGCTGTCTGCATTTTATTTATTTATTTTGTTTGTTAAATTGTTTTATGTTTATTTACCCAGGTTTCATTTGAAATTTACTCAGTATTCACAAAATTCATAAAAACGAAAGATCCAACAATTTGTATTGAGTTATCATGTTGTGGTATCACTTAGAGATCTCAATTATTTGAAAGACCTTAACTAGACTGATAAGATACTTTGAACTTGTTGAATTTGCTTTTCCATTTACACCCTCTAATGGTTTGAACCTTACCAAGATAGTTCTTACAGTGGTCTATCATTTTTACTAGGGATGCACAATAATATCAGCATGGTATCGGTATCAGCCGATGTTAGCAATAAAGTTAAATATTGGACATCGGCCATTCCATCAAAATAACTCACTGATATAAAAGGCTTCTGTTTTAAGTTATTTTTTAATTTAAGAAACGGTGAAGTTAATGCACGTTAATGCTATTATTGCACTACTACTTATATACTTTTCACTTGTTGCTTGTGAACAGGTTGAGTTAAGATTTGTGAAATTTTACAAATTTGCACTGTTCCAGTGTTGTCATTGTGTTGGAGAGAGTAAATGTCATGAATAAATTTGACATTAAACATAATCCAAGTTGAAGTGTTACATCATTTTCAGCCCCCTTTATGGCATCTGTATTTGGTAGCAGGCCAAACTGACAAAGACCATGCAGAATAATGTAGTATTTTAATTCCACAGCAGAGAAAGTTATGTAGTCTCTGTAAGTTGGTCTAGGAAAAAAAATGTTAGTACTGTTATTGGTTATTGGCCAATTCAGTTTTAACATATCGGATATCGGCCAAAAATCCAATATTGTGCATCCCTAATATTTACTTGTATAAAAATTTTAAAAAATCATTAATATATTTGGCTTTGTGTGTGTGTGTGTGCGCACGCGTGTGTGTGTGTTCTGTATTGTGAATACGTTGCCTCAGACCTTCAACTTATAAATTGTCAAACACACTTGTAAAGTTTTGTACCAGTTAAAAAAAAAAAAACTATATTTATTTAAACTATAGTGTTACTTTACTGTACGTCATTCACTGAATGATTTTTTTTACCTCCATATATTTTAGAATGCACCAAACATTTTTTGTATTTTGAGAAATTTCATGTCTTGGTGTAAAATTTAAACTTGAATTGCAGCTATGGTTTCAGTGATTACTGGTGTTACTGGTCTCACAAGATGTCAAAATAGCCACATGGAGGCAGAAACATGCCTGTTAATGCCTTCCACATCAGCTCAGTGATGTAAATTCAGTCATCTCTACCTGTCAGCCAGGACACTCAGCAGATGAGCGTGTGCAGCCCAGGTTATTGTGACTTTTCCTGTGCACACTGAAGCACATTTCCATCTAAAAAGGTGGTGCCAAAGATACAACAGACAAAAAAAAAAGACCTCGAGTCAAACTACAAGCAGACGAAAAACATTGAGACTTGCTTCTATCAGCATTTGGATAATTGATCAGGAATCAGAAGGACACAAAAAACCATGTCCAGTTGCTGGTGTAAAAGCTAACTTTATTTATTTTTTCTTCTTGTTTTTAGAATAGACAGTTAACAAACCAGTACATAAGTACCACTTGGCTGTGGTGAAAACTGTAGACTCCTGAGTGGAACGCTTTGATACAGCTGAGCTATGAACACCGGTGTGCACATGCTCAAACGGTTGCTTACATAGTCGAGGCAAAGCATGAACAACTACGGCTTAAAGCCTGCATCCAGAAAGACAATGTGTCAATTTACAGCAGTCAACATATGCAACCCAGGACACTGGGTGACTTGAAAAGTAGTTTTTATGTTATGGACAAAGATGAATTAGTAAAAGTCTATGAAATCATAGACACAAAAGCATTTCAATAAGCAGGACTGCTAAGTTCTGTGTGGAAGCCTTATGATGATGCAATCTGTAATTTTAATACTCAACATGAAGACAGTTTTATAATTATTCGCTTGAAGAAGTGGGAAACTGTGTGTTTGTGTATGCGTGCTTCCTACGCTCACACCGTCCACCCTTTATTGTCCAGCTCTTAGCATTCTTTCCTGTGGAACAACAATCAGAGGCTTTTAGAGCAAAAAGCTTTTGTGAATAATTCAGGGCTGATATTATTTGCTGCGGTTAGCAGAAACAAGACGCACCACTAAACGACATAAATGGATTTCTTCCACGAGATCTTCTAGGGGAGGGGAGACGGAGGAGAGGTGTTGGTGCTGGTGCTAGAGAATGGACTGAGCAGTTAGGGGAGGGATGCACTCTCTGATTCACTAATTGCTTTAGGCATTTCCTAGTAGGACACTCCCAGTTTGGGTGGACCTGCTTCTTGATTGTCTGCAGTGTGTGTTTATAAGAGCAAACTGACACCAGACAATCTCGCTCATGAGCCGACCCTCAAGAAATCGGGTGAGTTTCAGGAAAGAATTGCTCTCGCATACGTCAAGTGTGTTTGTCTGCGTGCAGGTTGTGTGTGAGAGAACTTCATGCAAAGAGAGTTTGTGTGTGTGTGGTCTGCATGTAGCCCAGCCTGAAGTCTCCTGAATTTATTTTCTGTCTACGTGCAGCCAAACCAGGTACATTTACGACAAATTTTGAGATTTGGTCATACTTGAAACTGATCTTATGCACAAATATATGAATACATCTTTTATCAGATAATTTAGTATTGATATCAGTAACAGATATTGGGTGCAAAAAATAACTGTGATATTTAATTTGAGGTTGCTGTTGCTTTAAATCTTTTTTTTTTTATTTTTTTTTTAGATTTTAGAGGTTTATTGTCAGTATTAAGCTCTGTGAGATGCTTTGCTTGAAAACAAAGATCTGACGCATTTGCTCGTTTCTTGCATAGATAATTTACCATTTAGCCTTTTTATAAACTACTGTATGTGAATGTTTTGTTTTATAATTGGAATTCATTGATTGTAATTTGATTTGAATCTTAATCTGTTTTGAACTGAATTTGATTTATACATTTTACTATTTTTTTTCTTTGTATGAGATCCTTGCAGACTTCTGCTGTGTATTGGAGCTATGATTGATTTTAATAATGTTTTACAATTGTTCTATTGGTCAGTAAATATTTAAAGGATCAGTATAGTGTAGAGCTTAAGCTACTATGATTCAATATATCGCTGCCTTTTTGTTATATTTGAGCAAATATTTGATTTATCTTTTTTTTTAAGTTATCTTGGGTATTTTTTATAAATATTTTGTCAAATCAGCTGCAAGGAAATAGAGTTTTAAAAGAGATTAAGCCAAAACAACAAGTGTTACTTAGTTCTATTATGAAGTTAAATCATTTTTATCCTGTTTTAAGCAGCTCTATTCAATTGTCATTTAAAATTTTTGTTTGTTTTGATTAAAATGTAGATTTTTAGTATATATGTTCACTGTATCTTTGAGTAATGTTATCTTTTAGTTTTGCGTGTTGTACAGTTGTCGTCTCAATGTGATACACTGCCGTTACTGAAAAAGGGGTTTTGTGGTCTGTCCTTTCTGCTGTGTTTGGTATTAAGTTGCTTTCTTTTATTGATGATTCAGCTGACACAGTGCTGCCCTCTGTTGAATAATTTCAGGTAGATACTTTTGATAGACCTAAAATATGAAGGGACGAGAAAGCATGTGACGTAGAAGAGCAGAAACAGCTGGAAACACTGCTAGTTGAAGCTTTCTAAATTTACTGATCTTGAAATTGAGCTCTTCAAGGATTTATGACAAATATTGTTCAGTTGTTTGGCTGTTTTCTTGTTCCTTATTGTGTTACGCTCCCAACAGGCTTGTTGCACCTTTGTATTTAAGTTTAAATTCTGTACTTTTAGCAAGTTGCTATGCCTTTTTATTAGTCACCTCAGAAACAGCTATGGGAGCATACCTCCTGATTTTGCTTGGTGCATGTTCGAATGTCTCCCCTTTTACCAGACAGCATGTGTCCTTTTTAGTCCTGCTCTTTGCTCACCAGCAAGTCGATCACCTGGATGCTCCCCCTTAGTGTAACCCTGCCGATATGCACCTGTAAGGGGAGGGTGGTGCTGGGCTATGTTGTGCGACTCTGATTACAGGATGCATGGCCATGTGCTGTCCCAAGCAGGAGCGCTTTTTTTTTTATGGGAGCAGGTGCTATTTAAGGAGGTGACTGTGCCCTGACAGCTCCTCGCTTAGTCCGTGGCACTTTATTATTTGTTGCACGGGTCAAACCCAGCATCACAAAAAAGAAGAGAAACAGGAAGGGACAGGGGGAGCATGTTTTCGGGAGGGTATACCGGTGGCTCCCGGGGGCCTCCAGTCAAGCGCAGGTCCAGTTATTGTCCTCCTGAAAATCCTCAGATTCCCAAACCGCCAGCGCCAGGCAGCGGTGTTCGGAAGAGCAGCAGCAGCGGCAGCGGCAAGATGCTGTCCATGTCATACAGCGAGAGCATCCGGAGCGGGATCAACCGCTACCACTCGGACCAGGGGCTGAATCAGCCCCCGTCCAGGCCCACGGACCAGGTTGAGCTGCAGAGGCTGCGCGAGCAGAGGATCGCCGCTCAGATTAAGAACATGGAAGACTTCCTGAAGATGAATGGCTTAGCCCTGGAGGAATGTGTGTCTTTTCAGACAGGCATGAAGTACAGGTAAGAGAGTGGAGGAGCAGGACAGGGACTGCATAACTTCCTGGACTGGGGCAGGGGTGTGTGCTGAGAGGCAGCAGGTGAAATCATCTTTGTTCTTGAAGAGGTTTAAAAGTTTGAGTTCTCCTAAACACGTGTGTTTTCCTAACCCTGTTCTATGGAGGCTTTGCTTTCTGAAACATATACGCCATTGCAACATTTCTACCTGCTTCTTTTCTGATATCACCTCAGCCTTGTTCTGTCCTCTGGTCAGCCTGCATTCATGCAACGATACCTGGGTCCAGGTTTTATTTTAATCATCTAGGTCGGTGGCATATTTGCCCAACTATGTGAGAAGGACAGACTGTTCCATAAGGATTTATCTGGCCTCATAAATTCACACACTTCGCTCGATCACACAGTCTTCCTTTCCTGTTGATCTGACCTTTATAGTTCATTTTTCAGATAATTGTCATCAGCATACTCGTAGGGTGTTTAAAAACACCAAATCTATACATTTATTAATACTACGTTAGATATGTTGCAGATATTGCTTATTTTTTGTAATGACATTTGAGAGGGTTATTTTATTTTTGTGCCTATTTTAATATTGTAATATATGAAGCTCTTCTAGACATTGAAAATAGGGATGCACGATATTGGATTTTTGGCCAATATCCGATATGCTGATATGTTAAAACTTATTTGGCCGATAACCGATACTAATATTTTATATACTTCCATTTGTCAGAACATAGCTCTCTTATTTAGGCTTATTTGCTACCAAAATTGTGTAACAGCTGTAAGCGCTGGTGACATATATTCAGTGACAGACATATGATATGCATTGCACTTTAACTTATATTAAGTGAAAAGTGTTAAATGCTATTTATTAGCATTAGTCACCTGCAATGCTGTCTCACTTGTGGAGGCTTGTTCCAGGTTCCTAGCTTTTTCAAAAAAAAAAAAAAAATTAATTTACCCTTTATTTATACAGGTAGTCTCATTGAGCCACGAGAACTCATTTTCAAGAGAGACTTGTTTTTTTTAGGCAGCAGATGGTGGGGGTTAAGGGCCTTGCTCAGGGGCCTAGAGTGGGGCGAATGAGGGTGGAGGGAGGTGTGGGTGTTTCACCTTTTCCACCCACATTTTGATGTTGACGGTACCGGGAGTTGAACCTGCGACTTTCCGATCACAGGCCCATCTTCTAACCGCTGCACCACCACACCCCCACAGCTGCAGTGTGGGATCCTCTGCACTCTTGTGCATGAAGGACAGCCTTTTAAAGTTCAAAGTTTTGTCTATCCATTGTACCGTAAGACCACTCATGCTAACGGGGCTAACATGACGTCCAAATGTCTGTGGTAATACTCACCCAAGTGCTATTGGCTATTAGCTTCTCAATGACATTGGAAATTACAGCATGTAACTCGGGTAAGGCTACGTTGGAAAAATATCTCCAACTGGGTACGATGTAGCGAGGCTCAAATCTTCGGAATCTGACAATAAATAAAAAAACTTCCACACCGCTGACATTTTGACTTCTTCCTCTCCGCCATAAGATCAGGTAGGTGCGCGTAAAGTCATCAGGTTGTGCTGCCGCTGCAGGCATCCTTGTCACTGGGTTGTCATACAAAAACAGTGCCTTTTATATCAGTGATTTATTTTGATGGAATGGCCTATGTCCGATATTGAACTTTAACGCTAATACCGGCCGATACCATGCCGATAATATTGTGCACCCCTAATTGAAAATAGTATTGTATTACAAATATCATACAAAGCATTTTGTTTAAAAAAACAACAACATTTATACCAAGTCAAGATCCAAACGAAAGAGTCCAAAAGCAGAATGTAAAACTTGTATTTTTATATGTTTAGTTTTTCTGAGCATCAGGTATCATGTATGCCTTTCTAATTGGCCTGACATGCTATATGTAGCTAGACAGACACTTTAAAGCATCTGCTCATTTGGCACTAAACCAAATAAGCTATTTCATGGACTGTTGAGCTGACAGAGCAGCAGGCTCAGCGTCTGTTGTGTTGGCTTATTAAAGCCTGTTGGGCTGATATTGTTATTGCTAAAGGGTATGGATAGTGTTCATCACACAGAGGCATTGCTGCTGTTGTTATTCTCTCAAAGCAGTGACTAGAACACAGGTTTGGTTGGCCTTTACCAGATACTCCTGTCCTCTGCAGACAGTGTTGTGTGTCACCTCTTATACTTATTTTCCTGCTGTGTAAAGCTCTGTTACTAGCCCATGACAGGCTCAGATGAACTTCTGGGAGCTTGTAATAGTTTAGTTTGTAGTTGTTTGAAAAAACTTTTTTTTAATTTTTGTAGTTTCTTACCTTTGATGTTTTTATTTTCTTAATAGTAGTTATTTTAATCAGGTAAGAAAAATTTATTGTTTTATTTTTGTGGACCTGTTATTAACCTTGTGCTTTGGTTACCAGTTAGCTAATCTAACAGGGGAAGTGTTTCCAGGTTGCCCCGTACCCCGAATTTGATCATCCGCAATTTTGTAATTAGCTCCGCAACTTAGGTCCACAAGTACATGTAACCTCTGACTCAAGCTCATCATTATTTCAGGTGTGTGGTCTGGAAGGTGAGCCAGCTCAGTCCCATTTACATGAACCACTCTTGTTTCTTGAGAGTACAGGTTAAAATGTATTATTCTGCCCTCTCCGGCTCACGAAGGTCTCTGGGTGTTAGTTTTCATCCACAGCACATAGCTTAAGAAGCAAAAGTGTTCTCAAGAAATCTACATATTTTCTCATCATAACAGAATTAGTCAATATTTTAAATTGTACCAACAAGTATCTTTGATATTAATTATAGTTATCCATCCATCCATCCATCCATCCTTTATCTTCCGCTTGTTCCAAAGTTGGGTCGCGGGGGCAGCAGCTTGAGCAGGGCGGTCAAGACATCTCTTTCCATAGCCACCTCTTCCAGCTCTGTTGAGAGGATTCCAAGGAGTTCCCAGGCCAACCAAGAGACATACTCAGTCTCTCCAGTGTGTCCTGGGTCTTTCCTGGTCTCCTCCCAGTCATACATGCCTGAACCACCTCCCTAGGGAGGCGCTCAGGGAGCATCCTTTCCATATGTCTGGAGGAGCAGTGGTTCTACTCAGAGTTTCTCCTGGATAACTGAACTTCTCACCCTATCTCTAAGGGAGCGTCCTGCTACCCTTTAGAGGAAACTCATTTGAACTGCCTGTATCCACAATCTTGCTCTTACGGTCACTACAACTCTAGGTTTTTAATTCTTATTATAAATATTAAACAGTTCAAAGGACTTTAAAGTGAAAATAGTTGTTTTCTCTATGTTGCCCCAAAAATGTAGAACTAGCGCAAATGAGTTTCATTCGACCAGCAGTAAACTTTGCCTAGCCTTTAAATCGTCTCAATTGAAAGTTCAAGGTTGTAGATAAAGGAGCCAGCTAGAGTTCAGAAAGGCGAGACAGGAAGTGTTGTGTCTCCCAGATTACATACGGAGTGAGTATAGATTTCTTGAGTGACTTAAGACTAATGGACCTATTAATGACATCCATTTATATGTTTCTAGAAAATTATATTTGACCATCAGTGTACTTCTATGAGGAGCACATCTTTTTCTACTCATTGTGAAAAGCATTAATGTTATAGATTGTTTGAGCTTTCTGCAGTAAACTGTAAATACACATATCTCATATTAGAACTGTTTTTGATCCACTTGCTTAGGTTGATGTTTTGTGCTCTGTATTTAACTTTATGAATGCTGCATTAAGCAAATCCTGACCAGTAGGAGGCAGAAATATGCATACAGTACTACATTTAAATCCAGTGCCAATAACCCTGGTTTATAGAGATGTTATATATGTGACACTGTTCCTAAATGTTCCATTGTTTTAACAAACTGCAGACAATAGACACATATTAGCAATATTTTTCTGTTTTGTTTTGTCTTAACCTTTTTCCAACCCCTTTGACTCTTTCTGCCTGTCATTCAGTTTTACATTTACATACTGTGAAGCATTTCTAAACGGAGACAAAAAAAACTTTAGTTTTAGAGTTGCAGACTACTTTTCTGTTCTCTGTGCAGCACTATGAACAACCTTTTTATACCATTATTCAAATGGACTAACTAGTCTAAAAGTGGTGATTAATAAAGATTGGAGAGGAATATTCATTATATTATAAATAAATTGGTTCAAAATAAAGAACTAGAAACTAAAATATAAATTTGTCCATTCAATTTCCACACGGTTAGGATGGGATGAATTTACAATTTAATTATGAACCAAAATGTACTTAAACAACCCAAAAATGTTAATTTATACAATGAAGAAGCTGAAGTAACAGACTGTTTAAGCAGAAAATAGATTTTAATCTAAACATAAAAAGTTTGACATTGCCTTTCTAGACGTTTTAATTGTTACGCACCTTTGTGTTGAAGCTGTAAATTAAGTTTAAAAGCAAGTCTAGGAAAATACGACCTAATTTAATTGAATTGAGTTCCAGTTTAGTTTGTTTATGTAGCATCAGTTCACAGCAAGTTTAGTTGAAATTTAAACATATGCAGTTCAGGTAAGTCATATAAAGTATGGAACAACTGAATTGTACAAAATAAATTAAACATTTACACAATGACTAGCAAAAAGTTATAGCTCATATCATTTGATGTGGGGTTAAAAATATCTTGAACAATTATCTTACCTGTTCTAGATGATCAGTTTGATGGGCTAATGGCTAGTCTGAGAAGGGCCAAGACCAAAGTGAATTGCTGCCATCTTGGCTCCAATCAAAAAATCAATTGTAACAATTGTTGACTTCTCTAGTTATTTTGAATGTAAATAGTGGCAGTAGCAGCTGTCTGTAGCCCTTCCTGTTCAGATAATAACATTTCTGCTGACATAAGCATCTAATCAAAGTTCATGCTCCATCATCCATGTACAAAATCCAATAATGGTCAGTCAGGTAATCTGGACAGTTTTTTTTTTTTTTTTTTTTGTGGAAAGACGTTTTGCCCTCTATCCAGAGAAAAAGTCCCAAGTAAACTATTTTCCCCACTAAGCTGTCTTGTCTCCATCGACCCCTCCCAGGCAGGCAGCCACAGCCAAAGTGGTTCAAGACATCAAAGTTCATGCTCAATCATCTGACGACGGGGGACAGGACAGCCCCCAGAAACCATCTTATCACCAGCAAAGTGGTTGGTCCACTAAAGGAGTGTACTGCTTAGTGGGGAAAACAGTTTACTTGTGACTCCTCAGACTGATGAAGCCCTCCGGATAGAGGGTGAAACATCTTTCCACAAAAAAGAAACTGTCCAGATGACCTGATTCACCATTATTGGATTAGCATCTAATGTGAAATTAACAAATGTGTAAAAGTTTAAAAATACCTTTCATAAGAAGGCTATATGAAAAAGTTAAACCTATAGTTGTTTTAGAACAGTGGCAAACTATTCCAGCTAAAAGTAGCCATTAGCTTATCAGAGTTAAACTTTTTATCTTTATTCTGAGGCCATTCAAAGAGTTATCTACAACAGGTAGGATATTATTTTTTTTTATAAATTTTCTATAGAACCCCACTTCAAAATATCTCAACTGTTTTTATAAGGTCAAGTAACTAAGTATTTAAAAAAGCAAATAATTTAGTGATTAACAGATGCAGCTTTTTTATTAACTTAATAATCTATTTAATTGTGTACTCATCACTTTACTGCCTACTGGTAGTTTCCTTGTGGAAAAGAGTTGATAGTTTGTGTCCACTGGGTGGTGCAAATGCTCCACTCGAAACAAAGTACCACCATCCAATCCCTCCTACTGTAGCCTCTGAGTGCATCATTCTTTGCACTCCTACACTGTTGAAAATTCTGTGACATTAATCTTTATCAGTTTCTTCCAAGCACAGTCTGTTATTGAAACCTGGGTGAGAAAATGACTAAAGCTATTTAAAGTGAAAGCCAGATAAGGCGACAGTTTGGAGGAACCCTCCTGTTAATAAATCATTTTCCTTTGCTGCAGAGCATCTTTCAAACATGATTTGGTTTGGGTTGAAACGACTGCCTTTGTTTCTTTCTCTCTCACAGAATGCAGAAATCTATGCATTCATATTTATTTATTGCTTATATACACACATAAACCTTTTGATGATGAAAAAGATAAATCTGCTTCCAGGCTGATGATATTATTCACCCAGTCTCAGCAGCTTTGCAGCCTGCGTTTCAGTCTGGGCTACTGTGACGTTTTTCTTCAGGCAATCCCCGACTCGAGCTAAATTTAGCTCCCAGTTAGTATCTCCAGCTGCAGCTGGATCCAGCTGAGCGGGCTACACATTAACCCATTCATGCCTGAGGCGCACTCTAAGCATGAAAATTGCAGTACATATGTTTTATGTCAGGTCTCAATGTGTTAACCTGTTCATCCACTCTTTTTTTTACTTGAACCCTGCTGGCTTCACGTCTTGCAATTTTAATGAACGCTGCACAGCGTCTGAGCTTTATCTCAAGCGTAGGAGATGATGTTGTGGTGGAGTAGTATGGATTAGGTTTCCACTGGTGACATCTCCAGTTCCTCTAAAAACGAACTTTGGCCGGCCCGTTCTGACAGCTTGTCAAAATGTTCTAGTCAGAACTGTAGCGTGGGCACAAGAGGCAGAAACGTCAGGGATTAGACAGTTTTTTTCTATATTCTTTGTGTTTTCATGTAAACTATCTTAGTACCTTGAGTAAACATTAAAACTGTATGAAGTATTACAATATTTTTTTCTTGTTTTTAAGTTTTTTAAGGCATTTTTCTTTGCCATTTGAAGGAATTTCTTCCTTGGACTTCACGAGTCGTCTGTGGCGTTTGGGATTGCTTGTAGTCCATCATTGTTTCTTCAAATGCAGCTTCTTCAAAATAGTATAATCTTTCAATTGTTGCTCAAATGTTAGATTTGAAAAGAGTATTTTCTCTTAAGTGATTTGTCTTGTTTCAATAATGTCACCACCAGCACAAAAAATAAATAGGAAGGGTATTTGCTTATTTTTCGTTTTGTTTTGTCTTGTCTTCTTTTCATGCTGCTGCTTAGTTTGACTTGAAAACATTTAGAAGCTTTTTTTTCTTATTGATAACTGATTATGCTTCACATTTATGTTCATTTGCATTTATTCTAAACTGCTTTTATTTCTCTGTTTCATAACCATGGTTTCATATTTTAAATAAAAATCCTAGCATTACTCACTTCATCGAGTTAGGAAAAAGTGTCTTTAAGTATGTGAGACTTTATTTTCTGTAGGGCTGAACGATTTTGGAAAATATTCTAATTGCAATTTTTTTACTGCAATATTGTGATTTAATATGCAATTATTTTTCAATGTCTTCTTCACATGTATTTTTCAGCAAACACAAGCAAGAAATCAATCTGTTTCAGTTGCAAAAAACTGCACTGTTTTCAGCTCCTCTGCAACTTTGTGTCTGCATTTCTTTGTATAGCTCCGGTATAGTAACTTGGTTAAAATGTGTGTGTGAGGGTATTCTGTACTGCCTATCCATTGTGTTCACCAAAGCCGTAAACCCAGGCTTGGACACTATATTAATGGGCATCATGTTTTTCAGTATGAACTCCGTTATTGCTTAAGTTATTTCTGCGTGCTGTTTCAAATTATCCAACATTTTTCAGTCAGGTCATCTGGACAGTTTCTTTTATTGTGCTGAAACGTTTCACCTTCGATCCAAAATGATCCGGAAGGATTATTGAGCATGGACTTTATCACTGACCGAACTGTTTGAAGGTACTACCGTAACATACACATTATTACTGTAACAAAATTAGAAACAACAAAGTCCATGCTCAATAATCCAGGTATACAATCCAACATTTTTTAGTCAGGTCATCTTGTCAGTTTCTTTTTTTGTGCTGAAATGTTTCACCTTTGATCCAGAAGGCTTCATCAGTCAAGGAAACACAAACACAAAACTGTTTCTTCCCCCAACAGCTTACTCCAAAGTGGAACAAACCAGTTATGTTGGTGCTAAGATGGTCTCTTTGGCACGCCCCCTCCTCCATTGCCGGCCCTCTTCCTTGTTGACAATCGTGTCACACTGGTTGAAAACAATAATCCCTGTCGCCTGGTACTTTGCTAAACTTGAAGATGAAGCACTGGTCGTTGGCATTCTAGTCATGCAACTATCGTAAATGGCTTTGTGGTGTTTTTTTTGAAGTGTTGATAAAGATTTGTGGTGTTATTTCGAGAGGTAGCAACAGCAGCAAGGCAGGCTCTGCACAATTCATGTCGTTGCTCAGCGTCTTCTTTTTATAGCCAAAATAATTCCAAACAACAGACGTGCTGCCGCTCTTTGGTACCAAACGTTCAGATGAGTCAGCTTCTGTCGAGCCTGATGCCATTGTGCAACCTGTTAAAGAAAGTGTTGACTTCTCCCGCTCCCTGCTCTGCTTTGCTCCACTCACTTACAATTCATGTAACCAGACCATGTGACCAGTCAAATCGCAGCCTTTGCAATTAGAAAATCTTGTTTCATCATATCACAATATTATTGCAAATGCAATAAGTTGTTCAGCCCTAATTTTCTGAGGCAGTTTTGCTTCATTGTTTTTTCATGGTTTG
Organism: Nematolebias whitei; assembly: GCF_014905685.2. Taxonomy (NCBI): domain Eukaryota; kingdom Metazoa; phylum Chordata; class Actinopteri; order Cyprinodontiformes; family Rivulidae; genus Nematolebias; species Nematolebias whitei. The sequence continues at coordinate 32,181,255 of NC_056504.1, forward strand.
TTTGCCGGTAAAATGCATAATTTGGTATATTCTCAAAGACCCTACGGTCACAGTTTTTTCCCTTCATCATCATTGCCTAATAATTCAAATGATCACATCTATTGTTTAATTTAACAATGAATATTGAATGGGATCAGCTGTTTGATGTTTTATTTAATTAATCAGTGTTTTTCTACTGAGAATTGTCGTTTGTTGGATTATAAAGTTCTTGTAGAGCGACAGTTTCCCCCTAACTTCATGTCATTTTTCCTTTAAAATTTGTCTTTCATTTCACCCATATGAAGCTAATCAAAAATACTGCATGGTGTTGAACAAAAAGGTGTTGGATGGAAGCAGGTGATTATATTGATTTATTGTCGGATGGAGCAGAAACACCAGCCACAGCTCAAATGTTTTCCAATATGTTTTCTCTTGTTCATTTGGCTCAGACATTGTTAAACATATTGACTGAAAGCTAATTATTGTCAGTTAAACTGCAAAGTTGGGAACTTAGCAAAGCTTAATTATTTATTGAGTGATACAGCCTATTGAATTTTCCCAAACTGCTGATCAGAGATATTTAGACTTTTGTTGTTACTTTGATTAGTCTGGTCAGATTGCTGCAGAGAAATGATGCAGAGAACCACCATGGTGATTGAGTTTAAACGTGACTTATTCGCCTATAAATTTAACGAGGAGTTTTTTTGTGATGTAAAACATACCAATACTTAACGTCCTTCTTAATGCATCAAATATGCTGCATAAGTGTAAATTCTCCTAATGTGCTCTTGTATTGTATTTCAAGTTCCATAGACAACTGGAGTTATTACAGATTAAAGTTTAAACGTTGTACTTTAATTTCTATTTCTTCAGTTAAAGAACACGTAGCTGAAGTGTTTTTTATTCACAAGTCTGAAGCTGTTCTGGTGAAGAAAGCCCACTGAAGCTTTTCATACATTTCTATGGTTTAGTGGGCGTTGTGAATTTAATGCAGAGGGAAATTTCCAGTTTCACAGAAATGCAGCAGAACATGTTTTCGTTCTATCGCAGGTGCTGTGCTAAAATCTTGATCATACTTCAGACTGTAGTCGGTCTACTTGAGAAACTTTTAAAGCATATTTCATTTGTTTCCTTTTGACTCTTGATGCTGGCGTATTTCCATATTTTTCATTTTAAAATGAGCTAAAAGTGTGTTTTTTGTATTTTATTTTCTTCTGATGCTTTAATTAACTCATATTCACATTTCTTTTGGTCACTGTGAAGACACGGAGCACTTCTGCACAACTCTTATCAGCAAGAAGCTTATATTTTGTTGCCTGCCTTTCTCCTTTGTTTAGTTTTGTGTAACAGTTCTGTTTACTGTGATGTACTCCTCTAATTTTCTACTTGCTCTAAAAGCATGGACAGAAAAGGAATTTTCTGCTCCTAGAATTTTAAGATTAGGGATTTAACGGCTATCTGACTTGTTTTTGTGTTTTGCAGGTAGAGGCCATTTAGGGTCACAGAATCAGCAGCCAAGAATGAAATGGGAACCTTCTGTTTGATAAACTCAGTTTAACCCTTTTCGTCTGGTCTGTGTGCACAGGAAGACCTCCAGAAGCTTTAGTTCAAATAGCATTTGCTATAACATAAAGGGTCAGTGTAAATAATTTGAGTTGGCCTTCTGTGTTCTCTTTCTCCAGTGATTTTCTTGATATGATTTCATTGGACTTATTATTTTTAAAACGTCATTCAGAACACAATGTGTCAGGTCACCTCAGACTATTAACCTCATCTTCTTTCATTTAAAGCTCCACGCAGGAAAAAAAAGATTTTCGCCTTGCAACGGTTCTTTGTGTGAAGGTTTCCCTTGGCTTTGACAAATGCACACAGTCAGGCGTGTGTGTGGGGGGGGAGTGTGTGCTTTTGAACAGGACACATTCTTTTTCCTCTCCTCACTCTTTTCTTCTTCAGATTAGTGAGTGTGCTCCCTGCGACTGTGCGATTTAAGCATACCTTGTTGTTCGAGTCACGATGCTGAAATGCGTTCATGAATGTGAGATCATTGCTGTACAGGGATGGTCAGCATCGTGGCTTATGTAATGCATGGTCTATTTATTTCACAACCATATATCTTATATTAGAAATTTAAAGATGACACTATCAATTTGTGCAAACGTAATAATGAACACTGAAAATCTAAAGGATTACTGTATTTTCTGGCCTATAAGTCGCATATTTTCTTCCCTAATTTGCATACCCTGCGACTTATACGCCAAAGCAACTTATTTGTTCCCCCCCCATATTTATAAACCAATTTTTGACAGAGATGTGACCGTTTTCATTCATTCTGACATGGAAAATATTGAATACTACCATTTTCAGCCACTAAATGGCACTCGAGTAGTATGGCATGCCATTGTGTTATGTAATAGGTAAAAGTGGCTATTAATAACACAATCAGCTTGCCATAGTCTGCCACCTTTGTCCAGCTCCAGGATCATGCCTGGAATAACCGTCAAATCGGCTTCATTTCGCTGCACTACCCCGGCGAAATGCAGCTAAATCTACCATTGAAGTGCATTTATTAAGTAAAAGTTCAACTGAGACACACCTTTGCTATAATGTCGAGCAAACAAATAATTGTTTTAGGTGCTTATCTATTCAAATTTTGAAGAAATGCACAGCGTTCCTCCTTTCTGATTTTCTCACTCTGGGCGCTCCTGGAGCACCGAGGCAGCAAATACTTTTGAAATGCAGCTGATTTGGCTGTCAAAGTACATTTATTAAGGAAAAGTTAGACTGAGGACACACCTTTGCTATAATTTTAAGCAAACAAATAATTGTTTTTAAATGTTAATCCTGTTAAATTCTTGTTAAAGTCCTTTCGTGCACGCTCCCGCAGCCGCCAATTGGCAGCCATTCAATTTTTGGCACAACACCGGCCCACATTTCCGGATTGGCCGACATTTCTGGGTTGTCAGCGGTGACACGTAACAAATGTGACACGTCAGCGGTGACGCATTATAGATGCAACTTATTCGGTGGTGCAACGTGTACGGCAGAAAATATAGTATTTAAAATAGACAAACCTGTTTGTTTGTTTTGGTTTGTTTGTTTGTTTTTCTTTTTCTTTTTTAATTTGCCAAAAATCCTCATCGTAACTTTACATTATTAAATATAGGGATTTCCTCTCTGATGTTTGATTCTCTGATCTCTTGCTCTGTTAGACGTGTCAGAAGCGACAGCTGAACTGACAACTCCTCCTGAGCTCTGCTGTCTGCGGGGAATCTGTCATGTTCACTGGAGAGTTAAGAGTCGCCACACTCACTGTTCACAGATGTGACCCGTGTCTCTCTTTACTATTTTGTTTCCTCAGGAATTCCCAAACTAACTGAAGCTTAAGCTAATTTTTTACATTTGGTTATATTTCTCTGACTGGGGTTCAAAACATCTTTGTCTTCATTGTTACAGTTCAGATCTGAATTACTAAAGTTGTCTAGCAAGCTTGAAACCTTTGACATGCCTGTACAGCTTTATATACTTTTTTTGTTTGTTTGTTTTGTTCTTTTGCAATAATTAAATCCTCAATATCATGACTTTACACTTGAAAATGTTTAGACACATCCTGCAGATGCATTAAGCTACTTCTTTTAAAGTTTTTATTTTTTAATTTGTATCCAGTAGCTTTAATTTCTTGACTAAATGCATATCACCCACCTTCTTTCACAGTTTTAAACTAAAACCATCAGTCATAAATAAACGTGATCCCATCTCTCGGTCAACACTGCCAGTCTCTTTGTCCACAATTTTCTTTCCATTAACAATTAAGCCCCTTCAATCACTTCATTCACATTTCAGGCATGTTGTTTTTTTTCCAACTGGATGCTCAAATCCTCACGAATGCTGTTCAGGCGGTCAGTAAGTGGTATTTAAATAGCTATTGGACAGCTGGCTGACAGTTCTATGTGATGCAGCTTTAGTCATTCTCAGTGGCAGGGAATACACTCCATTAAAAGTTGTTGTTTGCCACAAAAGGTCCCGGCTTAAAGCGCTAAAATAAGCTGTCAGAAGCTCACCGTCAGATAAGTAAGCAACGGAAAGCTGCCTCGTATTTCTCCTATAGTCCACTCCACACAGAGGGATACTATTAGTTTAGATGGATGTACCCAGACTGCCCTGTGTGCAAATACATGTATGTGGGGGAAAAACCCATAATGAGACTCACTCAAGAGATGAATATCAATTTTGGGAGTCCTTCTTGCCTTATAGTAATTAAGGGCCTTTGCATTGTGTTTAGGCACACTATATCGACCCAACCGAGAGAATTAGTGCCTGTTTTAGGAGCTCATCTTGCAGTTGGTGTGACGGACCATTGCTCATGTGGTACTTCTGCGGTCAGACCAGTTTCTCAGAAGTTTTTGATCAAAGCAATTGTCTTTTTGTGTGTGTGTGCCTAAAGTGCAGCAGGCAGTGGTGTGGCAGAGGTCAGTAGTTCTCCGAGCTGAAACCGCTGAACAGCTGGGTCGGCCTCTCGAGGTCTCATTATGTCTCGGTATCATTGATGGCCTAAGCTTCCTTCTGACCAGGGCTGCAAGGATGAGCAGAACAAAACCAATAATTGTGCTTGTGCGTTTTGTAACTTTGCAACTTTCTTTTCGGCACTGGTAACAAAACACATGAATGCCAATAATTAAACTATACTACCATTCTAACACCCACTGAATCTGAGCATCTCTTGGGCTGCATTGGGTCGTTAAATATGAACATTCTTTTACTGGTATTTCTCCTCAAACAAGTGTTGGTGGTTAATTTTACTCAGCTGCAGTCGTGATCAAGAAAACACACAAGTTCTGCTGTGAATCTTCAGCGTTTCTCTCCTCTTCCTCCCCCGCACGCTGAATGAGGTACAGGGCTCTATCAGTCCTTTACACCCACATCGAAGGAGTGTCTGAAAGATTTTAGAAGCTCAGTAGATTTTTTTTTTTTGGGATAACCACAAATTAGGCTTTTAATGAAAGAATGGAGGCAAGGGCTCTGGAACATTAGGAGAACATTATGATGAATTGGAGTGGGAGGCAAATCGTTCAACTGTGCTATCTAGAATGCTAGATAGAGTAACAATTTGAACTAATAGTAAGAGGTTTTCAACTGTTGTTTAGTTGTTTGTTTCTGCTTTAATGCAAACATTTTACTGATAAAAAGTGTTTTTCATCAACTTCAGTAAAGTGTGCATTGTGTATAGTATATCAAATTAACAGGGATACTTGCATTGATTCTTATTTTTTTGTTAAGTGTCCATAACAATTGATTTATCTTGTGACAAACAGTGCAAAGGAAATAACTCTGAATGTTCTCTGACTCGCTTTGATGAACGAGCACAAAGCAGCTCATAGTTCAGGCTAGCGTTGACTCGATAAAAGTGTTGGGAAAAAATCAATTTTAAAGAGTTTAATGAAAGACTAGAAAGAATCATAAAATGTGAGCATTTTTCTCCAATGGACTTTTACTCTACTTTTCTTATCAGACAGTGTGTAGTTTGTTACCTAGTTTGATGTTTTGCACTGTTTTCATGTTCAAAAATGTTTTTTTTCCTCAAATAAATCCGTACATGCTGTCATGTAGTAATGAGGCTTTAGTCATCTGTACTAATTGTCTTTGTTTATCTGGTTCAGGTTTTGTTTCTAGATGTAGTCACTGGAATGAATTCCGTGCAGCTAGATGTGTTTGTTGCGAATTATTAATTCATATAAGTGTGTCAAGCAGGATTTAGTGTACTGAGCATATTTCTGTTTCCTGTGTTGGCATATTTTATAATAATATCAGCTAATAGCTCCTGTTGTTTATGTTAATTACAAGGCACTGTGCTGCAAGTGCTGTTCTGCAAATTGTTAGACATGTTTTTCAGGACTTGTACAATGTGTTTCGAATCTGTCTTTGGGAACATATCGTCTGTACAAAATGCCATTAAGAGTGATATGTAAAAAATGGGTGCTGTTGATTCGTTTAGTTGATGGATCGCTCAGCTGTCCGATGATGCACGCTCGTATTGATTGCAGTACCTTGCATTGTATACCAGTCAATAAATGTGCTGATTCTCTGACATAGATGAATCAAAGGTTTAAAAGCTCTTTATGGTGTGGCGATGATGAGAAATCACATTGTTTCTGGAACCATGAATCTTTGATGGAGAATTAAAAGCCTGAACAACATCAGGACTAAAGATTTTCTATATGTATTTAAAGCACTCTTTTTCTTTCGTGTTCTTTATTGGCTTGTTAAATCTGAATGCTCCTGTATATTTTGGTGGGATTTTAGTCAGGCATGTTCGCTGACACTATATATCTTCACAGCCTGTAAGTGCTTGTTGTTGGCCTTTCTAACTTCTCAGTACTTTACCCATGTCAGGACTCCTGGGGGCCCTGGAGCAGAGAAGCGTGAATTGTGGTGTCAGGTTTCCACAGCAGTGGTGGTAAATCCATGTATTGTACTTTGTGCTAAAGAGATGCAGGTCAGGCTTCTGCCTATATGCTTAACTTTTCTGTTACAAAGAGCAATGTTCAAGGGATTTCTACCAAATCGGTTTCCTGACATCCTGCAAACATGATCTTAGAGCTTGTCTGTGTATTGCTTGTGCTGAAGCTGTTAAAATAACAATACACGAGCATGACTTTGTTTATGATACATATTGTAGTTAATATAATCACAATGTTACAGTTTATGCCACAGAAATGAGCATTCTGATTTTTTTATTTTATTTTTTTTTTTTTCACAGGGAGCTTTTTTATGCTTCTCAACCCTTCCAAATGTTTTTTGGAGCTTGTTTTGTTCACTGTTTGCCATTAAATTTTATCTTACTTTTCTCCTTGGGATATTCAGGAGACCAAAAGGTTGCAGCTCCAAGAATAGGTCTGTCAGTTAGCAACATCCTTTTTGCCGTTCGCCTTTGACCGAGGTCACGTCTTTAACTGAACGACACTGTACATGCAAGGTCCTGATGGTATCTCTTTTAATTATCTCCTTGGCACACTGTAGCTGGTCTGTTTAGATAAGTGACAGTATTATATTACTGGGAGCACGTCACTCTTGTATTGTCTCGTTGATGCGCAGCTAGTATCACATCTAGCTTCTCTGGGGTTTACTTTCCACCTCAGGCAGTTATAATGCTTTTTTTTTTTTGTTAGCTCTTAACTGTTGGAGACCTTGTTCATCTTAGAATGGGTAAAGAATAAGAATGCAAATTATATTAAAATGAAGAATTTTATTTTGTGTCAACTTGTCAGAATATGCCACAGTATATCTTATTATTTAGTAAAGACAAAATTGCTACTTCAGATATACATGTATCTACAAATTATGTCACTCTACTGTCAGAGATAAAGTAATATAATACTTCATTGCTAGTTGAATAAACCCATGCAAGAGTCCTGTATTTTTTTTTTTTCTGGGCTATAGGCTTATCCAAAGTCTTGACCACTAAGCACTCAGCCTCTCCTTTTTTTCCCCAGATAGAATAAACTAAATTAAACCTTACTGCAGGGTAACAGATGGACAAAGATGAGGCTAACAATGCACTACTCTTTCTTGGTAGAGGTGATGTAAACACGCCAGATTTTAGTGCCTTGCTCTCACGCTGCTATGGCTCACCGAATATTCCTCCTCATAGCTTCTTTTCATATCCCTCCCACCACATTGCCTCCCTCTCTCCCCCTCTCTCCTCCCATTTCTCGCCCGTGTGCTCCGTGCCTCTTTATTCGGAGCGCAAGGCATACAGATGTAAGTTTAATCCAGGCAACAGGCAAAGCCAGAAAATGAATCTTGCCCTTTTTCCAACGTGTAGTAGAATATGCATCATGCAGCGCAACTGCCGGGCTTAAGGGTGCAAGATGAAAACCCACTGGAACTGTGTGGCATGTTTTATTCTCTCCATCTCTTCATGTGGATCTTTTCATTGCCACTCTTAAAGCTTGGCTACAAGAGGTGTTATCTTCGGCACTGAGCTGGCTTTTTAAAGGAAATTGCAGGACTGTGGATCTGCTTGTGAGCTGCTGAAGAGATACAAGCAGGAGGACACTAGACTGAATTGAGTAAAAACTTTACCTTTTTTTAATATATTGCATTTTATTAGACTTCATGTCTTTGGAATCGGCAGTAAATGCACGTTTGTTTCATACTAGCTGATGAAGAAAAGCTAGAATGTAGTTCCTGGGTTTGAACTCTCTTGAACAGGATTTTCACCTATCAGCAACCTCCCTGCCTTCTTATCCAACCTTTTTTTTTTTGTCGTTTTTACTCAAACTTATGAGGTGGTCGGTCTTGGCTTTTAACAGAGGAGGAGTTTAACCAGATTGCAGCATAGCATCCTTCGGACTGGACTACCGTCTGCTCTTGATCCTCACCTCAGACTCTCCACTTCAGGGAGTTTTCCCCATCTGATTTATCCAGTAGAGAATTTCATCAGAGACCAATTCATTGGAACTGTCAGTCAGACACCAGGATGCAGGTGTCATTAGTATGCACAGATCATCGTGGAGGAGTGAGCCGCAACACGGAGGACCGGCTGAATCGCCAGAATGCCAACAGCCCCAGCACTGGCACCCGCAGCAAGTTCAGAGCGGTGGCGATGGTGGCTCGCAGCCTGGGTCAACTCTCCGTTCAGAGTGTGCCTTCCTCCAGCGAACAAAGTATGAAGACTGGCATGAAATATAGGTAGGGCACATCTGGAAGGTTAACATGACGTTTAAAATGTGGCCCCAGTCTAAAATGTTACAGTTTTGAAATATTTATCACAAATATTCAAAATGACTCAACAATGTGTTTTTAATTTTGCTTTGGTGTTCTGTCTTTCTCACTCCTTTCTGTACAAAACTGCCTGTTTCAGGCTGATAAAAGCTAAACTTTCTCATTGTGACAAAAACAGAATTTGCAAGACACATTGGATGATAAATAATTTTTTATTGATTTAATCTGTATATATCGTTAATTGGTATAAACTTTCTGTTTTGTTGTGGGGCCTGGAGTCTAATCTAATACAAACAAGCTGAACAAACAAGGCTGCTTTTGCTCAAACATAAAAACCACAGTACTCCTTAGTGCAAGCATATATATTACCTGTTTACAAGTTTACTTTTGTTTATTTTACACTGGTTAAATTCTGAAACTTTACATAACAAGTTTATTTCCCTGCAGAATTAAAACAGACATTTTAATCACATCACAATACCAGAATTCCAGAATTTATCTTGTATATAGTTAAAAAAAAAACTCTCCTTAAATGTAAATGTAAACAAATATTGTATTGTCAAAATTATGCAAATCCACTAGGAGGTTGTAAGCATGTTATTGCATAGCATAAAATTATTTTTTTAAGCCTTAATTTTTAGTCAGTAATTATAGTATTTGCAGCGCTCATGCACTCTTTCTAATTTTGTGCTTGAAAGCTTTTGCATTTTATTTCCAGGAGTTACTAAGCCTGTTTGTGTGCATGACCCTCGAGGGACACAAAGACTGATGACCGAATTTAATCTAACAGACTCCAGTTTAAGGATTTAGGCTAATGTTTATTGCATTTATATCAATTTTGCAAACGTCTTCTATTTGGGTGGTGCATTATTCAAATTAGTGCAGCTATTACACGGTGGCTGCTATGGGAGACAAAGAATAGGAGCAGAGAGAGTGGTCTCTTCAGATGCACATTTGGAGCACTGAGGGTTGAGGAGTGAGTGTCAAATCAAGCAGTGGTACAGAACTAAAAATCTGTGTGCAGCACAGTGAGTTACAGGACATTATGATCTGTGACAGGCTGGTCAGTAACACAAAGTGACTGCTTTGCATAACACTTGATTCACTTTTATGGAACACCAAAATGCTCCAAATTAAATAAATAAATAAAGCATTAAATAAGAATCTAAGCTCATTATGAAACATTTTAATTTTTATTCTTTTATTTCATAATTGTGTTTTTCATGACAGCTTACTTATTTCATAATGGTGTTTTTCAGCGGAATGACTTCAGCTGTCAATCAGCGTCAGTGGGTTGGACCTTCACGCCCACTGGCTGATCCTTCACATCCATTAGTTTTCGTGAAGCAGCGACTTGCCAGGTCCACAGTCATGAAGGATGGTAGAGTTGCATGAACTTCGTTCAGCTCAGGTAACTTTAGCAGATCAAACCGAGAGGATTACGTTCTCAGAAGATACAGGTGTCGGGACAAAAAGGGATGGACTGCCAAAAATCGATCGGTGCCGTGGGAGCGCGCACGGGAGGACTCGCTGTTTTAGTTCTTTGAATTTAACAAGATTAACACTAGCTGTACCAGTGAGCAGGTATTCAGGAAAACTAATGGATGTGAAGGATCTGCCAGTGGGCGTGAAGGTCCAACCCACTGGCGTTGATTGACAGCTGAAGTAATTCTGCTGAAAAACGCCATTATGAAAGAAATAAGCCATCATGAAATAAATAAGCCATCATGAAAAACACAATTATTAAATAAAATAATTAAAATGAAAAATGTCCTTATTTCATAATGTTTTATTTAAAAAAAATTTTTTTTTTTATCTATTTATTTAATTTTGAGCATTTTGATGTTCCATACACTTTAGTCATTTAATTTTGTAATAATTGTGTACTGTTTATTTCTGAATGAATTCTTAAATTTTTTTGACAGAATGGTTTATTAACCTTACTACCGGTACCCAGGCCGGTCTGTTCGTCAAACTATGTTTTATGCAATTTTGAAAGAACCTTTTTTGCCACTTAACAGTATTTGACATTACAAATCTGCTTCCTAATCACATTTGTGGCAGAGTACCAGAATAGAGGAATTTCCAATTAAATTGTGTCAAGATGTCTTTTTAATTAAAGGAAAAATATGACAGTAATTTTTTGTACCACATTTTTAAAAAATGTAAATTTGTTCCATGTTTTTACATTAGGATGGATTAGCTTTTCCATAAAACACCATAAAATAAATCCTATCTGATGGTTGATGTGAGGGTTGATTTGAGGAACCGTCGTCAGCTCTGTCGTTTGAAGCGACATCACAGTCCTTTGCATCTGATTTGCTAGCAGCAGCCTCTTCGTGTTGTCACACTGTCATCATTGAGGCTAATGATATTGAATGAGAAGAATCATTTTCCTCAAGGGCCAGCGGCTGTTTGTGTTCTTTGCTCTCACAGTGTAGTACAGAGTGCATGAATGGGCGTGTGTTTGTGAACTCCGTCTGTATCTGATGTAAATCGAAGGTAATGCACGGCTGATGCGCTGGGAAGATTTTGTGCACCGAGAGAATGCGTTTGTGCTTTAGTTTTAAAGAAATGGGAGTGAAGGGAGAGTGAGAGATGGATAAAAAGGAAAGGGTAAGGTTAAAGCTGGTGTAGGGCCAATGCCAAGAGGAAGTACAGTGGACTGCAGTGATCTGCACTCATGTCACTGTGAATCTCTCAAACGTGCCTCTAAGAGTTGAAGCTTGCAAACCCTTTAACATGGCTGTCCATTTCTCTTTTCATCCCAGATATGTTTTCTCCTCGGCTAAAGGGAGAAAGAAATGTTCATTTTTCATTTTCGACAGCTGACGAGAGTTGGTGTTTTTCTAACTCTGCCCCGAAAGAATTCAGTTAAAGCTGTCTTATCCACTCAGTAAAACTTTTCCTGATTATCCTCACTGCAGTGCAGTCGAATGAAATTCAGATCGGACTCATTTGCATACAGTCCTCTTTGTATCCTTGAATAGCAGCCTTGAATCAGGGACGTCGACATCCATGAGCAAGGATGCAGGTTAGTTTGGGAGTCGGAAATCATCAAAGTAAATGTTTTCTCAAGGCACAGAAGGACCGCGGCCGTTTTATTGAGCTGTGTTGTACTTTAATGTGGCTCTGCTTCAGACTGATACGGCAGGTTAAAATCATTAGGCTTTGCGAGTCTTCAAACACTTCCAAGCAATGATTAAATGCTTTCAGTCGGGAATAAATTCATGACGCACACTAAATGGCCTTTGATTATGTAAAGTAGTCTTTGAGGGAGTAAAGGAATGAGATTGGGGCAAGCAGTGCAGGTGAAGCAACAGCCCCCTGCCGTTCGTCGTGGTGTTAGCGCTTCTTTCAGTCAGCTACACCTTGCTGATTGAGAGAGTTTCATTTGTTAAGATGCAGCAAATCTCCAAAGTCCTGCTGAGTTCTAGGAGTTTCAGTGTGTATCATATTCCAGCTGGGCTGTCAATTTTGTGCTTTGTACGGAAAGATCAGTTAGAATTCACCCTGAACTGCTGTAGTTAACATCAGAGAACGGGAATTTGACTCGACAGCACAATGTACTCTGTGAAATGTGCCATGTTGGCAGGTTCATGTTTGCTCAGCCCATTTTCAATCAGTTGATAGAATAGGGTGCATACGTGTGTGTGTGGGTGTGGGTGTTTATTTTAATGGTATTTTTTTGCATTTTGTCATGCATGGCTTTGATTTTTTTTTTCTCTTTTTTTACTGTTCCTTGTTTTCCCAAATAATTTCAATTATTTATTGTATTTCATACGTATTCACAGCAACACAACTTTCTTCAGTTAAGGTCTGAATCAGCTACAAAACACTTCTACTGTGTTCCTTTCAGTTAGTAACTAGAGGCGCCACATGTAGAGTCAGAGCTGACTCACCACCTGCCCTGGTGTAAATCTACAACTAACTCACTTTAGCGTTCCTCATCTCTGGGGATCCACTTTTATTAGTAAAGTTGACATTGAGCCACAGCCACAGAAGATAGCCATTGGCAGTGTTGTGTGAGTGGATGGCATTTAAGTCTGACCACTGGGCTGTGCAGAGTTGCCCTTCATCCTGATCAGCAGCGCTACGACAGAGCTTTAGGGCCACACTGAGAAAAAATAATAATTAAAGACCATAAAACTGTAACAATAAAGTTGTAGAAATACGAGAATAAAGTCGTACATGACTTTTTTTTTTGTTTGTTTGTTTTTTGACAGCTCTCATTTATTTATTTTTTCCACTTGTCGGATCCACAATGCGACCTGTCAATCAATCCAGTAGGCATGTCAGCAATTGACCAATCTGAAGCAAAATGAGTCGTAATATTATCCAAACTCCAACACGATAAAGCAGGTTTACTGCATTTTAACTGTGGTAAAATGAAGAATGTTGAGCATCTTGTTAAGTTATACTTTGGTTTTGGTTTTACAAATAAGGAGATAGTTGATCTGTTAGCGCATCAGCATCATATTATTATCAGTATCAGGACTTTGAACCTGCTTACAGTAAGGTGGTACGGTCTGATGGGCTGCAGCAGCTCTCTGCAGGTAAGAAGCATTTAGCTTCGGATTGGTCATTTGCTGACACGCCTACTGGACTGACTGACAGGTCGCTTCATGATCCGACTCGTGGAAAGAAATAAAATAAAATAAACGAGATCTGCAAAAAAAAGTCTCGTACGACTTTATTCTCGTAATATTAAGACTTTATTAGACTTTATTCTCGTAATACTACAACTTTATTCTTGTAAATTTATGGCATTAAAAAAACGTTTTTCTTAGCATGGCCCTAAAGCTCTGTCATAGCAGCACTGCAGCAGTCCTGTGCCCAAACAGTTTTTTTTTTAAGCTCATCTGGAAATTATAAGAGAAAATACATGGCAGAAACTTCAGAGAAACATGAGGATAGTGACAAAATTTACTGATGAAACTTTCTCACATTCAGACTTAAATTGGTACCATACAGTCCAGGGTTATTGCAAAATCAAAGACGTGTTGATGGAGCTCTTTTTTTTTATTCTTTGGGAATTTATTGGAATTTTCTTAATTTTTTTCCGACTGGTACACAAATGCAAAATCATTCTTCAGTTTGGCTCAGGTGACAAAAGCTGTGGGTGTGAGCTTTAGGGCGTCATGATTGTGGGTGCATGCTGGGACATTTTCCTGCATTTTGAGGGCTCTCATCGTCAGGGAGCCAGCTTTCCACTGCCTGCACTCCCCCCTGAAATATGAATCATAAGCAGACTGTGGTAGTTAAACACAAGGCACGCACCACAACACACGTTAGCTTCACCGGCGTAGATACAAAGTTCATACAGCACAGACCTCAGGCCGCAGCAACATTTTGCTAACGTCTTTAATGTGCCCTCAACATTTACCATCTGTTTGCTCTGGGCGTGTTGGGAGAAACTGTCAAACTGTGGAATGGTTCTGTCTGTCAACGTGGGCTTGTGTTTCACTGAACGCTCCGAGATTGTGTTTGTACTGAAGCTTGAATTGAGGGCGGTGTTATATGCAGCCTATATGTCTTTAAGCATATCTGCATCTCAGAGACTGACTTGTGTTTTATTGGAGTTAAAAAAAAAAAATAGTAATGGCAGCTGCTCTTTTTTCGCTTCACTGATAAAGTTTAATCAGAGCCTATGTGTGCATGTTTGTGTCTTACTGTTGCGCAGATCTTTTCTCCCAGCATGGTATCTTCATAAACGCTCTGTTGTAAACTGCTAAGTAGGAGGTAGTTCTTGGTCCGTTCAAAATCTTCATGTTAGTCCAACAGATTGCGTCGGCTCACGCTGCATTTGTAGCATTTTATGCACACCGAATGCACGCAGTCCTGTTATAATGTAATAAAAAGCCGTCTCTTATGGCATGCATTCATCTAACAGGGAGATGTTCAGTTGTGAAATAAACATTGAATCAGCAGAATGGTTTCCACTGTGACTTTATTTCACATCACATTATTTTCAGCATGAGATATATTTGAGCAGTGTTACATAATGTGTAAGGATTGAAGATAAAATAATGCAGCAGGACAAATTGGGAGTGAGGTTGTACTCTTGCAGGAGACCAGCGCATCCTGCTAGCCTTGTGTTTTACGAGTTGTTATTTTTTTATTTTTTTAGACAGATGGCACCAGTTTGTTCTGAACTGACAACAGTGCAAGGCTGCAGGATGTCAGTATTGCAAAGGGCTGCTTGGCCTGCAGTATGCTAATAATTTATTCCAACATGGCTCTTGATGTCCATGCATGGTTTGGATGATTGTGATGGCGGAAAAAAAGTGAGGAGTAAGGAAAACTCTTATCAGCAACACCATTTACAAGCTTCTTAGAGGACTTTAACAAGGTGGAAAAATGCCTTGCAAACTTGACCATATTTAAGGATATGTTAAGATTTCTTAATATGATTCACCTGTTGGTCGTTTTTTTTTTTTTAATAGTTGTTCTGTGTCTAAAGAACCAGCAAATAGTAAAAAAAAAAAAAAGTATACCGTACATAATATACATAAGTAAAAAGGCATAAAATGTATACAGATGTGTGTTTGTGCGCGGGGGGGGTGTGTGTGTGTGTGTGTGTGTGTCAGATGCAACAGTGTAGAAGCAGAAGTCAAACTTTTGTGGCTTGTATTTTCAACTGACTCAGCTTCTTAAAGCTTGCGATCACATTCTGGAAAATGAAACTTTGTGTTTTTCCTTCTTCTAGTCTCATTTATTTGATTTCTTTCATTGTTTTAGCTATTTGCACAAGGGGACATTTTAGGAGTGATTAAAATGGAGAAGTACTTTCTAATCAGACTTGATCATTAGTTGATCCTTTACAGCCTTAGACGCAGAGGAAATATCAGTATTAAAATGTGGGGAAAGCAGAAATTAATAAGCGTTTCAGAGCTTCTCTCATCACAGAGAGGAAATGGTATTAGAATTGTGCTCATAAAGGAATGATTAAAACAATCAACATGTATTTATAATTAGGTTTCAAATGAACTAAAATTAACAGTATTCAATCCTCTGAACTGCTGGAAATTAAATATTGCTTATGTAACTATTTGTCACATTTTTATGCAAATGTATGAATTTACTTTGGTTTTATTTTCACGTGTTAACACTATATTTTAGCTGGTTTTCAGCTATTTGAACGAGACATTTGAACCTGACTGTATAATTCAGCTCATATAAAAAGAAGTTTCAAAGAAAGAGCTCAAAAATAAATGATGGGAAGAAATAAAAAGAACGACCAGCAAGAGGAGATGAACCTTTGCTGCTAAAATAATCTCCACAGAAAGTCCTTCCATTTTTGGAAGAACATTTTGTTTTCTTTTTTTAGAAAAAGGTTCCCTGATGAAGGATCTCTTCCCTTGTTGGTCCTGATCATTCTGATAAGAATGCTCCCATAAAAAAAAAAAACACTGTGCTTATTAAGCCAAAAGTCTAGTTCTTGGGTCATAATGTTGTCAACAGTTAAAATCAGATTTTGAGCTACAACTGCGTGAACATTTTTGTGTTTGTTGCAGTATCATTAAATTTGAGTTAATTTGTGACAGTTTTTTTATCATTATGACTACACATGCTTTTAGAATAACTTTGTCTTAAATTGACATTTTAAAAGTTTTCTTGATCATTTGAAATCTTTAAAGACATTTAATTATTTTTTCCACGATACTGCAATATAAAACACAATGGGTCTGTTGGAATTGTCATAATAAACTACTGTGCTTTTCGCTGTATAAGTCACACATTTTTGCATAAATTAGCATGCCCTGCGACTTATACAGCAAAGCAACTTATTTATGGTTTTTCCTCCATATTTATAACCCATTATTTGGCTGAGATCTGACGATTTCATTCATTCTGACATGGAAAATATTGAACACTACCATTTTCAGCTGCTAGGGGTTGCTCGAGTTATATGGCAAGCCATATTGTCTCATTATAAGTGGCTGTTAATGAGACACTTTGCTTGCCATACAAAGCCACCGTCGTCTCGTTTTGGAACTCCTGGAGCAAACGTCAAAGCAGCTGCATTTTACCACACCGTCCAGGTGAAATGCAGCTGATTTGACCATTAAAGTGCATTTATTAAGGAAAAGTTCAACTGAGACGCCTTTGCTATAATGTTGAGCAAACAAATAATTGTTTTTAGGTGGTTATCTTGTTAAATTTCGAAGAAATGCACAGCGAGTCCTCCCTCTGCGTGCTCCTGCAGCCGCGAATCGGCTTTTGAAATGCAGCTGATTTGACCGTCAAAGTGTGGAAATTAAGGAAAAGTTTAACTGAGACACACCTTTGCTATAATTTCGAGTTAAAAAAATAATTGTTTTTAAGTGTTAATCTTATTAAATTCTTTTTAAAGTCCTCCAGTGCACGCTCCCGCCATTTGGCAGCCAATCGATTTTTGGCACACCGACCCACGTTTCCGGGTAGTCAGCGGTGATGCATAATAAATGTGACGTATACAGCGAAGCAACGTATTTATGTTTTTTTTCCCACTTTATTAGACATATTTGGACTGATGGGACTTATACGGTGGTGCAACGTGTACAGCGGCAAGTATGGTACCAGCATTTTTGTCTGTGATTTATTAGCTTGTGTGTCTTTAAAGATACAGTAGAACAATATTTTTTATGCTTTGCTTGCTTTCTCCTTCTGCAGTATACAAGCAAAAGTTTTTTTTTCTCATATCTTTAGACACTCGCAGATATATCCCCAAACTAAAATGCAAGAATTTGCCAGAAAACACATTCAGCCAGAGTAAAACCTCAGAGTCTTCAGTCTGTGAATGCCAAAGTAAAAATTAAATAAATCAAATGAATTGCCAGTGACAGCTTGCTGAATGTGCTGTAATGCCAATGGCTTTGTTTATTTTTTTCTGGCTTCTGCGTGTATGAAGTTGTTTCTTTCCAACAAATTAAATCACATTTGACATCTTCTCAGGCAACAGTTAGATATGCCACTGGAAGCGCATCACAGAATAGATTGTGTAACAATGTACGAGAATATTAATTCTCCAAAGCAAGTCACACACAGAAAATAACTTGAATGAAAAATTCTACTTAATAAATTTATAGCACTGTTGTTGGACAGCTGAAAGTGAATGTTGTCAATATAATTCTTAGTAAAACAATAATGGCTGTTCAGAAGATTATAAAAATCTTCAGTAAAGTCTTGTGGTCTGAGAATAATTAATACGTATTTTGGGCTTAGAAAGAAAAGATAAGATTAGGAAATGTGTTTGCTTATTTAAAAAAATACAATTTTATTTCTTGGATTCTTAGTCTGCAAGGAACATTTTGCACATCAGCTGAATCCAATTAGATTTGCAGACCCATTTTTGCACAAATAAAAAAGGCTTTTTAAATTATTTCACTCGTTTTTTTGTCTCGTTTTTAATATTTTGGGATTGACCTGGCTGAACTGTCAATCCCATCTGATCAGGAGTAAGACATATTGTGTAGCTTGTATTAAAAACCTGTAGCAAACTACATAACTGAAGCAAAAGTTACTTAACAAATCCAATGTAAATCACTTGAATTGATGGTATGAAATACTGTATATAAGGTCAGTCATTTTAGATGATAAAATATTGTTCATCTTTGGCCTCCATACTTAATAGCTTTTAGCTTTTTTCTGACAAATCCTTCCCAACTTTCCAGTCTGAGAGCACCCTGGCCACTGTCTGCTGCAGATAAGAGGCTGACTGCTCATGCAGTAAAACCTTCACACGCCTGATTTAAAAGGAAATAAATAAATAAAAAAGGAAAATCCCTTTAGTGTGTAATTGAAAAGTCACAACTTATATTTTTCCCTTCACTTTTGACAGAGTAATTAACTGTGGTATAATGTAATATTCAATAGATTGCAAATAATTGTCCTAGTTTTGACAAAAGCACGCTTTCTAATTTGCTCTAACTAGCAAAGCTTTTTGTTTCCTTTTCAATAGCTTCCTTCTCAACACACAGGCCTGAGCGATATCAATCTAATTCTTATTAGAAAAACAGATGAGCAGGCTTCTAAAAATGTCAATGTATTCTTCTCAATTCATCTCCAGAAAAATCTCTTTATTCATTCACCTCCAGTCAAAGCTGGCACTCACAAATGCATCTCAGGCTTTGATTTGAAAAAAGAAGAGAGACTTTTGGTCCAGAATTATATATGAAGGTCATCTAGCTGACAGAAATGACTAAAACCTCCAGGCAAAAAGCTGAAGGGTCTCATAGACATGTTCCAACTAATAGAGGAGCGAATAAAAATGAAACTTCCCAGAAACTTTCTTTTAGTCACTGCTGTTGTGTCAAAGCTCTATTTTCTCTTGAACCCATGTGTGAGCTTGTATTCATAGATCTATTTGATGAACACAGCTCTCAATGTGTTCCAGCTCTGTAACCTTGTTTCCTCTTTCAATATTTTGTCAAGATTGCTAACTGCACAGCCTCTCCTTCAACAAAACCCACTCTCTTTTGTATATAGTCGTATAGTCATTGCTTTATTCTATTTATGACCCCTAAGGGAAATGATAGTCTTAGCTCATTTCTATTATAAAGTAATGTGCACTTAAAAATCATTATTTAGTTTTATAATATTCTAAAATACATATCAAGAACCAATTGAACCGTTTCCTAATTATAAAATGCCCTGATGAGCCAAACCATCCTCAGTAGAATTTATAATGATAATTACTTCCTTATAATTGCATTTGTCATGGTCTGTGATATTGATGTAATACGCAAGAAGTGATTCTGAAACAATATTGTCTCATGGTTTGTCTAGTGGAACTGCTTAGACTCCATTATTAGTGTTATCAAGGCTGCCTGCGGCGCATGCAGCACTGCACACATCTCATGTGTGCAGAGTTGAGCTATCAATGTACTGCAGCAGTGTTGTATAATCTGTAGCGCTGCATATTTAGTGTATTGTAGAATGAAGAACGAATTGGTTTATCAATTCAGAACTCATCCAAATCGATAACAGCTGAGCTGAAGTGTCTTCAAAAAGTAAAGCTTTTGCTTCCAGCTTCCAGTACTGAGTTTCTTCTTCTCTTAGAGGCTAAGAACAAGCCACAAACCAGTTTCGTGTCACTGCATGGTTGATGGTTTACATCAGTGGTGACGCCAACAAGAGTTGCATCCGGGTCTAATAAATCCAGCCCGGACTGGACCGAGCCCGTAGTTTTTTGTTTTTTTTCCCGAGCCCTACCCGGACCCAATGGATTACCGGTAGTTAGAGGGCCGAACCTAAAAAAAAAAAACTTTTTGTATTTATTAAGTTTTACTGATTTTATAAGCAAATCAGTTTGACATGATAGTTTAAAAAATGTAATGAAAGGAAGCTATAAGTTTTATGTTTATTAACAAGTCACCAAATGGATATTAACATACAAAACAAATAGCCTAAAAAAAATCAACTGTAAAGATAAGCTATTATACAGATGAACAAAAATATTTTTAGAGCAAAATTATTTGGAAAAATCTAGAACAAGGCTATTTTAATTGAAGGTGCTGCTCGCTTCGGTTTTTGTAGATACTGCTACTTCCTTCACCGCAGATGACAGCAGGTGTGGAGATGCGCGTGGCCGGTGATCAGCTGATTGACCCATCCATCCATTATCTTTACCTGCTTCTTCTTTTTCGGGTAGCGGGGGTCGCTGGTACCCATGTCCAGCAGTCACTGTGTGAAAGGTGGGGTACACCCTGGACAGGTCACAAGTCCATTTCAACCGGCGAGTCAGCGGTGGCAGGTTGTCCATCTGAGCTTAACGCAACTTTTTTTGAACCTCTTTAAACCGGCTGGTCAGACCTGTATCCTCCTTAACAAGTAGATTAACACAATTTTATATTGTGCATTATTTAGTTTCCTTTGTGCTGTATGATTCGCAAAACCACAGAAGCCTGAGCCCACGTGCGCAATTATTGTGCAATGTGCCAGCGATCTCTTCCACAGTCTGATTAACTGCTGCACTTTTCTTTCTTTCTTTATCCTCTCATTTTATTTGTGCTGTATAATTCATAAAACCGCATCAAAGCCCAAGACTAGACCGGCCCTAATCCGGGTCAGTTCAGGCCGGGTTCAGGTTAGAAATGACAGCTCTAGCGCCAACTCACAACTGAAGATTTACTTACGATAAATAGACAAAAATGTCCGTAAAACACTGAAAAGTCTATGGACAGTGTGAGTTAGAGCTTGACCCATTAGACTTTTTCAGTGGTAGAGGTAGATGCCAGTCTCTAGTAACAGAACAGCTAAGAACTGTGTGAATGCACATAGTTTGTTGGGTTTTGGCTCATAAATGTATTAGTTTAATGTTCATACTGACTAAATTCTGTTGGATTTTTAACAGGAAAAATAAAATCTGTGAATAGCTGTGACGTATTGATTTGGCTCTATAGGATTCACTGTGAATCAGGACACATTTTTACCTAAACAGCAGTTTTCTGAAATATCTTTATAATTTCAGTGGCAAGCATAAAGTTATCCATAGTTTATATATTTTCTAACTAACGGCGTTAAATATATAAGGCTCGGGGAAAAAAAATCTTGTTACCTAGTTAATACAATGTTGTTCCTTTAAAGCGTTATGGGAGTCGGTGTTGTACTGATAAAAGCACCACTGTCGTGAAATGTCTCTTGTGGACAAATTTTCACAAAAAATGAGTACAACATCAGACTGTGCTGCCCAATCACATGCCTGACTTTAATTGGCTTAGTTTGCTCAGGTGTGACTGATGTTAAAAATGGCAGAAATCAGCCTAATCCTTGAGCTGGTAAATATATGTGTGCAACCCTAATTTTTGATCTGAAAGGGTCATTATATTGCATGTTTTAAAGTAATAAATTGCTCCCAAAACAGTGTTTGTGATTCATGGGGAATTATGCATTTAATAAGACCTAATAGATGGATAAACAAAGCAATGAGATCAGATTACATTTCTATTCAAGAGCAGTTCTTTGGGGTTGTTTTCATGATGCCAAATGAATGTGTCTAACCCAATAATCAATAACTGATTACTGGAAGAGACTTGTCTTAATGTTATTGTCAATAAAAAGCAAACGTAATTCTGAAGAATTGCTTGTCATATTAATAATAAATTAGCCATAGTGATACCTCTTGCTTTTCTCTTGGGTTTTGTGTTGTTTGGTTTGGAGAAGTCAAATTTAAAAATCCTCTCAAAGTTCATCTTTGAAACAGGCTCATCAGACCTGACAGTACTGCTGTCACTATGGGCTTTTTAAAATGGACCCCCCCTCCATGTTTTGTCCTTGTAGCTGTAGCGGTGCCCTGACTGTGTCCCTCTCCTTCATTAATGGGATAGTTGAGGTTATAGTCAGGCATTCTGTCTGCAGAGGTTCAGCTTGAACAAGAACCCACCTGCTTACAGGTAGAGTCGTTGAAGCAATGGACAAAGCAATATTCAAGGCCTCTCTCGTCAAATATTCAGGAAAACAATGTATTGATGATGTTAGGACATATTTGATTATGGGATCAATGGCATGGAATGGGCTGTGTATTCTAGTATTTTTTTTTTTGTTCTACAAAAAGACAAAAAAAAATAATTATTATATGTACCGTTTTTACAAATAAACCACACTTTTGTAGCTTTTAAGTTTTATTTTGTAATTGGTAGTAACACAATTAACAAAAGACTTGTCATTTTAGCTGCAACTATTTTCATTGCACATCTTCTCGACTTGTTTGTGAACCAGTAGCAGGTTTATTAACAGAAATTTGATTACGATGATAATTTGTGGAGCAATCCAACACTGATAGCATTTTTTTTTTCTCCACCACAGAGCGTAGTAACAAAATCAACATTTACAGTTTGCAAGCAAATAGCATTAAACACATTTTGTTTAACCAGTGGACAAACTTGGCAAGTTTTTATCAAAACCTGTAACTACTGAAACTATTTATTTTGACTATCAAAGATTTTTAAAAGCTGCTGATTGTTGTGGCCATTTTTGAGCTAGGTTATCTGTCTTACTGAGACAAAAACATCCACTGAAGCTTTGTGTGAAACTGCTGCAACTTTCAGAAAGTTGTAGCTTCCTATTACATCATTGTTACAGGTAGAAGAATGGAAAAAGTTTATGGTTTAATAAAAGCTGAACTAAAAAGGTTTGACAATACAACAGACAACAGTTTTAAAAGTAACTATAGGGGCTTAAATTTACTTTATCCTTGATGTTTTTTATGTTTATGTTAAAGTTTTCTTGTGTTGTAAATGTGGCCCACTTAAATGTAGTAGGTTTTAATGTTTAAGGATAAATTTTGTTTTTGAACTGAAGACCAACATGAAAATAGACAAAGTAGCAATAAGGGCTGAGCAATAAATGGAAAATGTATTCTCATCACAGTACAAGTATCACAAAGGACAGCATGGGCTGCAATAAAACATAGACCATCGTATTTCACATATAATAATTTCACATATAATTTTACATTAATCTTCGGCATGAGTATATTATATTAAGATAATCCAACAGATTCACATTAGCCTTGATGCCCACACATGGTTTAGAAAAGTGATGACAGAAAAGAAAGTGAAGAGTGAGGAAGATGGGGGTTTAAAATGGGAGTTAGTTCACTGTGGCGAGCCCAAAGAAGACAAAATAAAAAGTAGCCCTAGTGCAATCCATTTGTTGCTTTATGTCCCACCCACACTTATACCGTACACACACAGCCCTAACATCTGCACATGCTCACACTCCTGCCTCCCTTTTTACTCCTTTTCATGTCAGCCGTTCTATAAAACCAATCTTATAAAAATATTTTAGTAATCTTCCCACATTCTCACTTTGACTTCAGCACATCATCATCTCTGATGATGGCACTTTATACTGTATATTAATTTATTTTTGCTCTGCCAGATTATTCCGTGAGGAGGGTTGTCGAGAAGTAGTTCATTCCATTTTGTGCCTTTTTGTCGTTTCACATATATTTTTGAAGCTGTTTTACGTGACTGTAGTAATGATTTCTCTTTAGGGAATTAGGCCTCAGTAACTCTGCTACCATGCTGGGTCTGAGAAATATTTAAAGACTAACACAAATCAAAACCTTACTTAAATTGTGATTGTCAGCAGAAGGGTTTGTTCTGGACTCTGACTGGCTCAATGACGCCAGCTTTAGTAGCAAGTTTGTTGTGAGGAGTCAAGCTTTCCACATCGCTGCAGGGGATTTTAGTCACATGGAGGCGGAGGGACCCTGGAGTGCAGGAAGAAATTTTCTCTGGATGTCATAGTGTGCCTGCTTAAGACCCCACTTCCTATCTCTGATTTTCCCTGACATTTTCCTGCACACACAAACAACGACACACACACATATTCTCATTGCCACGTGTTACTGTCTTTTCCTCATACCCATCGCCTCGTGTGTCAGTGCAGGAGTAGATTCAAGCTACGGTAATTCTAAATCCATATGAAGCCCTGTTCCTCTCAGCTCACATGTCTGTAGATCATATAATACTGCAGGAGACAGGTTTGTTTATTTATTTATTCACAGTAATGACAGAACGCTACATTTGGAGTGCAAAAAAACATAAAAATGACTGCCACATCCCTCCTATATTCATGTAAATTTATTTCTTTGTTTGACAGAAACCTTGGGAAGTCTGGCCTGCGGGTATCCTGCCTTGGATTAGGTAAGCTCCTGAGCCCAAACTGAGGAGTTTGCTGCAACAAGAAGTCTGTCTGATGGATGAGTGGTCAAAACACTGAACCCTATCAGCCATTCTCCTAAAATATATAGAAATGATGTTGCATTGAGTGAAGAAGTTCATCAGTGGCCTAAAAAGACTGGAAAACGTCTTGGATTTCTATTTTTATTGGCCTGATTTTGCTTTTTTAGATCAGTTGTATTATATGCATGCTGAGCATATGTCATCTCTGCTCACTTTCTTATCTTTGTGTGTTTTGGGGTTCTTGGACTCTAACCCTTCCTCCCTGTCTCCCTCTGTAGGAACATGGGTGACGTTCGGTGGACAGATAACAGATGAGGTGAGAACAGATGGGTTTTGTCATCCTCCATCAGTCAAAGCTTTGGGGTGAAAGGCAGTTTGCTTAGGAAGCTGAACTTCGTCTCAAAAAGAGCCAACATTTAAAGAAAATAACTTGCTGTTTATGATGCCAGTTTAGCATTTTTAATTTAAGCCAAATAAATAACTGGAAAGTACTCACATCCACCCCCCGCCCACCCCTGTTCCTTACCCCTTGTTTTCTCAACAGATGGCAGAGCAGCTGATGACTCTGGCCTATGAAAACGGCATCAATCTGTTTGACACAGCGGAGGTCTATGCTGCTGGGAAGTGAGTACATCCTGTCACAGTGAACTTTCAGTGAACGGTAACGGCAATCATTACCCAGCTGCTCGAAGCTGATAGATTATGAATTTAACTGGGAAAGGTTATATACCAGCTGAGTGTCACTATCAGATGTGAGTTTGATCTAAAAATGGTCTGTGGTCCCCTCGTTCTGACATTTAGAAAATTGATATGTTTGTATACTCGTGCTAAGACCATCGTTCATTCCAACACAGTATCTTGGTATATTTACATACTTTACTTATGGGTAAATGTTCGTAAGCATTAAAAACTTCTTTATTGTTGATGTGAGAATATTTTACCTTTGTGCCGCTGTATTATTTCTCAGCTCTCAATTAAAACCTGTCGTAAACTCGCAGCTCATCTGTTCCAGTTAAAGACCAACAGCTTACAGTTTGCACCTAAAATGCATTTCCATGTGCCTTTTCAGTGAACTACTATTTCTTCTATTATTATTAGGGGTGTAAATCACCAACTTTACCACAATACAATATTGTATTGATTTGTTTGTATGACGATACGATTTTTCCCCGATATCACAAAGTCTGTCACGATACAATTTCGATTCTATTCGATTCACAAGTCTGCGGTCGATATATTGCGATATCAAATGCCCATCTCATTTACATAAAAATAAATTTACAGAAACAATTAAAATAGGATTTAACCATTTTATTTCTGTTATTACAGGTACCAGTCATTTAAATAAAAAATATTTTTTTCTTAATGAAAAAGTAAAAATAAATGACCTGTTCAGTATAGTGTCACATTTCTCATGTTTAAGTGCATTTTTTAAACCAGTTAACTTAAAAGTGCTCTGATTACCTTTCAGTTATAAAGAAACAAAAATAGATATTGAGCTTACATAACGTGTCTATCAATGTCGTGTTTCTTCTTCAGGTGAACGGCCAAATTTGTTGTTTCCTGAGTAGTTTAACTCACACCTGTTGCATACGACATGAGTTTTGTCTATTGAGCCGTCCTGTCAGAATCAAAAATATTTCCACAGTGTTGATTTAAATCCAGCAGGAGAGTGAATTTCATTATCTGTGTTTTCTGCCTCGTCTGCCAAGTTGCTGAGGCGGCCGCAGAGCGCAGCCGCGCACGGAAATGGTGACACAGATGTGCCTTGGGAATTTCAAAATAAAAGCGTATTTTAAAGATGACGATATAAATCGATGTTTTAGTTTTGCCACGATATAATCAAATCATTAATCATTTAATCGATATATTGATTTAAATCGACGTATTGTTACACCCCTTATTATGATCTTAATTAATGAACCCCTCATGAAGAAAAAGACAAATTTATGGGTGTATGTTTGCAAAGAAACTTCTGTCTAAACCATCATTGCTCAAAAATGTCATTTAACCCATTATCTTCAAATGACATCCTGACCTGACATGTCTTGTCCTGAAAAATTTGGCAATCTAATCATATTAAATGACTAATGATGGCTCTGTGCACCTAATATGTAAAAAATCTCTGCAACCCTTCTTAACGCTCTGCAGTGTTGTAGTTTCTTACTGGCAGGAGGTACATCGGTGTAAAGGGTGGCAGAGAACAAATAAAGATCGCCGCTGCTATAAGAATGTGGCCGTATGTGACCTCCATCACCTCTGGATAATCAACATAGTTAAATCTATGCAACTCCAGTTCGATCTCACATAAACGCGCGTGATTGGTAACCCAGTGTGACCAGTGCCTATTTTTTTTTTATTTCAGTTACTTTTTGAGCACGTTTTAAATTTATTTAAATTAGCCTGAAAAGAAGTTTGAAGTGAACAAAGATTTTAGTAAAAATCATCATGTGCCTTAATTTTCCATGAACATTTTTATAAAACAAATATAATGCACAAAACTCAACATTTGGTTTTCATTTTTGTGTTTGTTTAATCAGCACCCAGGTAATCATCTGAATCCACTGGTTTTCTTGATGACCAAACTTTTTTTATTTTCCCAGATTTGTGTTTTTGAAGGAGTAAGTGTTATTGGACATAGATTGTTGTCCACATGCAAAGATCTGAAGTCGGATCAAATATTTATAACCTTAATTTAGAGAACAGGCCCTATTTATCCTCAGGAAAAAAAAAAAACTTGTGCTGCATTTTGTCTTGGTGTTGCAATGGTTTGAATTCCATTGTGGACTAATCTGGCTTTGTAGTGACTCGGATGCTTTGAAATAATCTAAGGGATAATCCCTTACTAACAGTATATCTGATTAACTGCAGCAAGTCCCATTTTTTTTAATCCCTGAAGACTATTTCCCATTTTTATTACATTTTGCGAGCTGTATCAGAGCGCCTTGGAAGAAAATTAAAAAAATAAAATAAGCAGTAGGTTTCAGCAGTTCTTCTTCTGTCCCATCTAATGCCTCTGCAGCTGTTGTCTGATGCATGTCATCTCTGCACGCTTTGCTCTTCTTGTTGTTTCATGTCAAGGTCGGTAAAACGAGCACAAAGCTGATCTTTGACACAGAAGTCTGTCTGCTCCTGACTTTGATCAATGAGCTTCCATAAAACAAACTGCAGTTAGCCAGAAAGACAAATCTGGCATGTGCTAGTGTTTGTGTGACAGCACGTCACACAGCTCAGGATGTGTTGCACAGGTGTTAATCCTGACAGCTTCCACTGCAAAGCAGCTCCAAGGAGCTTAAACTGAGCGCCCAGGAGTTGCGCAGATCACACACTTTGTGCATTAGCGTGGAAACGTCTTTCATGTAAACTTGACTTTTTTTTATTATTTCAATAATAATCAGTCAGGCTCAGAAACTGTTGTGTTGATGCATTCAGCTGCAGAGACGTTGATTCTGCGTCGTTAGAGTGGGCAGATATCCATCACGATTAAACAGTTTATTGTAGCTCTAAAAAAAAAGCAAAACATTCAACATGTAGGCTTTATTTAAATATTGATTGTCATGCTTGACCAGCATATCTGCTCAATGTGTGCAGACCGGTGTTTGCATGAAATGTAAATAAAATGCACAAATAAATGTTTCGTGCTTGTCTTTTTCTCTGTTATCAGCAAACACAAACAGCATCAGAGCATTTTAAATTCCACAAGAAATGTTCAGAGCGCAATAGCAGTTTTTTTCAGGCTAGACATTTAGCTGTAGAGGCATCATAAATGGCTGACATTTTGCAAACCGACTGGCAAACAGCTGCGTACAGTTACTGAGAAATCTGAAAATAAAATGGATTTTATAGGTCCATGAAAAGTGCACCATTATCTGGTGGCTTCAGCTGTCAGTCATAATGTCAATTCTGCAGCATAAAGATCTAATTAGGGGATGGATGCGGAAAGCCAGCACGCTCCAGGCATGCCGTGTTTTATATTTGAGCTCTCAGGTTTACTCACATTGCAGAATGGCAACCCTCAAGGTGTGTAGGACACACACACACACTTTTACTATGAGTTCACACACACGCTATTGCTCTCAGGAAAGTGCAGTGCCATTTGTTCTATATAAAAATATAAAAAAACGGGATCAGCTTGCAGAGGCTGAAATCTGTCCTCATGCTGCTGCTGGTTGTTTTAATAAAGTGAACTGTGCAAATAAATGAGTATGGGAGAGGAAAACGTTGCAAGAGAAGTTTAAATGTTTTACAGAATTTAGAGGATTTTTTTAAATATTAATGCCAAACAAGATAAATTATGCAAAGAATGAAAAACACTCATGCATAAGCATCCAATGGAATCTAAACATGCAGATCAACAAGAAAAAATACAGGGATTATTAGTTTATTCTAATTTACAGGTTTAGGTAATACCTGAAATTTCCATGCATCAAGTTATTTTATAATGTCCTGCTAATATTAAAAAGTGTGTTTTTAATAATAAAGCGTCTGCTAAGTGTTGGGATCTGACATTTATATTTTATATATTTTACTAAAACTGGGTCAGTGAGGCTGAAAACTGTCGGCTATTATCAGTAAGATCAGCTACTTGATTAAAAGCAGGCAGGGAGGCATACAGAAAAGATTATTCACTCAGCTCTCAGTAAATGATCCTGTCATTGTAAAAAAGGAAATGATAAAGGAGTGCCTGTTTTAAAGCTAACCTTCTGAACTGCTTTGCACGTGAAACTATTGCTGCAGTGACATGAATGAAATGCCCACGTGTTATCAGTTCTGTTTTATTTAAACTGCATCAGTTCACACAAAAAGTTGTCTCACGTCACTTTTACCATGACCTTTTGGCTTTTACACACTTGTCAGTGGGTGGAGATTGGATTTTATTTTATTCTGATAGTACGAAGCCTCCAGAAGAACCAGAGTCAGAGACAGCCACAAACAAGAAAAGCACAACTGGGTGTTCAGTTTATAACTGTATAACAGAAACAGGAAGCTCCGGAGTCAAAGATGAGGCTGCTCTTACAGCAAAAATAGATACACTAGTCTTAACTGTTTATTACTCATACCTACTTCTTATATATTCTTTATATATATATATATATATATATATATATATATATATATATAAAGAATATATA
>NC_056504.1:32211160-32247043 GCF_014905685.2 Nematolebias whitei
ATATATTACTTAAAAAATACTTGATACATTTAAAACAAAGATTAAAACTGAAATACCCAACAAAGTTCAGTCAGGTCATCTGGACTTTTTCTTTTTGTTGTTGAAACATTTTATCCTTCATCCAAAGGACTTCATAAATCCAAGTAGCACTATCAAACTGAGTCCCATAAAAAACACACACATAGTGGACCAACCAGTTTGTTGGTGATACGATGGATTCTGGGCCTTCTCCCCCATCAACTCCTCTGAGGCAGCCATAGCCAAAGTGATTCAAAACATCAAAGTTCATGCACAATAATCCAGCTAGAAAATCCCAACGAAGTTCATGCAGGTCATCAAAACATCAAAGTTCATGCTCAATAATCCAGGTAGAAAATCCCAACGAAGTTCAGTCAGGTCATCTGGATGGTTTCTTGAGTTTGTTGAGACGTTTCATCAAAGGGCTCCTCAGATTGATGAAGTTCTTTAGATGAAGGACGAAACGTCTCAACAACAACAAAAAAGAAAGAAACCATTCAGATGACCTGACTGAACTTTGTTGGATTTTCTACCTGGATTATTGAGCATGAACTTTGATAAAACTGAAATAATTTAATGTAAACTGATTGTACACAAACTTAGTAAAATAGATTCATACATAAATTACTATATGTAAAATAAAGTTTGAGGGGTAAAATCTTTGCTTTTATTACACATTTTTAATTTTGCTCTCTCTGTGCTCTTGCTAAAACAAAGATTACACGATGACCTCGTTAAGTCAGAGGGAGTCATTTCAGCACCATTAGGAGGATGATTTTATTAGCAAAGTGCTCATGGACTTGGATTAAATTCTGTTTAATTATGTGTAGTCATAATTGGTCAGTCTGACACTATTCCCCTAACCTTTTACTGATATGGCAGATCAAATTAAAAGCCCTGTTGATATCAGGCTGCAAAGGTGCAATTGTACAAGAATGATTTGAAACACCAGGTTTGTTTGGATCTCATTTAGAATAACTAAACACCATCTACTTGTTTCTTTGTGACTGAAAACACTTTTCATATCTAGCATTCTGCGCTGACCATCTGATCCAACCTGTCCGACTTTCTCACCGCTCCCTGGGATTGACACAAACTCATTGCCAGCAGTGCACTGTCTTGTAGCTCCAGTGAATTATGATCTATGCAGCTGTCAACACAGCTTTGAGACATGGAAACAAAGCACTGTGTACAGCAGCTTGCTGTTTTCATCACTCAAAAAATAAAAATAGATTTTTGCCTTAAAGTCCAAAAGCCTTATAGGTCTGTCAACAAAATCCAACCCCCACTGACCAGGTGGTGGCTGGTTTAAGGAGCTAAATATGATTGGACACTCTACAAGTTCTATGTCAATAATTTACTGTATTTATTAATCATAAACAATTATCTCCACCCATGACCTTTGATTACTTTGATCCTAACGAGCAAAGTTAAGACCAAGTTTGTGGAAAAATTGGAGTTTTGTGGCTCAATACAGACTTCCAGCCACAATATAGAAAAACATCCCCGATGAATGACCAGTTTAGATATATTTATATTTAACAGTAAAGAATTATATAAAAGTTTTTGGTGATTGACCGTCTATTATAATAGAACTGTTAGAGCTGATTAGAAACTGTACCCTGGTCGACCTTGGCCTTGTTGGCAATAATATGCCCAGAGGTTGGTTAATACCTGCTTACTGGATGGACAGTAGAAGAGTTTTTGCACACATACTGTATTTTACATTGTCCTGAGGACCAAGCCTGATGCAGCTGTAGTAACAGGGTTCAAATCCTGTTTCCTCCTCTCTGGCTACTTTTAGACAGATGGAAATATTCAATTCAGTTCAGCATTTATTTACACAGGTTAGTCTCACTGAGCCCCGAGGACTCATTTACAAGAGAGACCTTTTTTAAAAGAAGAACACAGATGACAACAGTAGACAATCGTAAAAAAGCATATAAAATGAAAAGTAAATGGAAGAAATTATATATATATATATATATAAGAAACAAAAACAGATACATTATAAAACAATGTTAAATACTAAAAATAGGAACATGTCTGCATTGGATTTTGCCATGAACTTAGCAGTTATTTAAGTCCCTTAAGTCAAGGTTGAGAGCTTCAGATCTTTTTGCAAGGTGTTCCAGGATACAGGAGCAGAGTAGGAGAAGGCCCTTTTGCTTGTAGATATGTAAAAATGATGTATTTATTTACCCTCTTCATCTTCAGTAGTCTGTTTTCACAGGAGTAGATGGCACCATTTAGGCATTTTTGTCTGCTAAACCTTGAATAGTTTTAATTATTTTGGTCCCTCAAAATGGTGGCACAGCATGAGCTATATATAACCTTGCACAGTCACGCGACTGCAGACGTGAATGTAGACAGATCTATATACAACTGTCCTATCAGGAGGCATCCCATTATTTGTCAGAGTGAGGGAACCACAGAGGCGTCCTACTGACAGCTGTGTGCCCATCCCTAATGAGCCCCATGTTGAACGTAACGTCACTCATTAGCACCACTTCAGCTGCTAATGAGCCACACTGTGGTGGCTCAGGCCCCGCTGAGTCTGACCTGGGAGCTAACTCACACAAACCGTGCTCTTCAGCCTAAAAGCTCCACTATGTGCGTGTGCATAGGCCTGTTGCAATAAACAATAAATCAATTAATCGCATGATAAATTAAAATTATCTACCTCGTTTTCATTTATCGGCTTTATCATTTCTCGTGTCTCTCTTTTTCTACTAGACACTGGATGATAAAAGGTTCAACTCTGGTGCTCTTCACTGACCCCTTCCTTTCTCTTTAAAATCCGTTTTAACTCCCATTTTTCTTATAGAGACACGCTGCTCGCTCCCCCACTATCCATCCTTCGGTTCAGACTGTCTTATACTGCCATCTAATGGTCATAAAAGGCACTACACACAAAAATGAAGCAACATTTCTACTTAAATTTGACAATAATTACAAATTATTGTCAAATTTCAAACAATATTGTTGTTTATTGCAATAATTTCTGAGACAATTAATCGCCCAGCAAAATGTGTTATCGTGACAGGCCTACATGTGCAGAGCCACATTGCTTCCTTTAATTCAGAAATCCATTCCCAGACTGTGTAAACGCTCGCACCATTCCTGTATGATCCTAACTAAATCTTCGTTTTTCTCCGTTTCACAGGGCAGAGGTGGTGCTGGGAAACATCATAAAGAAGAAAGGATGGAGGTATGAGGCACACTTTAATCAAGTTTGGTGGGTTTTAATTTCCTTCCTACACCGACCTGCCTAATCTTGTATCATCTCACTTCTCTGACCCATCAGGAAGTTGTGTATTGTGTGTGTTGTGAACTGGAGCAGTAAGGTTCCAGCTCACAACACACAAGATTAATGTGGCTTCTTACCCGAGTGTCCCTACTCAAAGATGCTGAATAATGGATGAACTTCTTGTGCTGTCATCTGCCTTGCTGATCCTGGATTGACATTTGTTAGTTATTTGTGATCGAGTTACACACTTGCACTTGTACATATAATCCATGAGCGTTGTCGAACAGAAACGGATAGAAACACGTAATCTTATTGTGTCTTTTACATCTTAGAGAGTTGCAAAATCACCAACGTCTGCATCACTGCTTTTGTCTGTAATTCAGCAAGTTTGTTTGGCAGGTGTTCTAACAGATGTGCTGTCGTTCTCCATTATTTAGACGCTCAAGTCTGGTGATAACAACGAAGATCTTTTGGGGTGGAAAGTAAGTTTTGTCTAGTTGCCAAATGAAAACTTATCTTCCTGTGTAATATTTCCTGACACTGTCAGACGCTGATGCCCCTGGTAACAGGATCATGTATCATTGAAACTGAACTGTTGTCAGGTTCTTTCAGTGAATTTGAAAACATCCTCTCATGTTTCTAAAAGGATGATGAAGTATTGTCAGCATTGAGGGGCAGGTCCAGCTGTATTTTAAATATATACTCTTTTTTTTTTTTTTTTTAAATAACACAAAGTCTGCGTTTTGTTTTGTTTTAGAGCGGAGACTGAAAGAGGGTTATCCCGAAAACACATTATAGAAGGTAAGCATCACAGTCGCTGGATTAAATGCTGATGCTGAATTAATAACTTACATTCTAATTAGTGTTTTCGGGTTGAGGAAATCAAAGCAACAACTCAATAATCTGCCTTCGCTTGAGATTATTGAAGTTGCCAAGACAACAGTGGGGGCAAAATCCCAGATAAACCGAGAAGATTTGCATTCATTTCGATTAAGCACTTTAATATTGTACCTGTCACAACCGAGGTTCGCTGTCAGTAACAGAGGGGCTTATTTTCAGGTTTAAAGGCTTCTCTAGAAAGACTGCAGTTAGACTACGTGGATGTGGTTTTCGCTAACAGACCCGACCCCAACACACCTATGGAAGGCAAGTCCTCTTTCTTTTTTTGCTTTTAAATGTTTTTCTTGTTTTGTCTTTTTTTTAAGCCTCCTGTTTGTCTCTATGACTACTGCAGTGTGAAGACTTAGATATACACAGCTCTTGTAACTGAACCGTCTATTTTTAAATGCTGCATGTGGTCAGGATGCTTCCACCTCCACAGTCAGAATGATGATAAATACTGATGCTGGAGACCTTTAAATGGCAGAGTATTAACCGTGTGTGGGCTTAGATGGACTCAGTATCCATCTGCTCCTGCAGTTAAGTTCCTCTGCAGGTTAAAGTTGAATCGGAGGTCCGTTTTTTTTTTTTTTCTGCCTTCAGTTTGATGCTTTGGGCTCTTTTACAATACTTCACTGTCTTGTTTGGGAGAAGTAGCCAGTGGTGTTTAGTGGAAAAAAGTATATTTTTTTCCCATCTGCCCTTTAACGACTGCACTCAGTCCACATGGACAGCTTTGAGGGCCTGTCTTCAAACGTACAGTGGCTGAAACCATCTGGTATATTTTATTTTGGCAGTAGCCATAGGGGTAAACAGGGTAAAAAGGAGGCAAACCGCAACTTTATAAAACCCCTCTAAAGCCGAGCGCCCACTCGATAATAAAAAGCGTTGATTTGTTCAAAGCAGAGCATCAGTAAAGTTAATAGATGGACGGAGGATTATGGAGGGTTGA
Source organism: Nematolebias whitei (assembly GCF_014905685.2). Taxonomy (NCBI): domain Eukaryota; kingdom Metazoa; phylum Chordata; class Actinopteri; order Cyprinodontiformes; family Rivulidae; genus Nematolebias; species Nematolebias whitei. Next base: position 32,216,260 of record NC_056504.1, read on the forward strand.
TGCAATCTGGTTTTATTACACTCCTGTGCTCCCGCCCTTCTCTGAGACGCCCGATCGTTATCTAACCTGTTTCTTGTGTTGCTCTGCAGCCACACGCAACAAAGTGTCAACCAATGAAAACGGAAATTAAGAGTCCAGTGATGTGAGATTGTACTTAACGCCACATCTATGGCTGCATAATGCAATTCCTATCTTCAAATAAAATATGATGAATGTGTAGACTCTATATGTCTTGAGATGAATCTCGTTAACATTCACCCTGCATATTACAAGAAGGGGGGGTGACATATTTTTAACCCACAGTGCTTAAAATACATAATCCGTCATCCAGCGTGTCAACACACTTTGTGTTCGATTAAAGATTTGAACTGGTGTACGTATGGTTGTCATCTCTTATTCATTTCACTTGACTTATTTTTCATGTAGCACAGTGTAGATTAAAAAAAAAAGAAGACACATTCTGGTAAATTAAACAGGAATGTCATTCAAACGGGCCTTGTTAGGATCAGATGTCATGCTCATGAGGATTCCCAGCTTTCTCATTAACATAATCAGATCCTCCCTCTCTCCCCCCCCTAAACTGTCCAGGCAGTTTGGAGTGTAAATTATGACAAATGTGTGTTTTGTAAGATCAAAGAACAAGCAGATATGTAGGCTTATTGCATCATACAGTAGCTTGTTGGAGAAAACAACCGGGTCAGAGCAGTGCTGATGCTGTTTTTAGCATGTTTATATGTGGTTTTGCAGAAACTGTTCGAGCTATGACCCATGTGATAAATCAAGGCATGGCCATGTACTGGGGAACATCCCGATGGAGCCCGATGGAAATAATGGTGAGAAAACATGTTTGTGGCGACGACTTTCTAAAAAATAAAGTCAGATCGTCTCTAGTGAGAGTTTAAGAAAACAAAAAGTCCAGTTGTGTCCTTTTAAAAAACAAAGCCAAGTATATATTTTTTTATATTAGTGTATACGTGTGATTGTTTTCCTTCAGGAAGCATACTCGGTTGCACGGCAGTTCAACCAGATCCCCCCCATCTGTGAGCAGGCTGAGTACCACATGTTCCAGAGGGAGAAGGTGGAGGTGCAGCTGCCTGAGCTCTTTCATAAGATAGGTGAGTCTCGATGTGGTTGTGGCTTTAGATTAATAAGGTTTGCCTTTAGCTGGTAAGCACATCTGTAGGTGCTTTCAGATGTGCAGCTGTCTTACAGCCTTGCTTAGGTCTTGTCCACATGGAAATGCAATTTTTCCTAAACATTTTTCGAAAGAAATATCCTCGTAAACACAGCACTGTTTCAAGAAAAGTATGGAAACATCAAAACCAATCAAAGGAACGTTGTAGTAACGATGCCAGCATGAACATATGAGCATAAAACACGCTAAATGCAAAATGTAAACACAAGAAGAAGAAGAGGACACTTTTGGCTCATAGGTTAGGTTCGAGGTAGTGTTGTGACATTATCGTTAAAACAAAAAATGTTTACTCTGGAACCTGTTTTAAAAATAAACCAAGATTATAGGAAGTAGGGATGTGGAGGGAGCTGCACCACCCCCTGATGGATGCCAGAGGACATACATGTCCAAATACACTGTTACGGAATTATTGAATATTAAAAAACAGGTATTTTGTGCTTCATATGTTTTAATTCCAATAATATGTTGATATCAACAGCACTATTATTGTTTATATATATACAAAATTTTACAGCCATTTACAACCCACCAAAAAAGTCAACAAATTAGCACTGAGTCATGATTGCAGTTTTATAGTTACTGTCCATTTTATACTGCATATTTTTAATGTCAGTTTTCAGAGAAGTCAACATGCACTGTCGGTGTGAATATCTCTGCATCTCTTTAGCGTAACGCCATTCTTTAAATCACACAGCCTCTCAGCTGAAACGTTCCCACCGTTTTGGGGCTCTCACAGTTTTTGTGTAGACACGAGACTGAAACTATTAAAAAAAACTTATTCACAAACAAGTTTCTGTGTGGACAGCCTTTAATTCTTTAACTGCATTTGGTTTTTATTCTTCTACCATACACACGTTAAGGACGCACAGACTAGTCGTTTTGTTAAAGATAGAGTCACTCTGGTCCATTTTCAAGCCGTTTGGCTAAAATTACGTGCTCTCTTCTCAGTACCCTGAAGGAGACTCAACTCTCAGAAAGTGCAGCACTTGTGCTTTTTACAATAATAGTGTGAATGTTTATGAAGCATTCACACTGTTATGATCCATTTTTCTTCCGTACGTTTTTCAGCATCTTTCTCGTTCCATAATTTTTGTGCTAGTTCAACAAATCATAAATCAAAACATTCAGCTTGTTCAGGAGAGAGGTGCTATGACTTTTGGTTTTGGTGCAGCTTTAGCTTTTTAAAATATTTAGCCTTTTCTGCCACTTTGTTCCTCATACAGAATGAATTGAGCTCATTTTACATCCTTCAAATCTTTAGATCTGTTTACAACCTTTTACTGCTCCTTTCACATTTTGTTCTGGTTCAGCTTCTTTCAGCTTCCTTGTGCAAACGTAAACTTCTTTCTGCTAATTTCAGCTGGGTTTTCTTCAGCTGTTTTGTGCTTCTTTCAGCTTCTTTCTGCTAATTACAACATGTTTGTGCTTCTTCTCAACTTCTTTCTGTTAATTTCAGCTTGTTATGCTCTTTTCAGCGTATTTCTGCTAATTTAAGCTTTTTCTGCTATTTCAGTTACAATTTAGCCGTTTTATGCTAATTTTAGTTTTTTTAGGCTAATTCCACATTTTTTTGCACTCATTTCAACTTTTTTCAGCCTAATTCAGCAAAAATTTGCTCTTTCTACTTCCTTCTGGTAATATAAACTTATTTCTGCCTTTTTAGCTACTGGTTCTTTTCAGCAGTTTTTTTTTATTATTATTATTTTATTTTTTTGCTAATTTCGGCTTTTTTCATATAATTTCTACTTTTTCGTGATCATTTCTGCTTTTTTCAGCCTAATTGAGAAAACATGTACTTTCTGTTTTCTTCTGCTAATTTAAACTTGTACATTTTTAGTTACCTTTTTAGCATTTTTAGCTAATTTCATCTGTTTTCAGATAAATTCAAAATGTTGTGGTAATTTCTGCTACTTTCAATCTAATTAACTTCTTTCTGCTAATTTCAGATTGTTATGCTCATTTCAGCATTGTCTGCTATTTCAGATACTATTTCGCTTTTTTATGCTAATTTTAGCTTTTTCAGCTAATTCCACATTTTTAGCTAATTTCAGCTCTTTCTGCTTCTTTCTGGTTGTTTAAGCTTTTTTGCCTTTTCAGCTACTTTTCAGCTTTTTTTTGTGCTAATTTTAGCTTTTTAGCTAATTTTCTAATTTTGTGCTAATTTCTGCTTATTTAATCCTAATTCAGCAAATGTGTTCTTTCTGCCTTTTTTTTTTTTTTTTTTTTTTTGCTAATTTAGGCCTGTTCTTCCATTTCAGCTACAATTTAGCAAGTTCTTATCTAATTAGCAGTTTTTCTGCAAAGTCTTCAGTAATAAGCATTCACACTGCGTTTTCACAGGAAATGCAATTTCTCTAGTTACATTTTTTTTCTTTTGTCAGGTGTGGGAGCTATGACATGGTCTCCGTTGGCCTGCGGGATCATCTCAGGGAAATACGACGGCAGGGTGCCTCCGTACTCGCGGGCATCTCTAAAGGTAGACACCCCCCGCCCTGCAGATCACCATTACCACATTCCCCTCTGGTCGTCTGTGCCACATCCACTGTTGTGTTTCCCTGCTGGTTGTTAGTTTCATTGTGTTTTTGTCTCTTTCAGGTTCTGTAACTCTTTGCGCACCGTAAACTGTGTGCCTGTGTGTTTTCAGTGCTGTGTTGTCGCCTCGCACTGTGCACCTCTTCACAACCAGAGCTGCTCAACGTTGTTGTTTTTATTGCACGCGCACTATACAGTACAACACAAACACACAGAATAACAGCACATTTACAAGCTTAGCTTTGACACTACCAAAACATGTTTATTTTAATAAATTATTTAGTTGAACTTTTAAGGCAGTTATTGAAACTCCAAGTCCAATACACATTTATCGTATTGTCAAAAAAAATAAAAAATCTACCACTGAATGAGTCTTAGTTCAGGCTATTCAAGTGTAAAATAATTGCTTTACTCAGAGCATTTTAATACAATTTTTTTGTTTTAGAATATTAATGAAGAAAGGAGATATTTAAGAAAGTTCAGAAAATGACAGCAAAAATTTGCTGCAAAGGAACAGATGTGATATGTTGATATAAACCATTCTATTGAAATGAGCATCCAGACTTGAAAACCAAGTCAGTCCACAAACTAACCTTTAAACTTGTGCAGTGTAGCGTTCCACTGTGGTGAAGTGGCATGTTGTGTGTCTGTGGATTGTGTGTCAGCTAGACGTTCGCTGGTTCATGTTGTGACTGTTCCTTTGTGTTGGTGTTGTTCAGCTCCTGCTTGCAGTTTGGCTCAGTGTTGCTTGTGGATGTTTATTCCTTCTGGTCCTGATGTGTAACACAGCATCCTCGATGCTTCACTTTTTGGCTCAGCTGAGCAGAAATACTTTAATCATCTGATTTTATTCTGCATACTTTGTAATTTTGATGTAAAAAAAATTAATATGTAGCATTTTGAACTAGTGCAGTTTGAGCTTTGTTTTCTCTGGCTGAGGCGCTGACAGCTGAAGACAGAGTCACGTGTTTAAAAACAGGCCCTGGTGACACGGGAGCTGCGGCTCAGCGGTGTGAGCAGGGCGGTGTTTTTAAGCAGGTGTGCTGTGTTTTCGACAGGGCTACCAGTGGTTGAAGGACAAGATCTTGAGCGAGGAGGGCCGGCGTCAGCAGGCGAAGTTGAAAGAGCTGCAGGCAATCGCGGAGCGGCTGGGCTGCACTCTGCCCCAACTCGCCATCGGTACGCAGATACATTCTGCTGCTCTCTCTCTTTCTGTCTGTCTGTCCGTCCCTCTGCCTCGGACAGGCCGGGGTCAGTGGCGCTCTCACAGCTGTCACCTGTCTGTGTTGTAATCGCACTGGAGTGAAAGTCATCAGAGACTTTAGACAACGAAACAGGCAAAGATCGTAAACGAAGAATGCAGCGTCTCCTCTAAGTCTAGATCTGACTCGTTCCTGTAAAACCACAAAGACAGGCGACACAAACATCAACACACGGCACAAAAACATGCTCCGATAATACGTTCGTACACAGATCAGAGCTTCTCTTTTGGCATTCGCATGCATTTAGCAGCTTCAAGTGTCAGTCAGCATCAAAGTAGAATTATAAATCCAGGAGGTGACAGTTATCGATTCACTGCAGAGCAACAAAGAACGTTCAACAAGACGCAGTTGTGAGGGCTGCTGAAACACCAGATGTTAGAGCGGCAGTGAAAAAACTTGGGAGCTCTCAGAGCAGATCGCATCAGATCTTTCAAACTCACAGTGAAACAGTGACATAAATTAAGTTTCACAGCCTGTTAGTGGACAGCCTGAAGTATCCCAATTGTCATAAATCCTTTCAGCGTTTCCAAAGGCAGCACAAGAGATTTATATGTACTGCACAGTCATCTAGATTACGCTGGCGCTCTGGTATTGAATAAAAACTAGGTAACAATGACAGATTTGGCTTGAAGCGGGTGCTAAATTCAGGACTCAGACTAAGGATGTGAGTTAATAGATGCGAGTCTCATAGTTCTGCTAGAAACACTCCACTCATGTCAAATTGAAAAGACGAAACACCTTCAAGTGTTGCCTTTTTTTGAGCTCTTCTCTTTAATTTGTTGGTAGATTTATTTTGGATCATAATCCCACTATTTTTACAGCAACATTTTTCACTCCCTTTAATCTGCTTACAAGTAAATCTTCCTCAATTGCAGAAGAATTCAGTTGTGTTGCGTAATACAGCTCACAGTTAGAACTGGGGATGGGGATGTTTTAGGTTTTTTTGTGTTGAAATGTTCAGTGATCACAAAAATTCAATCTTTTTGCATGTCATCAGCAAAGTTTAGTCTTGAAGTCCAAAAAATAACTCCTGTACTGAAATAGCTTGGTGGTGTTGGCACCCTGATGCATATTTATTGTGTTTTAAATCAATGCCGCTTCTGTAATTTTATTTTAAACCGGTTTTATATGTAAATTAACATCACCACCATTTTTCATTATTAGTTTCTGTGTTAGTTTCTTTTATTTAGTCGAGACGCAGCAACCACCTTAATATCTACAGACCAATGAGGTTTTTGCAGGACACTCAGAACAAGATTAGATTAGATTGGTTGCCTCCCCGTATCTTAGCACAGTTAATATATTTATATATCTGTAGATTTGTTTTATAGGGATAATTTGTTTATACGGGGATTTATATTTCTGATGTAAAAATGAAGGGAACATGATTGTGTGTCACATTGTGCAGCATTGTGTCTGAATCATGAATGTTGCTGGAGTTTGTGTGTGTTTAATGGTGGGGCTGTCATCACTGCTTACTTGGTCTCCTGCAGCATGGTGCCTACGGAACGAGGGGGTGAGCTCTGTCCTTTTAGGGGCATCCAACACCGACCAGCTGATGGAGAACATAGGAGCAATTCAGGTAAGACCTCTCAGTGAGCGTGTTGGTTTTTCTGCAGAGCACATAAGGAAGTAAATTTGTGAAAGTAAGACTGGTCGAACCGGCCTCGTGTCGTTGCCTTTCAGCGTGTCGCAGCAGCCTTCACTCCCGAGTACAGCTCGGCCTCTTGGCCAGTTTGCTGCTGCACGCTTGACTGCTTTACTGTACCATGTTAATAGGGTCAGCTGAGTACCCGTTGCCGTGGGGATTGGAGGCGAGCTCACGACCACTTCCTCCTCTCCTGATAAGACTCGCTCTTTAATGGGATTCTCAGACTGGTGGAGGTTTACGTTCCCTCCTCACACACTCCTTGTGTGTGGCCTGCAGGAAAGAGCATTCCAGCTCAGTCTGATGCTTTGTGTAACGCTCTTGTGTATTCATGTTCCTCCGTACTGAAGTACGTTTGATATTTCCTTTTTAAAATGTTACGCTCACATTTCCTTAAGCTCTGCATTTTGTCTGTTTTTCTGCCAGACTTTATTAGCACACACCCTAAAATAGACCACAATCTCTTTTTCTTTTTCTCAGGAAGCCAAAAGAAGTGTATGTTTTGCCTAACTTTTTGTTCAATGTGTATTTAGTTCAAGTTCAATGACAGCTTTTACAGACATGGCTGTGCCATGTGGTCTCCAGTGTCACAGAGTGTGGCCCATCTCTATATGGAGGAAATGGAACAGAGAGCCCTGGACTATTTAAGAGAACAGCACCGAGCCCCTGGTTCAGATATGTGGATGACACATGGGTCAAAATCCACCTGAAAGAAGTAGAAGCGTTCAGCAGACACAGCAAGTCTGTGGACAACTTCAAGTTTACCAGAGAGGATGCCAACGACAACAAGCTGCCTTTTATGGACTGTTTGGTGAACATGGAATGAGATGGAAGCCTCAATATTGATATTTACAGGAAACCTACTTGCACAGATCAGTACATTCTGTTTGACTCTCACCAGCCACTGGAACACAAACTTTCTGTCATTAGAACTTTACACCACCGGGCCGAACACGTCCCCACAAAGACAGAAGTGAAGAAAAAGGAACAGAATCACATCAAAGAATGTCCAAACTTGTGGATATCCTAAGTGGGCTTTGTCAGATCAGCAAACGAATAAAAAAAAAAAAAACATGCTATAGAACAAACAGAACAGGGAGAAGAGCAAACACAAAAAATATTCTCATCCCATTTATTGCAGGAGTATCAGGCTACAAGGAGCAGAGGTCACAAAAGGACTTCGAATACGTGGGGTCCACTGTCCAGGAAAATTGGGAATGTGGTAAAGAGGTGAAAGAGAGTCCAGGCAGGATGGAGTGGATGGAGAAAAGCTTCAGGAGTGATTTGTGACAAAAAGGTGTCAGCAAAGGTCAAAGGAAAAGTCTACAAGACAGTGGTGAGACCAGCTATGTTGTATGGTCTGGAGACAGTGGCACTGACAAAAAGACAGGAGAAAGAATTGGAAGTGGTGGAAATGAAGATGTTGAGGTTCTCCTTAGGCGTGACAAGGATGGATAAGATTAGGAATGAGATCATCAGAGGTACAGCACAGCTTGAACAACTGGGAGATAAAGTTAGAGAGACCAGACTGAGATGGTTTGAACATGTCCAGAGGAGGGACAGTGGGTATACTGGTAGAAGGATGTTAGAAATGCAGCTGCCAGGAAAAAGACAACGAGGAAGGTCAAAGAGGTAGTTGGAGGCAGCTGGAGTGAGGACAGAGGATGCAGAGAACCGATGGGGGAGGTTGACTCGCTGTGGAGACCCCTGAAGAGGGAAAAGCTGAAAGATGATTTATTGTAGGAGTATCTTAAAAACTCAAGGATTTTCTACAAACACAACATCCAAGTACATTTTAAACCCAACAGGACCCTCAGACAGAGACCCAAGACCAAGGACAGAACCCCTGCATGTACAACCGGGCCTCTCATGCAGTTCTATAAAGCTTGGAACACCACAAACTCTTGACATTTTTGGATTGATAAAGCCTCCCAGATAAGAAGCAAAATGTCTTCAGCTTTAGAATAGAAGTCCAGTTGTTTTGTTTAACCTTTTTTTTTTCTTGATTCTTCAAGTTAAGTTTCAACTGTGTTTTTTGTTTAAAACTCAAATTTTTGTTGCTTTTTTTTTTACTCATGACCAAGATCCAGCAAACATCTACATTATTTCTCTAGTGCCATCTACAGGTTTTATTGTGAAACTACAGTCGTTTGAGAGAATTTTACCTGAATGAACGCTGAACAAAAGTGGCTACAAAAGTTAACTGTGTTATCATGTGTGTGTTTACAGGTTCTACCGAAGTTGTCGTCATCCATCACACACGAGGTGGACAGCATCCTGGGGAACAAGCCGTACAGTAAAAAGGACTACCGCTCCTAACGCGTGGCTCGGCCCCGCCCAGCAGGGCTGCAACCTGGCCTGCAGCCGCAGCGCCCCACCTTTGCCTGATCCTCTGTTTGCTTGAGCTTTTACTGAGTGAGACCCTGGCGCATGAGTCTGGCCTCACTGAGGCCACGCAGGGCACCTCATTTAGAGTTACAGAGAAGAGAAAAGAAGGAATAAATTCAGTCACCTCCACAAGACTGGGGTGGGATTAGCAACGACAGACAGAAGAGTAAGAGAGATTAGGGATATGCGCTCATACGTAAATCAGTTACACATTCTATTCAGCTGAAAGTATTTTAAAATCATAGAGAAAATTTAGGGGAAAAAATTATCTTTTTAAGAAAAGAATAAGCACATGCTTGCTTGGCAGCCAGATTTTTCAGTTTTATTTTATTATAATTTTTTTTTTATCTTTTTCTAAAACTGAATGCAACTAAAAAAAAAAAAAAAGAGATGAAGTTCATACTGTATGAATATATGAGAACTGCTGTTGCACATGTATCATAGCCATGCATTTGTTCCCGAGACGTTCTGTTTACAAACACTCGTGTACTGTAAAAGTCCGTCAAGGTTTCACTGAAAGAAAAGTTTGTGTTGTCGACGTTATCGGCCCCTCTGTGGGCTTCAACAATCAGCACTTTAGTACTGTCAGTACAGATGTTAGAGGGTTGGAAGGGAGAGGATGGGTATTAAATAGTCTTATCTCACATCCATTGCACTATAGAATTGCTTCGCCTCTTGATCAGTCCCTCTCCTCGTCCCTCTGTTTTCCTTCACTGGCAGTACGTTCGTCCAGCCTAATGCTCCGGCGCTCCTGCTGCACTGAACGCAGCAGCAGAGGCTTCTCCATCCTGACCCGTGAATCTTCTGCTGTGATGTCAGGAACTCTGGGAGGGGATGGGCTGCCACAGCAGGTGCCGCAGTCGTCTGTTTCACTGTGTTCCCCAACTCGTGTGCACAGGGAGTGATCGCATCTCACCAAAACCTCTCCTTGATCAAATTTTTGTTCAAGTATTTGCCTTATTTACAGTTGCATCAAACTGTGCTCCGGGCTTTTGGTGTAGACGGCGTGGGCGGCTCGACGGCTGCCTCTTTGGCAGGCAGGGTCGCGTGTCCCCGGTAAACTTTTGACGGGTTAAAGGCGGTGTTTGTTGCTCCCATACTGGGAAGGATAAGTGTCCGGTTAATCAGAAGGTGGCAGCAGCTCAGGGAACAGAGAAGGTAGTTTTCAGGTGTGTGTTCAGGAGGTTGTGTGTGGTTGTCTTCAGTCTCTCTTTCATGTGTGAACTCTGGAGGGCCAGTGACTTTTTAGCATGGCTCGAGCCAAAGATCTTCTTCATCATCATCTCTTTTTGCCGACACACTCCAGTGTTTTACTCTCACTCTCTGCAAGATTATAGAAGTCATCTTGAAGCATGTGCTGTCCAGCTTATCTATTTATGGTATGGACTTTACTCCGTGTATATCTACCTGACCAAACTGTTATCATAGTTAACAAATATGTCCTTTGTATACAGAATGCGTAGTACGGCTAACTGCTTTAGGATCTGTAAGGTTTGTTTTAAAGCAACAGATGATCTGACACATATCAGTATTATTGCGGACATTACGATGCGGCCCTTTGTCCTCTGGGGGTGCCTCTCTTACTGTGATTAAAGCACAAGTGGATAGCATGTGATAACAGCCTCTCAGCATGGACATCATCACCCGGCCTGCAGTATCTACGGGACAAGCAAGGTGATGCTTCTCAGCTTACGAACACGTGTAGATAATAAATCTTTACAGCTGAAAAACTGCTGATTCTTAGCAGAAATGATTAAAAAAAATACACAAGTGCAAGACAACAGTGATATTAGTAAAATCACTTAGAAGTAGGAGCTTTTTAATCAAAGTTTAAGTGATAATCAAAGTGAGCGTTACTTTGCTGATTTTGCTTGGGTGAGGTTTACAGGTTGACTTATTTGTAATAGATGCAAAGTCACTAAAGGTCTCTGCTGGTGATTTGTGTGTGCGTTTGCGTGTGTAAAAACTGAGAACTAAACTAGTCCCTGTCCTTTTAGCCTTCTGTAAGAACTGATCCCTGTTTTGCAGTGTCTTGTATGTCAGTCAAAAAAATAAAATAAGAAACGGGCACAAGCCGAAGCTGTTTTCTCAAAACAAGTAAAAAAAAAAAAAAAAACATGAATAAGAACATTTAGTTAATTTGTCTGTGAAGTTCCTGTGTCTTATATTTTCATCTGCAGGGAGTAGAGAAGTCTGAGGCTTCAGATGATAGTGTGACATTTCAGAAGATGTGCTTTTTTGTAAAGTGAGACTGATACTGCTTTAACATCTCTGCTAAATATGACCGAGAGTTTAGCCCAGCAGAGACTGAACCCAGGTTCTCTGTCCTGCAGCAGAAAGATTCACCCGCCAGCATCTCTAAAGGTCCCTCATTAACACATTGCAGCCTGTTTGTTTCAACAGAAAGCAAAAAGCATATTAAAAAAATAATTTAAAAAACTGAGTTTGACAGATCTGTTGTTTGGTTTTCTTCTAATTATCATTATGCAACCAGGAAAATCAGACGCATATTGTGAATTCAAGCTGCAATTCTTAAAAAGGCAACAAATTACATAAGATGACTATGTTCCCTCATCAGGATCTACTTATGACTGTTATTTGCATTATGTGCTTATTTTTTCCACTAGAGTCCAGCTGCAGCTCTTTCAGACTGCTCGTCTCATGCAAGTATTATTCTTGTTGAAGGATGTTAGGGTTTTCAATATTTATGTGGAGAAAGTAGTCCGAACCGAAACCTCGAGGAAGAGAGATCTGAAAATAAACCACTCTGACTGGAGTGTACACTTGAAAGGATACAACAATATATTATTATAATTAAGGCACTGAGACTTTTCCCTTTAAACACACAAAAAAAATGATTAAGTGTTGGAGTTTATCTGTTTTGGGTTTTTTAACACAACAGGTTGGATCAGAGGCTGTATGTTTAAAACACAGATCTCCCAGTAAGAACTGGTACACTTTAAAACCTCGTGGATCAAGTAACCAGATTGTTTCATTTCTCGACTTAGATGCAGATTCTGCTAACAGAGCAAGAAGCTGAAGAGTCTTGACCTTAGTTTCCTGAAAACGGCAGAAACTCCTGTTAATGTGATCATACAATAATGCAGACCCTACTTCTTTTTGTGAGTAGTTATAAAATTCCTTCCATAATATGATTACCGTGTTTTCCGGACTATAAGGCGCATTAAGCGAAACAAAACGGTCAAATAAGTCAAACTTTATTCAACTCATTCACAATAACCACATAAAATTGGTTCGAGATCAGTAAGTACAACCAGAATTAATAAATAAGGTGCACCTGATTATAAGGCTCACTGTCAATTTTTGAGAAAATTAAAAGATTTTAAGTGTGCCTTATAGTCTGAAAAATATGGTACCTCACTTCAACCCCATTTCTTGTTTGTCTCTGGAATATCTTTCCACAACCAAAATAAAAAAATAAAAAAAAACATTTCCCCTCTTTTTTTTTTGGTAATTTTACTAATTTAAACGTAAAAGAAGGGCTGCTGGCTCTGGTATGGAAAGACTTTAAGAGTTAATGTTAATCTGTTCATATAAGATTTAATCATTTACTTTTCATCTCCATATTTCTGCCTGAATGAAACCACACTGACACCTGTCCGTAAATAAAAGATCACTTCTGTAGAGACAAAAAGACATTAATAGGTGATCTTTTGTCATGCTGCTTGATAGATTGGGATTTTTTCTGGGGGTCTCTGTCCCCAGGTTTTACGCTAAACTAGTCTAACACATTCCTGAGCCTGATTTTAAAGTGGTATCAGTCTCATCTGCTGAAAAATATCAAATAAGCCTGTTTCAGAAAGCATCTCTGATTTAAATTGTGTGTCTTTGTGAGCTCTACGATGTTATTTCTGGGCGTGCTGACCTGCTTCTTGAAAAGGTCAACGCACATTTAGAGAATAACTTTATGTCTGATGTCTATGTGTGTGTGTGTGCCCTCAGGTGTGCAGGGGAATTAATGCTTTAAAGAGGTCCTAGTTTCATTATGTTCCTTGTTCTGACGGAAAACATTCACAGACGGGTGGAGCTTAGGTCACACAGAGAATATATTTTTATGTTTTATCCTTTAATGCCATAGAGAGAGTTATTTTTTTTTCATCTTGCTGCATTATCTTGTCAGTAATGTATTCACTTTAAGACTGACAACAAAAAAACCTGCATTTTTTGTGCTGTGTATGCATTACGATGAATGCTGGAGTGCAGCGTTGTACTAAAATCACTCTTGAAGAGGACTTAGGGAGAGCCTGGTATCTTCTGTATATACTCTGACATTTGTACATATTTCTGGTTGTGATCACCTCTGCCTTTTCTCGTTTCATTTGAATTTTGTTTTTGCAGGCGTCGCTCTCTGCACTGTGCTTGAATCTGAAACTTAGGATGTACAGCTTCGATCTTTGATGAAAATGGAATAATGATAAAGAGAAGAATGGTAAACTTGACGCGTCTGTTTTTATTTCTGTTTAATAAAGGGTTTGTCAGTTGAAAGTCATGGTGTGTTCACCTGTAAACATCCATTATGAAATATAAATACTAGAGATGCACGATATTGTATTTTTGGCCGATATACCGATATGTTAAACTTATTTGGCCGATAACCGATACCTATATTTTTATGTACTTTCCTTTGTCAGAACATAGCCCTCTTATTTTCAGAACATAGCCCTCTTATTTAGGTTTATTTGCTACAAAAAATGTGTAAGAGCTGGTGATATATTCAGTAACAGCCATATGATATGCATAGCACTTTAACTTATATTAAATGAAAGGTGTTAATTATTATTTATTAGCATTAGACACCAGTGATGCTGTCTCACTTGTGGAGTCTTGTTCCAGGTTCCGAGCTGCAGTGTGGGATCCTCTGCACTCCTGTGCATGAAGGACAGACTTTTTAAGTTCAAAGTTTTTGTTTATCCATTGTGCCGTAAGACTAATCATGCTAACACGACGTCCAGATGTCTGTGGTAAAACTCACCCAAGTGCTATTGGGTATTAGCTTCTCAATGACGGTTTGTAACTCGGGTAAGGCTACATTCGAAAAATATCTCCGACTGGGGACGATGTAGCGAGGCTCAACGTAGTCCAAAAATAGTTAGAATACGATATTCTCAATGAAAAAAAACTTCCGCACCGCCGACATTTTGAATTTTCCTTTCCGCCGAGATCAGGTAGGCACGCGTGATATCATCACATTGTGCTGCCGCTGCAGGCATCCTTGTCACTGGGTTGTCATACAGAAACAGCACCTTTTATATCGGTGAGTTATTTTGATGGAATGGCCGATGTCCGATATTTAACACTAATATCGGCCGATACCATACCGATAATATTGTGCATCCCTAATAAATACCAAGCTATACACAAAATTGGTTCCAATAAAAATACTGAAGTGCACATGAATACTATCATCTTGTATTAAAAGTTAATGCTCCAGTTTTAAGGCAATAGGAAGTTGATATTTACAGTAACGCACCATTCGACCAAGGGTCATTCTTCATGTTGAAAACTCAAAAGTAACTTCAAAGTAGTGAAATGTATTTTCTTAAATGGCCTCGGTGCCAGAGGCTGCAGCAGATTCAGTGATTTGTCTTCAAGATGTCGAAGGGTTTTATATACAGTACCTGCAAAAAGTTACCATAAACACAATTACTGAAAGTGCAGTAAAGGAAACCACGCCGCCTTCTGGATGAGGAAACGTCCTCATTATAAAGATCCATCTTTGCTGCTGCAGTTCTCATCAGAGAGTCTGTTTCTGTTAATCCTTCAGCTGCTGTTTCCTGTCATACGCCTTCGTTCACTTCAGTCTGTTCAGTAAAAACTCGCTCGTCTGTGCCGGTTTTACTTTGCCATCTAGATGGAGCTGTTTTAATGAATCGCGAGTCCCCTCTGTTGCTCCCGTGGGTGTAGAATGGAGGTCCCCCTGAGGAAAAACGCACACAAAGAGCCATGAGTCCAGCTCAGCAAACGCTCACATTCGATCAGAGCTGAAACCGCAGCAGCGAACGGTGCAGCGTCTGCAGATCTGCCCTTCACAGATGGGAAGTGAACACTGTCAGCACTTCTACTACTTATTTACTCTTGTTTCATACAGTCAGCAGGACTTCTGACTCACCTGCTGTTTATTTGAATGTAGCCATGAGGTTAGCATTGTGTGTGTGTTAGTCACTACTGTACCTTCCTGACAGGAGGCTCCGATCCAGCTGTGAGGGCAGAGACAGCAGCCGCTGCGATGGTCGCACTGCGCCCCATTCTCACATTCGCAGGCCTCCACGCAGTCCGGACCGTAACGATCAGCTCTGCAGTCTGACACAACACACACAAGCAGGTCAATGCAAAACCACGGGTGGCATTTAACTCGGCAGGCCGGTCGATACCGTCATCAGGTGGTGCGTTCAACCCTTCTCCAGCTCAACCCGCTTGATTTAACAAGTTTTCTGGCCTTGATCAAAGCTTAGCTTCGTTTTACTCACTCGACTGATTATTTGTGGAAACCACACGGACGTTTACAGAATCACCAAATGAGTTTCCTTTAGCCAGAAATACAACTTTAGGAATAAATTCACGTGTAAATCCTATTAATGACAAATTCATGATGATCTCCAGTGATATATAACATCACATAGCAAGTCTGCTTTACTGTTAATTAAAAATAAATGATTTGATGAATTTAATTACTGCCAATAGCTTTATCCAGAAAATTTGTAAACATATAAGCTATAGGAGCTGAAGACACCGGGCTGCTTCACACTGTGACATTTTCAGTTTCAATCAGTGACAGGACATCCCATATCCACGTTGTCTGAAAACCATGATGGAATCAATTACCGGTAATTTGCTTTTTTTTAGAAGAAAAGCCCCTTGATTAAAAAGCAATTTGTTTGTTACGAGTAAACAAGAATTAATTGTTCATGATAATGATAATTAAATTGTTGTTTACTTTCAACACATTGTTAGAATATTCAAAACTGATGTATTTATTTGCATACACTAATCTGGAAAGATATTGTATTTTGGTCTCGGAACTAAATTCAGTATATGGTGTTACAACAGTATTTAAAACAAAGGGTACGTTTATTTTTTTTTTTAACGTGTGCTGTTAAGGTTTGAGAAAGGAGCGCAGAGTACCGATGTCACATTTGGGTCCAGTCTTCCCTGAGGGGCAGAGGCACGTCCCAGTCACAGAGTCGCACGGAGCGCCGTCGTCGCAGTCACACACCTTGGAGCAGGCCTCGCCATACCTTCCCTGCTCACACACTGAGCGGATGACAAAAGTTTTGAAGACAAGATATAGATGCTCCTGTTGCTCCATCCTTTCATCGTGAGGATAAACAGTTGTGACTGACCTCTGTGGCATTGGGTCCCATGATATCCAGGAGGACAGATGCACTGACCCGACGCAGGGTGACAGGAGGCGCCGTTCTTACAGTCGCACTGCAGCTGACACAGCGGGCCGTGGAAACCAGGAGGACAGGCTGATGGAAAGGACACTATTTTATTAATTATTAAAACAAATGGAGTTTGAGCATAAACACTCAAGTGGTCTGCAAAGAAATCTAGTGACCCTCAATGTTGTTTTTTAATCATGGTGGGAAAGGTGTACTATCTCGTAACTCAATAAGCTATTAGCATACAATAAGCTAGATTCATTAATTCAACCTTTATTTAATGACTGAATATAGCTTATTGTACGGGAATAGCTTAAATAAGCTATATAAGTTATATGGACATGAAAAAAAAATTGAGATTTTGTTTCCAGAAGTAAATTCTCAGACTGAATAATTAGACGAAGGGTTCTCAAACTTTTTGGGTTCAGGGACCCCTTACATGGGAGGCAAAGTTTCAGCATAACCCTCATGTTTATTAAATACATTTCTTCAATTTGTCTAATGTAATGGAAATATTTGTGTAATATAAATACTTAAGACCTGTTCCTTAAAATGCTAATACAATTTTTATACTTTTAAATATGGGGTATTTTTCATTCAAGATGCAGTTAATGAACAAAAAAATATATTTAAACTTCCAAAAATTACAGTTTTGAGAAAATTAACAGTACCAAAAACCACTTTAAAACTTTATCTATTCACACAATGAACATAATAATAATTTATTGAAACTTCTTCAAATTATTACAGAAAACTCTTTGCATAAAACTGAACAGAATTATAACAGCAGTAGTCAAACCAAGTAAAATGATCGATGCCAGAATGCAAATAGTGCGTGTGTGTGTGTGGGGTCCTCCCCCAGAAAATCTTGTATAAGTAGATGTGATTTCCTGCATTTTGGTGTATTTTAACAGGTTGTTAATCATCTACGTGCTTGTAAAAAAAAAAAAAAAAGAAAGAATTTGGACCCCAAGCACTGATTCGCAGACCCCCAGAGGTCCGGGGACTCCAGTTTGAGAACCACTGAATTAGACTTTAATCACTCAACTCATTTAATTCAGTTTAAAGTAAAAACAAATCCAGCACAATTAAAATCTGTTCTGACATCTAATATTTTACATAGAAGATTTTCAATAATAGGACTATAATACTGCCACAAATAGGATCAACCTTCAATTAAGAATAGTTTATTTATGCAAAGCTAAGACATGTTGCCACCAAACAACAAACACCTGGTTAAAATCGGAGCGTGATGGGTTTTCACAGCAGCAGGACATTACAGATGTGTCATTTTGTTTACCGTCACTGTGACTCTACGACGAGCTCTAAAGTTCGGATTTATTGGCACAGACGTGAGTTCAAGTAATTGTTTCTGATCTTAAACTGGATTTGTAACGGACAAAACACACTGGTTTCTCCCTTGGGACACTTCCACCCTTTCCATGTGTGTGGTGCGTCTCACCGTGTTCACACAGATGTCCATAGTAGCCCGGACCGCACTGACAGGTCCCCATCACTCTGTCACAGGAGCCATTATTCCAACAGCTACACCTCAGCTGACAGTTGGCACCAAACCAGCCCACGGGACACTCTGGCACAAAACAAACCCATTACAAAGGAAAGACTTCAAACTTTTTAATATTTAGACTCAGCACTCTGCGATGGATTTCAAATCTTTTGTCAGTAATATTGCACCTGTGTTGCAGTGTTCACCAGTCCAGCCCAGACCACAGGTGCAATTACCGCTGCCAGAGTCGCACAGTCCTCCGTTACTGCAATTACAACGTTGGTTGCAATCTGACCCAAACCAGCCTGAGGGGCAGCCTGAGGGCAAAAACACACATTTCATAAATTAAATCTGAAGAAGACAGTTACTGAGGTGATTCATGATGATAAAACAAAGCAAATGCACAAAGAAAATGAATGTGTTCCTAAACACGCAAATACAAAATATTTTAGGTTCTTTGACTTTCAGCAGAAATGTGTCATTTGCAACATCTCACCTCGTCCACAGTCACCTCCTCTGCGTCCTGGGACGCACACACATCGACCTGTGATCGGGTCGTTTTGGGCTCCATCTCCACACAGAACCACCTGGGTGCAGTTGATCCCGTATCGCCCGGCTGGACATGCTGTCACAGAGACACACACATAGCACACACACACCTATTGCTTCTCTTAATCAGTCATTTATTTGTTCAGTGTGTCTGAGAGAGGCTCACAGGTGTTGCAGCGAGGCCCAATAAATCCCGCTGGACATTCACAGGCTCCAGTCGAGGGAACACACCTCCCTCCATTTTCACACTGACACTGTCGTTCACAGTTGGGACCATATCGACCTTCCTCACAGACTGAAATCACAATAACTCCGATTAGTCACGCTATAATTCACTTCTTTCTTGTAGCATTTAAATATGACCTGCAGCCTGTTAAGTCATACCTTGGTCACATCTGTGGCCGTGGAAACCTGGTGCGCAGTAACATGATCCAGACACCGGGTGGCAGAGCTGGTTCGTCTCTGAACACTGGCAGACCTGGTTACAGTTTCTCCCGAATGTTCCTGGGATACAAGCTGACAGAGAGAGGTGCAATGTGCCGGAGATGCTTTCTGCTTTTCATTGCATTGCCTAAATGATGCGCCAGTAAGCTGCTAACACCAAGGAAGCTACTTCTTATTCCGAGCTGAATGAAACAGCGCTGCAGGCCTTACCCTGCTCACAGCCGATACCAGTAACTCCAGGAGGGCAGCCACACTCTCCTGAAGTGTGGTGGCAGGACGTACCCTGTGCACAGCTGCAGCGCTGCATGCAACGCTCTCCGAATGTACCCGGTAAACACACTGCAGGAAAAAGAACAAAACCTGAGTCTCACTTTTGCACTTGAATGAATGGTAAATGGTAAATGGATTGTTCTTACATAGCGCCTTTCTATCTTATCAAGATACTCAAAGAACTTTACAAAACAATCTGTGTCCTCATTTACTCATTCATACAGCACTCTACTAGATCTATACAAAGAATGATCAGTGCTTTATCACATTCATGCACTGATGAGACACACATCGGAGGCAATGAGGGGTTCAGTGTCTTGCCCAGGGACAGTTCAGCATGTGACTGCTGGTGGAATCGAACCCCCAACTCTCGAATTGGAGGAAGACTACTCTAACCACTCAGCCACAGCTGCCCCACATATACTTATTTACCAAATGTCTAAGGACATTAGTCGTGTTATTTTTTGACCTGCCTACCATTACCTGAACTAATTCCTAACATCATCATAATCCCCACGCTGGACTGATCCCTGCCGTCACAACATCTTGGAGGTGATAGGATTTATAGTTCAAGGTCATCCCATTTTCTGCATTTACAGAAGTTAGATGCAGTTACAACATATTTTTATGCAACAAAATAAACAGTGGCAGCAAAGTGGTGCAACTGGTAGAGCTGCTGCCTCTCAGCGAGCAGGTCCCTGGTTCAAATCCCGGTCTGGGGGCCTTTCTGGGTGGAGTTTGCATGTTCTCTCCGTGCATGCGTGGGTTTTCTCCGGGTACTCCGGTTTCCTTCCACAGACCAAAAACATGCATGTTAGGCTGATTGGTAACTCTAAATTGTCTCTAGGTGTGAGTGAGAGCGTGAATGGTTGTTTGTCTCGTTTGTCAGCAAACTGTTTTGTTGTTTTTTTTCACTAGGGGAGTGAGGTGCTTGTGGGACTCCAGTTTGTTTGGGGCTCCTTGGACTGAAGAAGTCCTTTGGATGAAGGGCGAAAGGTCTCAGCAAAAAAGAAAAAGAAACCGCCCAGATGACCTGACTGAACATTGTTGGATTTGTACCTGGATTATTGAACATGAACTGTTGGTATTTCACCTAATACTTTTAACAAGTACTTGATTTTATAGCACCAACCACCAAAAGAGAATATGTTTGTGAGTGGTGTTAGCAAAATGTCTCACGAATTAGTGAAATAATTTTAGTAAAACTATCAGAAAGTAAACATCAGCTGACCTTAAAAAATGTAAAAATTACTATAACCCAGTCAATTTCCAGACACTGACCTAAAATTTTATGTAGTAGTAGCTGAGAGTCATTCACAAATACTTTGAGATTGACATCATGCAGTATTACACGATATACATAATATTTACAAGGTTCAACCAAAGTAGGTCCAACGGATGATGTGCATTCCTTCAGACCATTAATTTCATTTGCAGCAGCCTGATGGGAACGTCAATTCAGCATTTTTACTACCTGGATAACATGCAGCACCAATAATCCTTAAAGAACAGAGAAGTTTTTAAAATAGATGGTTTACAAAAGTATGACCCTTTAAAAAAAAAAACAATACGCAGACTTTTAAAGTTGTTCAAGACCACACTATTTTTCTTATAGATGTTGTTATTTCAGCTGTCCACTTAAGCAGAGATTGTCACAGCAAACAAACTTGCATAAAAGATCTGGCAAATGACTTCATCAGTCCGAGGAGCCACAAACAAACTGAGTCCCACAAGCAGCGCACTCACATAGTGGGGAAAAAAAACAGTTTGCTGGTGATAAGATGGTTTCTGGGGCCTCTCCCCCGTCAACTCCTCTAAGCCAGCGGTGCCAAAGTGGTTCAAAATATCAAAGTCCATGCTCAATAATCCAGGTACAAATCCAACAATGTTCAGTCAGGTCATCTGGATGGTTTATTTTTTTGCTGAGATGTTTTGTCCTTCATCCAAAGGACTTCATCATTTCTTTGACTGATGACTTATCACCAGCAAACTGATTTTTTTTTTCCACTATGAGTGTGTACTGCTTGTAGGACTCAATTTGTTTGTGGCTCCTCTGACTGATGAAGTCCTTTGGATGAAGGACGAAACTTCTCAGCAAAAAAGAATCCATGGATGACCTGACTGAACATTGTTGGATTTTTACCTGGATTGTTGAGCACGAACTTTGATGATCTGGCAAATGTTTTACACTGAATGCCCTTCCTGGGCCTGAACCTGCAGCATCAGGATTATGACACCGTAGCGCTGACCACTGATCTACTGCAGCCCTGATAAGTGATAACACCTGTCTTTGCTGTGACTTTTATTTTCTCCAGACTGAAACACTCTTAATTTCCATCTCTTTTAAAGTCAAGACTAAACAACAACCAAAAGTTTCTTGTAAAATCTCTGAACTTTTTGTTTTCTTTCATGAACAGCGACTCATGTTTCATTCAGCTTTCTGTGTGAGAGACCAAATCCTAATGTTTTCTTCAGCAGCAGGTTTGTACCTTTGTCACAGAGTTTCCCCCTCCACCCTGTCAGACACTGGCACTCTCCAGTCACATGATGACAGGAAACGCCGTGCACGCACTGACACCGCTCCATACAGCCGACACCAAACAGTCCTGCTTCGCACGCTGCTCACAGGAAGGTGCCAATTAGAAGTTGTGATTAACAAAAATACAGCGAATCACCATCACGTCAGCGTAGTTTCCACAGTGCAGCTGTTCACAGGATGGCGAATTTTCCTCAGCGGCGTCACCTCAGACTCACCGACTCACCTTTTTCACAGCGCTCTCCAATCCAGCCGGCACTGCAGCTGCAGCGTCCTGTCTGTCGGTCACACTGACCGTTTTCACATTCACACTGCTGCTGGCAGTCCACCCCAAAATGACCCACTGCACACTCTGTGGAAACATGCAGACACACAAGTGTAAGAGAATGATCACAGAAGTATTTTCACATGGAGTGTATGGAAAGGAACTCGCTCTATAACTTTATTGATGAGCAAACATTCAATCAAACCGTAATGATTCTGGTTATTTTCCTGTGACCACTACATAACTGAACCGTTTTGGTTTTTAAACACAGCGGCTACAGACTTTCGAGGATAAATGCATTCCTAGAGGCTTCCTGGTCATGAGGAGGAGGTGGGACCTGGCACTGCTTGATGGAGAAAGGTTGTAACAGCCACAGAGGGAGGATCAGTGGGGAAATTAGAGCTCAGAGGGAGAAGTGGCTGGACTCTAACCACCGGCTCAACTTTTGTAGAGCAGACTGCGGTGTAGAAATGCTGCCAACAACAGACTTCAGCCATAAACCCATGAGTGAGGCGTTTCTGGAGTTTTTAAAAACACGCTTAAGTCCAGGCCATGTTCTTTGTCTCCCGTTCTCTCCTGAATCTTCACAAATTCAGAGCTTGCTCCGTTATAACGGAATAGTTTCAACATGAGGATAAATACAAAACCACTGATTTCCCCTGAATTATGGTACACTTAATTAAATGCTGTATGTTCCTTGCTGACTGGTTAGCTCAGGCTAATTTTTTAGACCTTAAAAATGAAGCTATAAATTTTGTATTGTTGGTAGAAATAACTTCAGTCCTTCCAGCCTGATTATAAAGTAATACAGCTGAAGAGGGACATACAAACAATAGGATGTTATTAAGTTTTTACTGAAGTTTCAATAAAACACTGAAGGAATGCTGTGAAATTAGAGCAGCAACATTCATCACGTGACTTCTGCAGTTGGACGTGAAAGACGGATTTTCTGCACAATCAGAGATTATTGTAAAACGAAGGGATGCATTAATTTATTACTTTCAATTTCAAATAAAATAGTTTACATAAAGACAATAAACCTCATTCGTTTTGTTAGCTTTTTTTCCCCAGATTTTAGCAATTAGTTGGCAGAGTATACTGTTATTACGAATGAAAGCCAAGAACAAAAATAGGGGATAATTTGTAATAAATTATCATTAGTTCTTAATCCATCTTAATACAGAGCAGTGTTAATACACTGAGTTTTACCAAGTTCACAGGCCGTGCCCATCCATCCTTTGACACATGCACATTTTCCGTTAGTTTTGTTACAGGTGGCTCCGTTCTGGCACAAGCAGCGCTGCTGACAGCCCGCTCCATAAAATCCAGCAGGGCATTCTGGGAAAGAAACAAAGATGACTCCACTTTGTGACCTTTTCTTTACCTGAATCATAGCTGATCCCATTGTCTCTGCTGGTGAACTCACGCTCTGTGCAGGTGGGTCCGGTCCAGCCCGGCGTGCATGCACACTGCCCGCTGGCCGGGTGGCAGATGCCGCCGTTTCTACAGCTACAGGTTTGGTTACATCCCTTCCCATAGAAACTAGCTGGGCATGCTGCCAGGAGAGAAGTAAACAATATCATTACCTCCCGATGAACTCTGCAGATCAAAAGTGGAACTTCCAGTGTTTGGTTGGCTCCTGTTTTCAAATCATCTGCACAGTCACTCACTCAGGTTGCAGAGTGGGCCGATCCAGCCTGCTGGACAGGAACAAGCACCGCTGATGTGATCGCAGCTGCCGCCGTTCAGACACAAGCACTTCTCCTGACAGTCCAGACCATAGAAACCCTGAGGACACCCTGAAGCACAAACATGTATCAGCACCACCTTTCACTGCAGGTTAGATGGTTGAGGGAGTGTTTATGGTTGAAGAGCTTCTCTTACGTTTTTCACAGAAGGTGCCCGTCCATCCCACCTGACACGTACAAGCTCCACTCACATGGTCGCACAGCGCTTCGTTTTCACACTGACACTGATGGCGACAACCAAGACCAAACATACCCGCTGGGCACTCTGGGGGAAAAATCAAACACACAAAATCATAATCATAAACTTTTATTAACATAAGGTGTACTGAACATAACCTGCACATTAATGCTAGCATTCCAGCTAAATTCACTATAGCCTAATATAAAGATCATGGTCATTGGACATTTCAAGTTTTCCAAGTTTGCAAAATTAGTCAAATTACAGAGAGATCAAAATTTAAACAGAAACAAATCTTTTACAATGTTTCCCATTTATAACAGATCTGATTTTCTCGCACAGTGATGGCTGGACATGGGCACCAGTGATCCCTGTGACCCGAAAAGGAAGAAATGGGTAAAGATAATGGATGGATGGATGGATTTTAAATGACGATATCCAGATGTGACTGTGACTTTTTAGGTCTAACTGAAGGAGTTTCACATGTGTAGGTATGACTAACTCTACACTGTAGCAGTGGCTACAAAGGTGGCAAAGACTTTGTAAGAAGCCTAAAGAAGTTTGGTACCAACACCAGCATCCTCACTAATTTTATAGGTGCACCATTGAGAGCCTGCTGACAGGCTACATCACAGGGTGGTACTGGAACTGCACCAGTCAGAGCCGGAAAGCTCTACAGAGGGTGGTGCAAACAGCAGAGGACATCACTCGTAGCAGTCTCCACACCCTCCAGGACATCTACCACAGCTGATGTCTACGTAAAGCACACAGCATCATTAAGGACCACACCCACCCAGCACAAGGATTATTTTATCTACTACCCTCAGGCAGACGATACAAGAGCCTCCCATCGTGCATGAAAAGACTCAAAGACAGTTATTATCCACAAGCTGTCAGATTACTGAACTCTTGATAATAATGCTGAACTATTGACAATAACTTTGCACCAAGCCACATCTGTGACAACTAATATGTTTATTGCTGCTGCACTATGTGGCTGCTTACCATCATAATTCAATTAATCTCATTGTTACTCACTACCTGTGCAATAACCTGTCACACAACCTGTGTAGTACATGTTAGTTATGTGCAATTTGTATCGTGTGCATTTTAGCTTATTCATACAAATTCATCCTACTCGCACTGTTATATTCTAGCATGTTGTATTTTTCTTTTGAACTCTGTAATTTTATTTACTTTTTCATTTTTTTGGTACTTTATTTTATACCCTTATTGAATGCTTTAGTATTTCTTGTTTGTATGTTCTTTGTTTTTAGCGAGTCAAATCGGTTCTTCTCATCCTGAGCATTTCATTGTACTGGTAACCTTGTGTTAGCTTACATATGACAAATAAACATAACATGACTTGATGACTTGGCTCAGTTATACTGACACTGATCGCTAAACTGTTAAGATTGTGCGCACTTTAATTCTAAATGTTGTTTTAGTCTTTATTACAAACTCTGTAAGGAATCGCTAATCGCTCTTGCATTATTAATTACCAAATAGACATAAAAATAGAATGAACTCTGTTAATGGGTGTAGCACTGTCAGATAAAACATACTCTCATGGCAGTGTGTTCCAGTAAAACCAGCCTCACAGTTGCACTGGCCCGTCACAGCATTGCAGCTGCCATCTCCATTTCTGCAGTCGCAGGTTTCTGCACAGTCAGCTCCCCAGAGTCCTGCATCGCAGGCTGCAGCACAGAGTGGGTCAGAAAACATCAAGAGGATCTTTGAAAGCTCAAATCTGCACTAATTAGTCCTGATACCTTTCCTGCAGTTGTGTCCAGTCCAGCCAGAAGTGCAGTTACACCTCCCACTCACTGGGTCACAGCGAGCATTGTTCTCACAGACACATTTCATTTGGCATCTTTGACCAAAACGTCCGCTCGGGCATGCTGCGCAGGGGGAGAAAATATTCCCATCATCAGAATTAATCTACTGTAACTAACTCTGCCAGATTACATACGAAACAAGTTCCCATGAAAGATTGTGGACTGCCAAAAAGAGCCAGCGGTTCGTTAAAAAGGAATAAGAGCTAGTCTTCCATGGAAAAACTCATCTGAGGTGGCTGGAAGATTTTCTCTAATGACTCTGGAGAAAATTGCCTTCGTCTCCTCGCATGCTGCATCATTTCACATCCATCCTGCACCTCCTCAATCTTCCACAGTGCTGTCGTCCTCCTCTGGTGGCTTGTTTAATGTATGTTGCTATGGAAACCTTTCCCCAAAAAGAATGCATGCTGCTGCTACTCACAGTTTTGACAGAGTCTTCCCATGAATCCTGGTGGGCAGCGACATGACCCGTTGTGCTTATCACACTCGCCACCATTCTCGCAAACCGGACAGGTGTGTTTGCAGCTGGGACCCCAGAAACCCTCCAGACACACTGTCAGAAATGAATCCTAATTGTTATCCTGTAAAACTGCTTATCTTGAGCATTTATTGTCTGCTGCGCGTGTGTGTTTTTGATTGTATGTACCATTAGCAGAATATCTCATGCATGAATCACTGAACAAATTTTGTTGAAAATTTCAGAAATCATTTTTTTAATTGACACCTATAAGTGCAACTTTTGGAGTAAATCCGATTCAGTACGGCCGCCTCAACAAAGTAGTTTTAGCAAACCCAAAAATGGCTAAAACCCAGACAGTTTTACAGATATTGATCTGAGCGTTAGTGCGTTAGAAGCTGAGACTGATTCCCAAATAATATTCTAAGCAAAATTATTGTTAATATAATTATTATTTTACATTGCTTTACAATGCAGCTGTTTTGTTTCATTTATATATATATATATATATATATATATATATATATATAATTTTCTTCCATTTATTTGTTTCAGTTTATGTGCTTTCTTTTATGATTGTCTATTGTTGTCATCATGCGTTGTTTAAAACAGGTCTCTCTTGTAAATGAGTCCTCAATGAGATTAACCTGTATAAATAAAGGTTGAATGAAAATATCTCAAAAACCAATGGACACATTTAAATAATAATCAGCAACCTTAGACTAAGATGCAGCCAGTGTTACATATAATGAGACAAAATGTGGGGTGATAGTAACTGAACATTGTTTTTTAACATACTTTGAGCACATCTTTGCTATTAACCTTGTAATTAATGTTTGGAGTCAACTCAGTTTTTGTTGGCAAAATGTCTCAGAAATTAGACACATTTCAATGAAACTGTCAGAAAATATTCACGGGATGCAAATCTACAGCTGATTAACTTTTGGAGTCAACCTGCTTTAAAATGGCTGGCACCACCAACTGTCTTAGCTTACACAAAAATATATATATAATTCAGTGAAAGTTACAGATATTGAGCTAAAATTTAGCGTGATGGCAGCTGAGAGTCATTATCAACAAATACTCCAAAATCACATAAGATATTGACTGAGATTCCAATCAAATTAATGTCTCCTCACTCACAGTTTTCACATTGCTGTCCAAATTTCCCAGCTGGACACCGACACTGTCCTGTCACTTTATCGCACGAGGCTCCAGTGCAGTTACAAGGATGGACGCAGCCTGTTCCAAACCTGCCCTCTGGACACTCTGACACAAACAAGGTGGATTTGTTTTTAATATTAAAAGTAAATAAAATAAAGCCAATATCTCCGCCTCTTACAGTCATATATACCTCGTTCACATTTCAGTCCATGATAACCAGGAGGACATTTCTGTTGGCACTCTCCAGTCACATGATCACACGACGCTCCCAGTGGACAGGAGCACTTCTTGTCACAACTGAACCCATAAGTTCCTGGTTCGCACTCTGGAGACAGAATAGACAATTGATCCGTTTATAAAGGAATATAATTATGTCAAATGAAGAAGAGAAAGAAACACTTTTGCTTGTCTGATTACAGGAAGCATCAAATGTAGTTTCTTCATAACAGTACAACATTTCTGTCTTGTTTGGACATAATTTAATATATTTTTCCTCCTCATTTTGTGGAAACATGGACTGATATGTCATTTTATGTTTTTAATTATATATATATATATATATATATATATATATATATATTTATAAATTACATTTTTTTTTTCATAATCTCTTGTCCAGTTATGTTGAAAATAAAAGTAATATTATTGTTTGGTTGACATCTTACCTTCCTTGCAGGTGTTTCCTTGGTAACCAGGTTTACAGAGGCAGGTCCCATGGCGACGGTGACATTCCTTTGTGTTTTTATGGTCACACTGACATTCCTGAGAGCATCCAGCTCCAAAAGTCCACTTCGGACAGGCTAAAAAATAGAAAAAGAAAAGAAAATGGGAGAAGGAGTTGTCAACAATTTTAAGCCACGGGGCACAGAAAGACCTAAAATTGTTTTTTAGCTTGACTTCTACAACTGTGGTTCCTGAATTAAGAATTTTAAAATAAAAATAATAAAAAAGTGATAAGCCATTGGACTCACGAAGGTGACAGAAGCGTCCGTAAAGTCCAGGATCACACAGACAGGCTCCATAGGTCCTGTGGCAGCGGCCATTTTGGGCACAATTACACTTTTTGTTGCATTGTTTTCCATAGAAGCCTTTAGGACAGCCTGGACACAAAGTGCACGTTTCAGACTGTATTTAAGTTCTCTGTACCAGAAAGTACAGGACAACACACAGTCTTGTCTGGAATAAGTGAAGCATCTCACCGTCCTGGCACAAATCTCCACGCACACCAGGAGGGCAGCGGCAGCTTCCACTAACTGGATCACAGCTGGCACCATTTTTACACTTACAGGAGAAGGAGCAGTTTTTACCAAAATATCCTTCAGAACATGCTGTAAGAGAAAAAAACCCCAAAAAGAGTCAAATTTAAGATAACTCACACAGTCTGGATTCATATTAACAAACAAGCTTTGCATGTGAACAGAATTCACTCTGGTTGCAGATGATTCCCGTCCATCCTTCAGAGCAATCACAGCCGCTGCTCCAGACGTTGCACATTCCTCCATTAGTGCAGTCATCACAGGTCAGACTGCAGTCGCTGCCAAACGTGTCATTCAAACACACTGAAAACAACAGAATGATCAACGTGACTCAATAAAGTGAAATTGACTCATCACACTCGAGATTTGTAATTTAAGCAGTTTTTTTTTTCCAACACAGTTTCAGAGCTGCACAAAACTTTAAACAGTCTTCATATTTAGTAGGACTGATATCCACCCCCATTGCCATATTGTGCATTTAAATGTGCTGAAATCAGATGTAAATAAGTTAAATAAGTTTATATAAGAAATAGCAGAGCCTCCCTGCTTCAACCAGCTGCAAGACATAAACCTTAACATTCCTGCCATTGAAACAGTGGTGATTTACTGGTTTATATCAACAGTCTGAGAACACGAAGCAAAGTAATTAACCCCCACAGTGTGGTCTGCTGCTGCCGCTGCTAAATGAGTCTGTCTGAAACTTTAACAAGAGCCAGGTAATCGGATACAGGTTTCCTCTTAATGATAATGAGGCAATACTAACAGCAGGAGGGAAACGTACCGAATTTCTCTGCCAGGCTGCTCTCAGCCCTCAGCTCACCCTCGTCATCTTCGTAGTCATCATAACGCTCCAGAGCTTGGCTGTAATCCTGCAGCAAAGTGAGCTGGGGGCGAGTAAGAGGCAGCTCAATGGTACCTCCGCTGGAGAAGGCCTCGATCGCGCCTTCAAGAGCTGCAAATGAGGAAAAGGAACTGTGCATTTTAAGCAAATTACACTAAATGAACGCAAATTATGTATTGCATAATTGGACATTTTCATTAAAACAAATGAAAATGAATGAATTATTAGGATGAATTAAACAAGTCTAACCTTTTAGGGTGAACCAATATTTTCTTCAATTAAGTCTTGACATTTCTGCCATTAGCCTCGTTTTATTTTTATTTATTTATTTGTTTGTTTTCTAGTCAGTATTCCTGTCTAAGTTTTAAATTACTTTCCAGCTCAACATATTGTCAGAGTTTTGTTGTGAACCCTGCTTATTTGATCTCTTTAACACAGGGGTGTCCAAAGTGTGGCCCGGGGGCCATTTGTGGCCCTTGGAGTAATTTTGTGTGGGCCACGACTGCAATTAAAGAATGGTATAATTTCGACCCACAGGCTTAAGAGGTTGATGCAGATGTAGACCCTCTTTAAATTAAATGGCGATATGTTTTAAATGTTTAGGTTTTACTGCAAAACAAATTAAAATAATATTCTCAAAATGACCGATATTAAGTACAGTACAAATATTTTGCTTTAAGTAATGCCTTTATCCTACAACAAAACTGCACTGACCTACCAAAAAAGTACAATTTTGGATAATAATTCATAAAACTTGGCTAAATATAACAAGTGTTTTGAAAGAAAATAATTTCAGTTGATTAAATAAACGATGGGGAGAAATTGGACATGTAAAAATATATATAAAGTGGTATCATTGATATACAAGTTGATCAACTTTATGCGTGTCCCTTAAAACCTTCCATTAATCTGTTTTAGCGACTGCCAGCTGGATGTTTTTTTCAAAACTTCGATAACCCTTTTGGGCCG
The DNA here is from genome assembly GCF_014905685.2 of Nematolebias whitei. Lineage (NCBI taxonomy): Eukaryota > Metazoa > Chordata > Actinopteri > Cyprinodontiformes > Rivulidae > Nematolebias > Nematolebias whitei. The sequence goes on from NC_056504.1 coordinate 32,246,710, forward strand.
TCCATGGTCCAAACAGGCGTTTGAAGTTCCACCCTCTTTTTTAAATAATAGTTCCTATTTTAGGCTTTTGTCTCTGAAAATAAAGAAAAATGAACTTTCCAAGCACAAGAAAACACACCCTCGTTTATCAAAGAGGACCCGTACCCTGAAGACCCACGATAAGTGAAAAACTGCAAAGTAGGAATAGTAGTACAAGTAGTAATAGTGTATTTTTTATATATATATATATATATATAGAGAGAGATAGATAGATAGATAGATAGATAGATAGATAGATAGATAGATAGATAGATAGATAGATAGATAGATAGATAGATAGATAGATAGATAGATA
>NC_056504.1:32257043-32260350 GCF_014905685.2 Nematolebias whitei
TTGAGGTGCTGTATTCAGCTCAGTCTCTTAAATAGCACCTTCTCAGAGTGGACCAACCAGTTTTGCTGCTGACAACCAAAACCAGCAGCAAAACTGGTTGATCCACTCTGAGAAAGTGCTATTTAAGAGACTGAGCACCTCAGACTGAGGAAGTCTCTCGGATGAGAGACGAAACGTTTCTACATTTTTTGTTGTTTTGCTTTGTTGTTTTTTTTGTTTGTTTTTTTAATGTCCAGAGGACCCGATTTAACTTTTTTAGATTTTTCTACCTGGATTATTGAGCATGCATCAGGATATTTTAAAATGATTTAACTGAATCAATGAATAAGAACCACTTACGTCTTATGTGGAAACATTGTTAAAAACGTATCTGGTTTTTCTTCATGATGTGGATCTTATCAGTTTTTACAACATTTATACAAAATAAACTTTATTAGATGTTTTAACAAAGGTTGGCACGCTTGATAATTTTTATCAAATAAAAAATGTACAGTTTGGAGACGAAAATCTTTTACACACATTACTGAAGCATTTGCTGCTAGACAAATTGTGATTATTATTAACATATGCTGGATTCAAATGTTATATCTACACTCTGAGTGTAGAGAAGCTTCTGACCTTTTTAACATGTGAAAAACAATTATACTGACAAAAAAAATATGTTGATTTCATTGGGGAAGCTTTTGGTGTACAGGTGTGTGTGAAAGCCATAAGGCATATCAAACTAAACTACTAAGCCATCTAAATTCACCGTATGAAAGAAATAAACTGAGAAGTATTTATACTATACAGCAGTGATCCTCACTATTTTTTTCAAAAGAGCCATATTGACAGATCAAAGTCAAGGGGAGAGTAGCAACATCTCCCCAAGTTACTCAAATAAAAGAATAAAATGAAACAACCCACCTATGAACAAAAAGAAACAAAGCCAGCACATTATCTGTTTAAACAAAATGTACTTTAGTACTGAAATGAGCGGAAGCTGTGGTGCATGTCCTTGACTTTCTTCATGTTGTATTTGTAATTTGTAGTTGCAACCACAGTGAGACGGTTTCTCTGTTTTTGCTTGATAGTGTTCATGGTTGAAAATGTTGACTGTGTAAAAAAATCCAGCTTTTAGCTATTACACCAGTCCCATGAAGAAAACACAAGTCGACAATAACAATGAATACCGAAATCCATGCTCAACAATGAATATGCTGTAATATGTGTACGGATGAAGACGCCCCCTTCACATTTCCTCCTGCCCCCTCATGTAACCGTGTCTAGAACCGGCCCTGTAAGATGCTCCTACTTCCTTCACCGCAGATGACAGCAGGTGCGGAGACTCACGCAGCAGGTAGATGATCCAGCTGAGATTAACAGGACATTTTTTACGTCTTTTGACCGGCAGGTCAGCAGATGTGCGCAGTCGGTGATGATCAGCTGATCCATCTGAAGCTTAACAAGACTTTTTTTTTTTTTACCTCTACCAGCCGGTTGGACCTGCCTCCTCCTCAACAGGTAGATTAACACATTATTATTCGTAAAAACGCATCAAAGAAGCCCGAGCCGACATGCGCAATTATTGTGCAATGCGCCAGCACGTTTTCAAAATGTATTGGCTGTGCTGGTGTATTGTTGTAACCTGTCATGAAACCCACAAATAAAGCATGGCAAGCCGCATGTGTCTCAGGAGCCGCGCAATGATTATCCCTGCTATACATTATAATACAGGTGCATCTCAAAAAAATTAGAGCATCATGAAAAAGTTCAAAGTTTTTGTCCGTCACTTCAGAAAGTGAAACTTATATATTATATATCCTGATGCATGCTCAATAATCCAGGTAGAAAAATCTAAAAAAGTTAAATCTGGTCCTCTGGACATTCAAAAAAACAAAACAAAGCAAAACAACAAAAAAATGTAGAAACGTTTCGTCTCTCATCCGAGAGACTTCCTCAGTCTGAGGTGCTGTATTCAGCTCAGTCTCTTAAATAGCACCTTCTCAGAGTGGATCAACCAGTTTGCTGCTGACAACCAAAACCAGCTGATCACATGCTCAAGAAGGACCATCAGCCTAGCAATGGATCATTAGCACACTGATGGCTGTTTACTATTCACAGAGGGCTGAGTGATACTAGCAATCACAGCATTGTAAGAGGGGGACAGTTGGACCCGGAGGCCTCCACCCCTGTTTAATGATGGACGATTTCTTTTCACAAAGATGGTCTCCTTTACTCCTCTCTCAAACCATCGTTCCTCTCTGTCCAGGATGTGAACATCTTCATCCTTGAAAGAGTGACAGCTGGCCTGGAGATGAGTGTAGACCGCAGAGTCCTGGCCTGATGATGTTGATCTTCTGTGCTGGGCCATCCTTTTGGCCAGTGGCTGTTTTGTTTCCCCGATGTAAGACTGATCACAGCCCTCCTGACACTGAACAGCATACACAATATTACTCTGTTTGTGCCGGGGGACTGGATCTTTGGGATGAACCAGTCTTTGCCGTAATGTATTTTGGGGTTTAAAAGCCACTGGGACGTTATGTTTAGAAAATAAACGTCTCAGTTTCTCTGATACTCCCTCAACATATGGAATGACCACTGGTCTGGGTCTGGGTTCCTCCTTTTCACCTGTTGGCTGACTGGAGTCCTGTTTGGGTTTCTTCTCTGCTTTCAGGAAGGCCCAGTTAGGATATCCACATTGCTCTAGAGCCTGTCTTGTGTGGGATTTCTTCTTCTGCCTGGCTCCTGAGCTAGTGGGGACGCTGTCTGCTCTGTGATACAGAGTCCTGATGACTCCTAACTTGTGCTCCAAAGGGTGATGGGAGTCAAACTGCAAATACTGGTCTGTGTGGGTGGGTTTGCGGTACACCTCAGTTGGCAAATGTCCTCTATCAGAGACTGAGACCTCACAGTCCAAGAAAGCCAACTTGCCATTTTTTACATCTTCTCATGTGAACTTGATGTATTTATCCACAGAGTTGATGTGGTCAGTAAAATGTTGGACTTCCTGAGATTTGATTTTAACCCAGGTGTCGTCAACATACCTGAACCAATGACTTGGTGGTGTCCCTGAAAAGGACGTCAAGGCTCTCTTTTATGTATGTATGTATGTATGTATGTATATATGTATGTATGTATGTATGTATGTATGTATGTATGTATGTATGTATGTGTGTGTGTGTGTGTGTGTGTGTGTGTGTGTGTGTGTGCGTGTGTGTGTGTGTCCTTGTTTATGCTACTTTGTGAGGCCCATTTTTCCAACTTACACTACATTGTGGGGACCAACTGCTCCTTATGGGGCCCAACGCCCGGGCCCCATAAGAAG
>NC_056504.1:32260360-32281148 GCF_014905685.2 Nematolebias whitei
CTATAGAAATGAATGAAAAATGAATGGAAGTCAATGCAAAGGCCCCACAAAGATAGCAAAACAAACCTGTGTGTGTGTGTGTGTGTGTGTGTGTGTGTGTGTGTGTAGTTATATACCAAACTGTTACTAATAAGAAAAATCTAAATTACAATAAGAAGAACATAATCATCAGTTGTAGCAATCCTAAGAAAGGATGTTTGTTTGTTGATACACCCACAGCTGAAAAATAGAGAAAGTAACCTTACCAAACCTTAGCATGTCCTGTCACAATTAAAGTGGCTGTCTACAACAGTTGTCATTGTTTCAGATGAGACTAGGCCCCAAAATATAATAGTTTCTTCTGAAAAATTAACAAGGAACAATTTCTGGGTATGGTTTCAATCCCCTCCAGAAGCCAAATCCCTCCAAAACAGTGTTTCATTGTTTACGTGAGTGTTGAGAAGTGAGATTGTAATTCAAAGAGCCACTGAAGGGCTTTCTATTGAGGCCTAATTGGATTAAATGAGGGAATAGACCACAAATTATATGATTATCACATTTCAATTGATGTAACTTGAGCTGCTTGTACATATTTTCTTCTATTCTGTGTTTTTAGGCAGTGCTAGTGGTTTTACTGATATTTACCTCCAGAAACAACACTGTTCTGTGAATCTGCCATTGTCTTTCAATATACAGTTACAAGCTTTCATAAAGCAATTGCTGCCACAAAGTTGATACGTTTACTCACAAAGGCAGGTGCGTGCGTCCACGTGAAGGCGAGAGCCGGGAAGGCATTCGCAGTAGTAGGATCCCCTGGTGTTAATACATCTGTGCTGGCAGCCTCCATTATGAACCTGGCATTCATCAATATCTAAGAAGAAGGGGGCAAATAGAAAAGAAACGGAAAGGACATGAGTGCAATTAGACTAAATCTAGTCTTTATGAAAAAGTTAGGCCCAAAAGAACTGCCAAGTATTTTAATAATGCAGACCTTAGGATGAAGATGTACCCCTGGCAGAGAGGAGATGATGGATGAAGAGAGGAGTGGAGGGTTTACAAGTACACTGCAGCTCAAACAAACATTTTCCCCATATGGCAACAACTATTGAACACTTAAAACCTAATTAAAATTCCTGCCGTTTTTGTCAAAGCCCACATGGAAAGTTGAATCAAAGGATATAAAACATACACATTCCTCCCCACCGAGGGTGTCGACGAGCATAAACAAATAAGAGAAGTAGGCTCTTTATTTATGAAAGTCATGGTAAATGAAACCCGACGCCCTCACTGTGTGAACAGGTTTCCAATCAAACAAACCACGTTCCTAGACAGTAGTAATTTCAGGGGTCAAAGACTAATACATTGTTTGAGAGCTCTGCAGTGGACCCCCTGTGAGATATGAGCTGATTTATTAAGCTTTTCTCTGTTTGGACTTTGAGTCCAAGATAATTGGGACATTGGGTCAAACCATTTCAACTTCACGCTGGTGACAAGTCCCCTATTTGCTTCAACGCTGAGAAAATGATCAATGTGGACATAATGGCTGCAACAAGTGATGTGATGCATAAAAACAGTGAGCAAGAAACTGCTTTAGCTTTTGGTTGATGTCTGTAAAAACAGCTATCACTTCATAAAACTCAGTTAGTCTGTCTGGTGTGAGGTGCGCAGAACAGTCCTGACCTTAGGCAGCTACTTTCAGCAGGAAACTATTTCAAGAATTCACTAAAAGTCTGGTGGGAAAAAAAAACATGTTAAATAAAAGTTCAATGAATGAGCTGATTATCATCACTACTAAAGGAAAAATAACACTTATATAATTGCTTTTGCTTTTGATTGTCTCGTTGAAAGGAACCTTTGACAAATCAATTCAATTCAGTTTATTTATATAGCGCCAAGTCACAACAGAAGTCATCTCAGGGCCCCGAACAGAAACATTCATATACTTAAAAGTAAGTTAATAACATTATTTATCCGAGGAGCAGACTGCTTTGAATTTAACTTCATTGCAGAACTCTCATCTTGAGCAAGCATGGAGGCGACAGTGGAAAGGAAAAACTCCCTCATGAGGAAGAAACCTTTAGCAGAACCAGACTCAGGACAAGCGGTCATCTGCTTCGACCAACTGGGTTTGAGAGGAACAGATACACAATGGCAGGTCGAGAATCATGTTAAGATCGAAATAATATCAAATGAAAACTATTCAATTTTATCAATTAATTTAAGGAAATTAGGTCAATTTGTCCTCGAGAAGTGTAAGCCTATGGCAGCATAACAAGCCAACCCTAACTATAGGATTTATCAAAAAGGAAAGTCATAAGCCCAGTCTTTAAACTGGACACTGTGTCAGCCCTATGGACAGAAACAGGAAGTTGGTTCCACAAGAGAGGAGCCTGATAACTGAAAGAGCTTCCTCCCATTCTGCTTTTGGAAACTGTAGTCTGAGCCAAGTGCTATGTTGGGAAAATATGGAACACCAAGATTTCGAATATAAGATGGAGCTAGGTTGTTGAGAGCTTTGTAGATTAGAAGTAAGATTTTGAATTTAATTCTGGATCACCATCAGAAGCCTCCATCAGACAAAAAAAAAAAAAAATATATATATATATATATATATGTATATATATATATTTAGGCACTTATGTGAACAATTCAAAAACTGTCTAAAACTGTTTAAATGAAAAAAAAAAACAATAAACTGTAAGAAACTACAACTAAAAGACCTGAGGGCGCAAAGACAACATGTTTCATTGAGTAAACATATAGATTATAGCAGTAAAGACAATCCTTTAATCAGTTCATAGAGATATAAATATAGAAAGAAGTGTCTGTAACAAAGGCAGAAAACTTGGCCTTCAAGTGGCTTCTGTTACTTTGTGTGGGATGGAAGCATCACTCTGCTTGTAAATTAAACATTTCCATCTGAAGGTTATCGTGTGTACTTGATATTTTGACATAAATCAGGTATGTGCAAGGCCCAATTGATGTCACCTTGATATTACAATAGAAACTGGGGAAAAAAAGGTTTGTAACATAAAATCATATGAAATGATTTTAAAAAAATGCACCTAATAATAAAATGGTCAGCACTGTGGTGAGACAAAAATGCATGACACAAGCAGAAAACTATATTCATAATGGCTCCTGCAAAACCTTTGGCTAAACTTCATGCTAATACCCTGCAGCATCTTCAAATATATTGTTTGGAGCAGAAACAGACTGCTTTACTTTCCTCCTCTTGGTTTCTTAGCCGCCAGACTGCAGCTTCTCTTCAACCAGGAAAGCTGGCAGGAGCCTTCCATTCAGTTTTCCATCAATGGAGCATGTCGGTTTTGGTTTGCTTTTCCCCGTAATGAGTACAGCACTGCGGAGCTGCTGTTACTCTGTCGGCTGCAGCTCGAAGTCGGCGGATTCCCTCCAGCTTAGTTTCCACCTCCAGAACATGATCTCTGCCAAACTTGAGCCAAAACCTCAGCAGCCTCTAGCTTTTATGTTGAGTTCATTAAAGTCCTGCCTAAAAACCTGAGTTGACTCCATGAAAAAAAAAATATATATAGCATGTCAGTTTACAAGTGTTTATTGTGTACAGTAGTTTTTGTTTTTTTTTCTCTTCAGAAAAGTCTTGACTTTTCTCCAAAAAGCCAAAAATCGCATTTAGGACCAGAAAGAACAGCAGCAAAACATGGGAACTGAATTTTCTGCAAAAATGCAGTTGAGTGCTGAATGACTTTGCTGTAATTTGCTGAAAAATCTGGAACTTTGTTCTTAAAGCTAAAAATAAAAGCCGAACTATAGCTAAACCTCAAAGAAGCAACATGTGAGCCACAAACCAAAAGTATCAAAATGCTAGCTAAAAGCTCAAAGCTAAGAAGCTAAAAGTACCAAAAAGCTAACAAATATGATCCACACTTATAGCATCTTTATAACCTCTCCATGTTCAACAAAGTACTTTACAGTTTCTCATTCACCCTTTCACACAGACCCATACTGCTTTTATTACACACTGTATTCAGTACTTTATAAATTCTCACTTTTCCAATAATCAAGTCAGTGAGGGTGCAATGTCTTGCCCAAAGGCCAAAGACGCTTCAGCATTAGCATTGTAGCCATGCTGCACAGATGTTTTTTTTTTTTTTTACCATATTTTTTGGACTAAGGCGCATCGGATTATAAGACGCATTAAGCGAAACAAAACAGTCAGAAAAGTCCAACTTTATTCAACTCATTCACAATAACTCTCAACATTGTTCAGTATTACCACATAAAATCGGTTCGAGGTCAGTAATCACAACCAGAATTAATACAGAAGGCGCACTGGATTATAAGGCTCACAGTCGAATTTTGAGAAAACTAAAGGATTTTAAGTGCGCCTTATAGTCCGAAAAATATGGTATAAAAAATACTGACAAAAATCACAAATATATCTGGTATGTTGCATCATTCATCTTAGCAATTCAAATATTCTCTGTTTGTTTGTATGAAAAAAACCAGCAAATAATTAAGAGTCTAACAACAGATTACATTCCAAATAAATTGTAATACAACAAATGTTAATACAGTTGAATCAATGCTGCTATCACTGATACAGCTGTTTGGTTGTGAAATCATTACCTGTTGTTGCCAGGTAGCCAAAGTTGTACCTGTGGTATCCATGGAAACAGTAAGGCCTGTAGCAAGTTCGTCTATAGTAGTTGTACGGGTAGTTTGTAGCTAGACATGCCATAGCTTTACTGACCACCAGAAAGACAACCCACCATCCTGATGCCATGCCTGGAAGTTGGCTTCTTACAAAATGTTATAAAAAGTATTTTATTATTTAAGACCTACTTATATGAATGACCTATTCTCCTGTGAAGATTTTCAGGCTGGAATATTATGTTAAGTACTTCTTATTCCCTCTGCCTCCCCCTTTTCCATCTCCTCTGTTTTACCCTCCCATCTAACATAACTAAATTAAAGGCCCTCCTCTTTCACTCCCATCTTTACCTTTTTCTCTCAATTTCTGTATAAAGTACAAATGAATAATTTTTCATTTCACCAGCCGACACAGATGGATTTCTTTCTTTTACTGATTCATGGCATTTCATTACCACGCTTTGGTAATTTACAGTTTCTTCAAAAGAACACCATGTGATTCAAGGTGAGGATTTATTTGGGCACAGACCGACAGAGCAAAGAATGTGAGCAGACTGAAGAATGTGCTGACCACAGCTTTCTTTTGATATTGACACGGATTCTTAAAAAAAGGCCACTAAAGAAATGCCATATTCAATGAATGCCAGAAGTCAAGTATAATGTTTTTTCATCCAAACAGCTGTGAAAGGAATGATCCTTAGAGGGGAGAAGTCTATTTGAAGCTAAGCACTATGCTCTCACATCTTGTGCCAAGTCATACAAACAGAGCAGCAGGATTACAGCAGCACTTTATAGAACTTATAAAACAAAATAAAGTGTTCTTGTTCAACATCTTCTCATTGATTCGAAAAGAAGTGGCCTGCAGGTAAATGTCCCATGGAGATATGCATCACAAAATGACTGAGCTCAACTTTTCTTGTTTTAATAATGCAGCTCAGAGCCACAAAAATAGTTCCTGTGACATCGCACAACGCACTTACAACTTTGTACATGCACACACACAAATAAATTGTAAGCAACTGGAATAATGTGGACAATGATACCAACTGGGCGGAATAAAAGTTGTCTGCTCAAATACAAATAAAGAACTAAGCGTGTCAACTTACTGGAAATGAAGAGAAATGAGGATGAAGAGTCAAAGAGAAAAGCGAAAAAGATGTTTTTGTCTTTAATAGCAGTCTTTTTTGCTACTATCCTCATCTCAGAGTTTATAAAAGCAACTATATGTTGATTTTGGTTACAAATCTTTATTGCGACACGTGCCAGATGTTGGCAGAGCTTCAGGCTTTACAGCTGAGCTGTAAAGTCTGTTTGACGTGACGGCGAAATGTTGACACTGCTGCTCGACCCCTCGGTGAAACAGCTGTTACTGATGGCCTCTTCTGCTTTGATTGGCGTGGCAATGCTTCAGTCAAAGCAAATAAATAAATTATTAGCTAAAAACAAAACTTTGCTTGGATTCCCAAAAGTTTGAGACGTTTCATTTCCTTTAAGCTGTATTTGTTCAGCTTTTTTTGTTTTCTGAATGTCAACATCCCAAAGTAAAATGTCACATTGCAAACATGTAACAACTCCAAAGACAGGATTCTTCAAAGTGTGATGTGGTTTGTAAAGTCCACCGGAGAGTTATTTATCTTAACTGGTAATGAAATGTGTCACGAACCTCAATGTTGGAACCCAATTGCAGAGAGATGAGTGAGGCAGGAGTTCAAAAATCAAAACAATTTATTCTTTTAACCACAAAACAAAAGGCTGTCGGTGCAGCAAAACTTACTTTTAGCAGATTGGATAGTGCAGAGCAGATCATCAGGGTAGCAGAAAACAGACAAGGCAGAAGAGGATTGTGATGTCTGAGTACATGGAACAATCACCGGACAAGGAGTGAAGGAAAGAAAGGCTTTTTATGTGACAGAGGGAGAGTTAGTAACGAGAGCACCTGGGCAAGTGGCTGATGAGGGACAGGTGTGAATGATAAAGACAGAGTGGAGAAGCAGACTGAGGAATGAGTGGAAAAATAACAGAATCAGATAAACAGAAAATCACACCCAGAGCAGAACAACAAAAAACATAAAAAGCAGACAGAGACAGAACCAGTCAAACAGAACTCAGAATTAAAGTGACACATTTACAAAGCACCTTGAAAAAGAAGGAAATGATTTAGTTTGTGAGATAACAGGAACAGATACACAAAAGCAGAAGACACACAAGGAGCAGAGGCTTAGGCAGATGGGGGGGGGCAGCGGGGACCGCTGACCGTGACAGTTGGTTTCTTGGTTGCAGCTTGAAGGAGGTGGCAGAGGCTTGGCAGATGAGGGGGGCAGCGGGGGCCGCTGACCGTGACAGAAATGAATGTTGGCTCTAATGTGATCTTTAAAAAAATAGTATGGCTTTCTGCAGATGCAGCAACACATCTGCATCTGAAGAAGTAAACAACAATAAATACAACGGTTCATATTCCAGCCAGTTACAGACAATTAGAGCATTCATTCTGCAGGTAGCAGTTTTCCTCTAATAGACACACACACCAGAGGCAGAGGGCAGCTATGAAAACCAGCTGTGACAACGTTCACATCAGCGTGAGTCTCAGATCAGATCTCTCACTGAGTTCTTCCAGCAGACAGCTGTTCAGGTTCCTGCACTGTTTCTATTTTGAAATTCCAGACTCAAAACTTTGTGGGGTTTTTTTTTTTTTTTTTGGTTGCCTTTTTTAGCCACTTTTCACATCAAATCATCTGTAAATTCATTGCATTGTTTTTACTGTGGTAGTTTCATTAAGTGTGACTTTCAAACATCATGAAAAACTACAAAATGTGCACAAAAGGGAAAATATATTTATTGTATTTTCCGGCGTATAAGTCACATTTTTTTGCATAGATTTGTCAGTCCTGTGACTTATACGTCAAAATGACTTATATACGTTTTTTTTCTTCCATATTCATAATGCAATTTTTAACTGACGCTTTAAATTTCTAAGAACTGCAACAGTGAGTCCTCTTGTGCATGCTCGCTTCACTCAGCTGGTGCAGGCGGAGGAACGCTGGAGAGCTAGCGGCTCCAGCTGCGATGGATGGATGGATGGATGGATGGATGGATGGATGGATGGATGGATGGATGGATGGCACCGTGCTGCCCAGGTGAAATGAAGCTGTTTTGACCATTAAATTGTAAGGATGGTACCATTTGGTGGCTCGGTTTGTGTCTGTGTTTCCCTAGTGTTTTCTCTTTAGTTTAATTGGTGCCACCCTTGTCTCGTCACAGCTGTTTGTAATCACGTCTCGTCTTGTCCCTGTATATAAGCCGTCTGTTCACTCTTGTTCCTTGTCGCGTCGTACTCGTTGGGTATCCAGTGTTCTCCTGCGTCTCCTGAGTCTTCCCTGAGCTTCCTGAGTCCTTTCTGAGTTTTCCCCTTGAGCCTTCTGTTTCATGTAAGTTTTGCTGCCCTGTCAGCTTGTTATTTTGTAACTTTATTCATCATTAAAATATTTATTTTTTGTAATCTGCCGAGTTGAGTCCTGTCTGCACAACTGGATTCGTCCCTGACCTCAAATCCTGACATAAATAAACCAATAATAAAAGCTTATATATGTTTTTTTCCTGTTCATGATGCTTTTTTTGGTCTGATGCAACTCATAGTCCGGAGCGACTTATACGACGGAAAATACGGTATATATTTTTACTAGCTTATGGCTATAATTCCAATGTTAAAGTCTTTTGTCTATTTAAAAAAAGAGGTACATTTGATAAAACTGATTTTCCTTTGTATGTTGTAAAAAAAAAAAAAAAAAAAAAACTTTGCATGTTTTAGTGGTGGGCTACTTTGTGACTGAAAAGTTACATAATTTATATATAAATCATTTTCTTCTTTCGGCTGCTTCCTTTTTTAGGAGTTGCCACAGTGAACTAACTTGCACAAAGACTTGCCAATTATTTTCTTTTCTTTACGCCGATGCCCTTTCTGACGCAACCAGAGACCACCGAGCTACCATAGCTTTATGTGTGGAGCAGAGAGCTGCCATATGGTGCCCAGGGGAGCAGATGGTGGGGGTTAAGGGCCTTGCTCAAGGGCCCAGAGTGGTGTGGATGTTTCATCTTTCCCATCCACGTTCTGATGTCGTCAGTCCAGAGAGTCAAACTGGGGATCTTCCAATCACAGGCCCACCTTCTCTAACCTCTGTGTCAATTTATATACAACATACAGTTAATATTGCGCAGTTATACAGCCAAATATATTTAAATGTGCTCTTATTGAAAGTAACTTGGGGTTCACAATCTTATGTGTCTAATGACTTATCAACATAAAGATCTTGCTTAGCTGTTTGATGCTACAGCCAGAAACTCAAAAAACAAGACATTGATGGCTAAAGCCCAAGTTTAAAGCTTGATGTATCAGAAGGGAACATCATGAGCATGTCCATCTTTTAAATACAGTTACGCTGATACAACATAGGACAGAGTCTGAAAACACGTTGTTGTTTTTTTTGCTTTGCTTTCTTTTCTCTGTTTTCTGGTAAGACCTGGGACATGCTGAAAGTAAATCCTATAGTTATAGGACTGCACTGGAAGCCTGACTCTACTCTCCTGCAGGGTTGGCAGCTGCACCGATGAATCATCACTGATTAAATCAATCACTCACATGAGATTCCACAATCAGACACGTTGATGGGGCTATAATAAGTCTCGTGGGAAACTGTCAAGAAAAGTGGGCCTAGACTCACATCAGTCTCAAAGCATAGATGAAATTTGTTTCAGCGCACAAGTTAAAATTATCTGGAGCTTCACTGAAGTACTGTAGCTTGTTTTCGTTTTTTTCATGTTCATTAAGTGAGGGGCCAAACTTTTCCATAGGGAATTCCTGACAACATGGCCACATACAGCAAATAGAAAATAAAGGAAACTCGGTGATGCCAATCAATCTTTCAAAGACAAGAGTTATTCAAAAGTTTTAAAAAGATGAGATGATTCCAGCTTGCTTTGTGTGAAATAGACAAAATACAATATAATTTGATCAAAGCAGCACAATGGCATCATTGTGGTTCAGATTTGTTGTGTTTGAACTTTGATTTTGTTGGTTTACAAGGTTTAAAAAAAAAAAAAAAAATCAATTAAAAATATGAGAGTTCAAAAACAAACCTTGACATGTTTTGCCGTCCTCATTCAGTTTCTGCCCCTCTGGACACCTGCAGTAAAAACTCCCCATGGTGTTACAGCAGAGAGCCTCACAACCTCCATTGGTTTCCTCACATTCGTTCACATCTGTCGGGGAAAGATGCAACAAAGTTTATCTCTCACACTTTAAAGCCATTTTGACTAGAAAGGCTAACTAAACATGAATCTTGGTTTTAAACAGCACTTTATTACACCAAAACAGAATAAAAGATTATAAACTTAAAATGTGCAACACTTTCTCCTAAGTTCCTTAAATCTGTCAATTAAATCAATCAAATAACAGTAAGTCAAGCTTACTGTTTATCTTATTTAATTTTATTCATTCAACCTGTAAACGGGTTAATCCCACTGAGCCTCGAGGATTCATTTACAAGAGAGACCTGATTTTAACAAAGCCTGATGACAACAGTGGACAACAACAACAACAATAGACGATCATAAAAGAGGCATCCAGATGTTTTTAAAAAGAAATTAAAATAAGATGGCCAAAAAAAAGTAGCAAAAACAGCTAGATTATAAGGCAATGTAGAACTCTAAGAACAGGAACATGTATGCATTGGTTCTTGCCAGGAGTGCAACAGATGCTTAAAGCCGCTTAGAGAGGTCAAGGTCGAGAGCTTCAGATCTTTTTGCAAGATATTCCAGGAAACAGGAGCGGAGTAGGAGAAGGCCCTTTTGCCTAGTTCACTGCAGGTAATAATGTCCTGAGGGCGCACGCTGTAGCTGCACTCACGCAGAGACATGTAGGAGGAGATGTATGAAGGCAGCAGACCAAGAAGTGATTTAAAGATGAAAATGTACCAGTGAGAGAGTCTGTGTGAAATTAATGATGTCCAGTTAACCAGTGAACACAGGGTGCAGTGGTGGGTACGGTAGTTACAGCCAGTCATGAATCTTAGAGCACTGTGATAGACAGCGTCCAGCATCTGCAGGGTGCTTGTAGGAGCGTTCATGTAAATAATGTCATCGTAATCAATGGAGGGAAGGAAAGTTGCAGTTACAAGGCGCTTCCTAGCATTCAGAGTTAGACAGGATCTGTTTCTGAAAAAGAAACCCAGTTTAACTTTCAGTTTCTTTACTAGGTTTTCCACGTGAAGCTTAAAAGAGAGATGTGAATCAACCAAGATACCCAAATATTTATAGGAATCAACAAACTCAATAGGGACACCATTTGAGAATAAAATCAGAGGAAGAACTGCTGGGACCAACTTCCTGTTTGGAAAAAAAACATCCCTTTGCTTTTATTGGCATTTAGGACAAGTTTGAGATGGAACAAATCAGACTGGATGATGTCAAAGGCGGACTGCAAAAGTCGGAGAGCCTTAGCAACAGTTTTAGCTCGACAATAAACAACAGTATCATCAGCATAGAAATGTATGGATGCATCAGGGATGCTCTGACATACATTACTTATGTAGATTGTAAAGAGGGTGGGTCCTAAGACTGAGCCTCTTGCTACAACATTGTTGACTGTTAAATAACTGGAGGAAGTACCATTATGTTGAACACATTGCCTCAGATCTGAAAAATAGTTAGAGAACCAATCAATAGTGTGATCTGAGAAACCATTTTCTGAGAGCTCATGACACAAGATGTCATGATCCACAGTGTCAAAAGCTTTAGACAGATCTAAGAAAAGTGCAGCACAATAATCCTGTTTTTACTCAGGCACGTGCCATCAGAGTGGCCATGTAATTTGGACATTTTGGAACCGTTTGGACCAACACAGACTCAAGGTAGATGTCATTCATTTCTGCCTGTCCCCAAAACAACTGTGTGTTTATCTGAATTTGGCTCCCCCGGCTGGCCTTGAAGGCCATCTTATCTGAATACGCCTGGAGAACATGTGATCTGACGCTCTGCTCCTCCCATCGAAGAATTTCCAACTAACAACCAGATGAAACCAGATGAATAAACATTGTGTCGTCATTTCAGGACTCTTGGATTCCCATAGGTGTTGCCCTTGGCCATTCCCCGACATCACTTGAGAATGTTTACGGATCTCACTGGAGGGAACTGGTTGATTATTACATCCTTATCAGAACTCTTACAGAGTCCTCAAGTGCATCTTTGAACATTGCTCACCACTTTCGTCGTCTCTCCCACTCCTTTGTGGAATGTCTACATCACTATGTGCTTTATGTGCGAGGTGTTTTTTTAATATTAGAGTTTTTCTTGTCAGCCAAGAAGAAAAAGTTTAATAGGAATTGTTTTGCCTCCAATTCCTACATGTTCCATTTTCACTACTTTTTGTCTGTCTAAGCAGATCTCACTTGTAAATGAGTCTTCGTGGCTAAATGTGATTTATCTGTCTAAATAAAGGTTGAATGAAAAAATCCAGTGCTTCAATGATGTCATTAAAAATCTTCAGTGAAGCAGTCGGTGCTGTTCTTGTTATTTAATTTTAATTTGTTGGTTAAACCTGCTCTCCAATGTGTAAACAATTAAACAAGATAAAGTATTTTTCAGCTCTCAAAATAATGACTCCGATCAGATACATGTGATGATGACAGTCCAGCTGTTTTGCACACACAACTATATTTTCTGCATTTATATTTCATTATAATCACAAAGAGCTTTGTCTGAAGCGATACACAGCATAATTTACGACTGAAGACACAGATTTGCTTTATTTTGTATGCCTGCAAATGTAATAATGGACTGAGCACTGAAAGTGAGGAGGCAAATTGAAGAGGAACATTTATTTGCCAATAAACACTTGCAATGCTAATAAAAAGAAAAGAGAAAATGCCACAAAAAAAAGTTGCTGCTCAAAATATTCCCCCCTTCAGGTAAATGTTACTCAGCTGTCTTGGATGTGTTTTACTAGCTAATTGAGTGATTTCCCTCAGTTTACAACATCTGGGAATGTTCACACTGAAAACACTGCATTCATTCTGTTGCCAAACTCTGAACGGCCTGCAATATTTAAAGGGGTGCTATTTTAACATTAGGAGTGACTTTTACTTCCCTATAAACCAAGCATCATGGGTGTTTAATGAAACAAAAGCTCTGAAGGATGAAACAGCTTGTAGTCACAGTTTTTATTCAGAACCTCAATGATTTTTATTTTTTGGAGCAGGTCATGAGAGCTTGGTTGAATAAGACTGGGTCCTGAGGTGGTGAGAAAACATCAAGTTCCTTTAACTTGTTAAAAGTAAAAGAAACAAGCACTGCTGTAGTGCCGGAGTTGAAGAAAACATACGGAAAACAACTAGAATGAAGAAAGAAAATGATGCTTATGAAGCTGAATGTGACCTGAAATAGGTAGAGTCCTGTGGCCTGTGTGTGTGTGTGTGTGTGTGGGGGGGGGGGGGGGGGGGGGGACAACCCCACTGAATCCACACACCTGTGTGGCAGCTGAAGCAAACAGTCAGTGTCACGCTCATGGCTTTCAGCATCTTTCTGCCCAATAAGCAAGCAGGAATGTTGAACGGCTGCGGGTCAAGAGTAAAAGATACTGAAGAAATTTACAAGTTGTTTAGATATTTTACAAGTTCTTAGAGATTTATGTTTATTTCACTCATCATGTAGACATTTAATTGTAGTACACAAAAAAAAACAAGATTTATAGGATCACATAAAGTATGAAGCTGTGCAACTTTTCCCTCTTTTTTTAAGGGTCCAAGCCATGGAGGCAAGCGAACGCAGCAGCGTGTCCAAGCATCCAGCGGAGCATGAAACCCTTTGAAACTGTTTTTTTATTTTTTATTTTGAATTTGTTCTAAAAATCAAACTGGGTACCCACTCACACCTGATCATCATCCCATTGATTAAAGAACCTGACTCTAATTTCACCTTCAAATTACCGTATTTTTCAGATTATAAGGCGCAATATCAATGAAGGGTTCTGTTTTTATACATAAAGTTCATTAAGCAAAACAAGTTCATTTTGACAGATTTTTGTGCACCATGTACCACATAAAATTAGTTTGAGGTCAGTAAACACAACCAGGATTAATACATAAGGTGCACCGGATTATAAGACTCACTGTTGATTTTTGAGACAATTAAAGGATTTAAAGTGCACCTTATGGTCCGAAAAATACAGTAACTGTTAATCCTAGAGGTTCACATACTGTACTTTTGCCACTCACAAATATGTAATATTGCATCATTTTTCTCAATAAATAAATGGCCAGTTATAATGTTTTTGTCTTGTTCGTTTAACTGGGTTCTCTTTATCTATTTTTAGGACTTGTGTGAAAATCTGATGATGTTTTAGGTTATATTTATGTAGAAATATAGAAAATTCAAAAGATCCAAAAAAGTTCAATCTGGTCCTCTGGACATTCAAAAAAAAACAAAAAACAAAACAAAGCAAAAAAATATAGAAACGTTTCGTCACTCATCCGAGAGACTTCCTCAGTCTGAGGTGCTGTTTTCAGCTCAGTCTCTTAAATAGCACCTTCTTAGAGTGGATCAACCAGTTTGCTGCTGACAACCAAAACCAGCTGATCCCATGCTCAAGAAGGACCATCAGCCTAGCAATGGATCATTAGCACACTGATGGCTGTTTACTACTCACAGAGGGCTGAGTGATACTAGCAATCACAGCATTGTAAGAGGGGGACAGTTGAACCCAGAGGCCTCCACCCCTGTTTAACGATGGACGATTTCTTTTCACAAAGATGGCCTCCTTTACTCCTCCCTCAAACCATCGTTCCTCTCTGTCCAGGATGTGAACATCTTCATCCTTGAAAGAGTGACCGCTGGCCTGGAGATGAGTGTAGACCGCAGAATCCTGGCCTGATGATGTTGATCTTCTGTGCTGGGCCATCCTTTTGGCCAGTGGCTGTTTAGTTTCCCCGATGTAAGACTGATCACAGCCCTCCTGACACTGAACAGCATACACAACATTACTCTGTTTGTGCCGGGGGACTGGATCTTTGGGATGAACCAGTCTTTGCCGTAATGTATTTTGGGGTTTAAAAGCCACTGGGACGTTATGTTTAGAAAATAAACGTCTCAGTTTCTCTGATACTCCCTCAACATACGGAATGACCACTGGTCTGGGTCTGGGTTCCTCCTTTTCACCTGTTGGCTGACTGGAGTCCTGTTTGGGTTTCTTCTCTGCTTTCAGGAAGGCCCAGTTAGGATATCCACATTGCTCTAGAGCCTGTCTTGTGTGGGATTTCTCCTTCTGCCTGGCTCCCGAGTTAGTGGGGATGCTGTCTGCTCTGTGATACAGAGTCCTGATGACTCCTAACTTGTGCTCCAAAGGGTGATGGGAGTCAAACTGCAACTGGATTATTGAGCATGCATCAGGAAAATTCTAAAGAGTTCACAGACTTTCAATCACCACTGTAGATCCAGTCAAACTAATCAAACTGATCATTATTATTTATTTATTTATTTTTAATTATAATTATTTAACTGTATGACTTGGAAAAAGAAGCAGGTAAAGTTAATGGATGGATGGACTTTGAAAGCTGTACAGCAGGTAGTGTTCTTTTATTTTATAAAATCAAATGAACAGAAGAGGAGAGGGTCGCTGTCAGAAAAAACAGTCAACTTCTTGAAACAAAAAACAGA
This sequence comes from Nematolebias whitei, assembly GCF_014905685.2. Taxonomy (NCBI): domain Eukaryota; kingdom Metazoa; phylum Chordata; class Actinopteri; order Cyprinodontiformes; family Rivulidae; genus Nematolebias; species Nematolebias whitei. The sequence continues at coordinate 32,275,673 of NC_056504.1, forward strand.
AGAAAAATATAAATTAGGGGAAAATAACTGCTCCCGGGCGGCATGGTGGAGCAGTTAGTGGAGCTGTTGCCTCTCAGCGAGAAGGTCGCCAGTTTAAATCCCGGCCCAGGGTGGAGTTTGCTTGTTCTCTCCATGCATGCGTGGGTTTTTTCCGGGTACTCCGGTTTCCTCCCACAGACCAAAAACATGCATGTTAGGCTGATTGGTAACTCTAAATTGTCCCTATAGGTGTGAGTAAAAGAGTGAATGGTTGTTTGTCTCGTTTGTGTCTCTATGATGGACTGGAGACCTGTCCAGGGTGTCTCCTGCCTCTCACACAGTGACTGCTGGATATCGGCACCAGTAACCCCCACAACTCGAAAAGGAAGAAGCGAGTAAATATGATGGATGGATGGATGGATGGATGGATGGATGGATGGATGGATGGATGGATGGATGGAATAACTACTCCCAGATTACATGACAACGACTGATATTTTCTCTACGTGTTGCAAGGATTTCATCTACTGACAAAAAGGCAAACTTGTCAAGACTTTGAGCGCTACCAATGTAAGCTGAACAATTTTGTGGTAGGTTGTTACATATCTTCTGCCCCACTAGGGCGCTGAGTAAAAGATGTGTGTTATTCTGTGAGAACAATGTTGATGTGAAGAAACAAATCTTGTTATCTTACTGCAAGAAGAACCTAAAACAAAGATTTGTAAAACTGAGTGAAAAAGTGCACATCTGTGTTTTGGACGCTCTGTTCCCAAGGAACCCAGCAAAGAATGAAAACTACCAAAAGCTATACCAAAAACTTTGGATTTTATTCCTCGGCCTCAGCTGCAGCTGAACTTTGGGTTTGCATTCCTCTGCTGTATTCTACGACTTTCTCTGATAAGGATGACCAGCACTTGCTCCCAGGAGGTAGAAGCTAATGTCTTGTCAGATTATTAGAAGCGTACCAGACTGAAGAAAACCTCTGATATTATCTTAGGGGGCTATGAGATGGAAAATGCAAAGTTTAATTAAGGATCATGGTCTGAAGATGAACCCATTTTCTTTTAGAGCCTTGATATATTAGCCTGCTGCTCTAGTAAAACACTTTACCTCCTTCCAGAAAGATTATAAAGCTCGTTCTCTCTTTTGACCTCCACCATAGACAAATCTTTAAAACTTCATTGTAATAAAACACATTCTTTCATCCACAGATGTCCAAACGTGCCTCTTGGGATTTCAAGTGAAACTGCTGAATTGGTTAAATAAAGTCAACGAGGCTCACAAAACAGAGAAAAAAGTTATTTTATGAACCTTGGAAGTCCATGTGGCATCAGAAATGATGAGAAAACTTAAGATAGATTCACCTTGTTTCCATCCCTGTGCAGCTGAGCTAAATGTGCCCTCAGTTCCTTTTAACATCTGCTTGCCTGAGAGTTCTTTATAAGTACAGAACATAAATGATGAACAGAAACATGCTCACCATTCTTACTAACTATATGGACCAGTAATAAGACCTTCTTTCAGATCCTAATACAAAGTAAATATAATGCAAATTCATAAAAATGCACAGTGCAATATCCTGATGCATGCTCAATAATCCAGGTAGAAAGCACAGTGCAATGTTTATGGTATTTTTTTACATGGTATACTTTTTATTAAAAACAAGTGCTTTGTGTTTCTCAATGGATAAGGAGAAGGAGAAGAAAAACTCAAGGTGATTATTTAATGTGAACTAATCATCTGCACCAAAGTTCTACTGGAAACGATCAGATAAAGTTTAACATTGCCCCCTACTGTTAATCCTCAGCTACATCAAAAATAATCCAGATGTGCAGCTGAATTTTTATGAACTCACCACTGTGTGTTTGTTCTTTATTTTTATCATGGTGTAACTAAAACCCAGCTGCCTGTAACTCTATAATAATTCCCTGTCAAAGCTTGCTGTACTTGTCAGAGTGTGTGTTTTGGGAAAACATTTTCCACTCCAATTTACCACAGTGGCTTTTTACCAGGGAGTGATGTTTGACGGATCCTTTAATTTTCCCCCCTTAGCTCTTATTTTGGTGCATTCTTAGTGGCAATTCTAAGCAAAGGTTTCTTCCTGAAATGCTGTAATTGAGGCAAACATTGCAGTTAAGTTGGTAAATATCAATAATACTGGAAGTGGTGCAGCTTGCCAGGAAACTGAGAAGTTAAAAATGTTCATTTAATGATGAAAAACTAACCACACAGACCTGGTTGAGACGTGTGTACAAAAACTTACACAGCTTTTAAAAGTTATTACCAATCTAGAATGAACATGAAAGTCTTAAAGATTAGTATGATGTGATATTAAGCTATGTTAATATGTTTTAGAGAGGAAGTGGCTGCAACGTATTTGTAAGTTACAGTAAAAACAATTTCTTCTTTAGACAAATACATAAAAAAAATACTCCAAGACATCTTTTTTCTCTGCTAGAAAGCAATAGCCATAAAAATTAAAGTCAATTAGGTTATTTTTTAAGTCTATTTTTACCATAAATCTTTTTTTTAAACAGTAAAATTCTGCTTTTATTCAACCTGTCTTCCTAAGACAAGTGTTGACAAGAAAGTAAAGACGAGCGGCAGACTGACTGATGGAGGCATTAGCAGGCTGAGTCATGAGTAAAAATATTCATTAAATCACTTTGTAGTCTGACGTTTATTGACCTTCGAACATTTAGTGGTATTATTTGTGCATGTTTGGCCTCACGGGAACGGTAAGTGTTATCAAAGACACTCAAATCCACCGCTTTAGTTTGTTTAGTGAACATTCTGCGCTTCTTAGTCCCAAATTCCTTTAATCCTCGTTTTGATGATCCAGTTCTCTTCACTGCAAGGCAAGCCTGTAGGTTTCATGTGCACACATGTGTGTTCGTGCACTCTGTGTTTATCATTTACAGTCTCTTTTCTTTGGAACCAGCTGTTTTTCGCCGAGTAAGCTTCCTTTTTTATTCTGTGGCAGAGCCGACTACAGCTTCCTTCATTCCTAAGAACAGGCAGCTGAGTTCACTTTTATGAGCCATGAAGGTCGATTTCTTCACTCTGGACAGTTACAGCAGTTTCTCTCAGCTCTGTTATATTTGAACATACAGTAAAAGATGGGTCACCACAAATAACATTTTTCAGTCAGGTCATCTGGACAGTTTCTTTTTTTGTGCTGAAACGTTTCACCTTCCATCCAGAAGGCTTCATCAGTCAAGGAAACACACAACACAAAACTGATTCTTTCCCCAAACAGCTTACTCCAAAGTGGAACAAACCAGTTATGTTGGTGCTAAGGTGGTCTCTTTGTCACACCCCCTCCTCCATTGTTGGCCCTCTTCCTTGTTGACAGTCGTGTCAACCTGGTTGAAAACAACAAAGTCCATGCTCAATAATCCAGGTATACAATCCAACATTTTTCAGTCAGGTCATCTGGACAGTTTCTTTTTTATTTTTTGTGCTGAAACGTTTCGCCTTTGATCCGGAAGGCTTCATCAGTCAAGGAAACACACAACACAAAACTGATTCTTCCCCCAACAGCTTACTCAAAGAGACCATGCGATTCAAAGAGACCATCTTAGCACCAACATAACTGGTTTGTTCCACTTTGGAGTAAGCTGTTTGGGGGAAGAATCAGTTTTGTGTTGTGCGTTTCCTTGACTGATGAAGCCTTCCGGATCGAAGGCGAAACGTTTCAGCACAAAAAAAGAAACTGTCCAGATGACCTGACTGAAAAATGTTGGATTGTATACCTGGATTATTATCAATCAACCTTTATTTATACAGGTAAATCCCATTGAGCCTCGAGGACTCATTTACAAGAGAGACCTGATTTCAACAAAGAAAGATGACAACAATGGACAACAGCAACAACAATAAGCAGTTATAAAAACTCATACTACAGTTTTTTTTTTTTTTTTTTTTTTAACAAATAGGATGGCTAAAAGGAAAAAGGTAACAAAACCAAAAAAACTGCTAGATTCCGAGACAAATGTATAAAACTAAAAACAGGAACATGTCTGCATTGGTCTGCATTGCATTGCAAATTAAGCATGGACTTTGTTGTCAATACAAACAGTTATTAAAGAACTTTGCTCTTTTCGATTTGAAGAAAAGTTTGGAAAAATACAAGTCAGCTGCAAAATACTATCCATGTCTCGATGACTGTTTTATGATCAAGACAAACACGAGTAAGAAATGCCTCATGGATGTCGAGCATTTGCCCTTGTGACCCTTAGCGTGCGCTCTGTGGGCTTCCTGTAGTGGCATGCTTTTTCCAGCTTTGAGCCAGGAGTTTTTAACGTCTGGGTCATCACATGCAGGAATTTAAAAATTACTTGTGATTCCAGGTTGTCTCCCTCAAAGCTGCATTTGTGAGAAATGTAACAGGTATGTGCAGAGGGGAAATCATTCAGAGCTGTTTACTTACGAGGCGAAAAGGGGCAAAAACATGACACACTGTCACGGTTAAGATATACTGAAGGAAGGAGTGTTGTTGCTTCACATCCTCAAGTGTGACATTACATGCTTCCACAGTTAATCAAAGTTAACGGGAACAGCAGTAAAAACGCTAACCTTATAAAGGTTACTCAGAGGCAATGCTTTAATGGCATGGAGTCACTTCGGAAAGAGACTAAACATGATTTATTTGCAACATCAGAGAAAGCTTTACTCCAGCCATTGTTTTGTTTTTAACACCTCGTGTGAAAAATGGTGTAAAATCCCATCATTCATATCATAATGTTGATAACTACAGCTTGCTCAACAAAAATATTCACATTTAGTTGGGAAGTATAGTGACCAAAACTTAACAGTAAAATGTAAATAAATGATGAAGCTTCCAGTGATCTGCTGGAGTAACACCATTCACATTATATTTACTGTAATTTCCAGACTATTCAGCATACAAACTTTAAAAAGAAAACAAAAAATATATATATATACACACACACATATATATATATATATATACACTCACACACACATATATATATATATATATATATATATATATATATATATACACACACATGTATATATATATATGTGTGTGTGTGTGTGTATATATATATATGTGTGTGGGTATGTATATATATATGTGTGTATATATATATATATATATATATATATATATATGTACACACACACATACATATATATATATATATGTGTGTGTGTAGTGGACTGGGCCCATGTCAAAAACTAAGTCTAAGGTCAAAAATCTTGACCTTAAGAACCTTGTGGGACAGGAACTGTCATTTCATTGATTTGAATCCAGAAATACAGGTTCACCCATCCTGAGACTTTCTCTCTTGAAGATTCAAGTGAAAAGAACACTCTCTGTTTTATTATCATTACTATTTTACAAATGTTGATAATCAAAGTGTCTTAGTTCAAACCATTTTAGATGTTGCAGTGAACTAATCAATTTTATTAACTGTGTAATGATTTTTCTCACGCAAAGTTAGAACTCATGTCAAAGCTGTTACAGAGT
>NC_056504.1:32286148-32315159 GCF_014905685.2 Nematolebias whitei
CCCCCCCCCCACACACACACACACCACCACCACCACCACCACCACCACCAGTGTGTCTTGCGCACATTACACACTACAAATACTTCTGATGCCAGTGGCCACCGTGCTGTTCAAGTCAAGAGCCATTAGCTATGTTTACATGGACATAAATAATTGGATTAAATTGTCATTAGGAATAAAAATGTGTCATGTAAACGCCCCATTCTGATTATTTTTTGTTTATTCAGCTCAATCCGAAAGAATTTGTGATCAAAATGAGACGGGTGGTTTATGCCGATTCATAATCCGAAAGCTGTTCATGTAAACACTTAATCCGTTTATTTTTTTCTGATTGTGAAAAACTGACCTGACTGCGCATGTGCGACCTATGTCATTTCTGTCTGGCTAATGCTAATAATATTAGCATGTCGGAGAAGCAAAACTGGTCAGTGAGCAACACAACATTTCTACCAGAAACTTTGAAAGAGCTCAAAATGATCTGTATTACCTGTAGCTCAGTCAGGGAGGGCAGCTAACATCTCCACATCATTAAAACCTGTCGTGGGTCCATTTTGGGCTCTCAGGTTTGTTTACGTTCATCCCGGAAGTAGAACTTCTTCTTCAGTGGTTTTTTTAAAGTTTACCACACTACGCATGTCAGTACTTCTGTTCAGAACAAAGCCCGCTGCATGTAAACACTTGCCGTGAACGGATTGTAAACGATACATTTGAATTATTTAATCTGAAAACATTTCAGTCCGGTCAAAGAATTTTGCACATGTAAACATAGCCATTGTCAGCACTGGGGGGCTAAGCGCCCCTAAAGGTCATATTCTAGAATCGCCCCTGGTTGGCAACATAAAAATAGTTCAGAAATCCAAAATGAAATGCAACTACAGTAACATAGACATAGTTCTGTCAAGCCAGTATTTCCCATTTAGAAATTAATTGATGACAATATAATCTAAACAAAATGTGGGAATGTAAAAAAATGTAATTTTGCAAAGATATTCTCTATTGTGAAAAGCGCCATCTGTGCTCACACATTTAACTTTGATTGATCTGCTTTTAAAAACAAGTAATTATTTGGATCTTGTTGCTTAATCTGTTAAATTTACATTTTCATGTAGGTTAATTCTTGTTTTTCTTTAACAGAAAGTTTCAGCCACTGTCTTTATGTGCCTGCTGCTGAGCCCAGATGTCAGCTTTTATAAAGACGTCTGTCCTGCCTGAGACTGAAAAGCTTTAGAAGGTGCTGAACGCAGAGGATAGCACTTGTGTACTGATGACAGGCAGGATGCCAAACATATCACACACCAAGTCACTAAATCCTGTTGGATACAGACAAGAATGTTAAAAGGGACTTCAACACAAAAACAGACAAAACATCATATTCAGATGGTCGCCACGGTCTTAAAAGCCGTACTTTTTTTTTTTTTGTTAAATAGTAACAATCAAAATAACAACCAAGTTGAACTTTTAAAATATTTTTTTGAATATCAGTCTTTAGATGTGGTCATAAGGTGAAAATAATTTCCCTTATTTTGAGAGTGTGCAAAAACAAACTGAAGGATGGGTAACCATTTTTTACAAAAATACAGCTCCTGGCATGTATTGAACCATATTTTCACAAGTTCAGCTTTAACTACAATAATTACTAAATTAAAAGTTAATTTTGGAAAATTTCCTTAAGAATCCTTTGCAGATAATTAATGCCAAATGTGAAACCTTCCACATCAAACGAGGTTTTTCCAGTCTGATGGTTCAACGTTCCTTCACTGTACAAAGTAGATTGTTCAACTTCATTTGAGGCCTAAAATGAATACTGTAGGTATTTTTACAACAAATACTTGTAATAATGCAATTATTTTTGTGAATAAACCTGAATAATTAAAAGCAATGATCTTCTATTTGATAGTGTTTATGTTATAAAACAGATATATATTGACTGTTTCATCAGACAAGTAAAATATTAAACTTATATTAGTTTCAAAACACGTTTAAACTCCAGATATAACTTATTTAAGCGTTACATTCAGGACTATATAGTACTACCATATTTAAAATGAAGTGCTCCTTTGGAAAATAATGAAAGTTATTATAAATTCAGATAATGGTATGTTCATGTAGGACCCCGTGACTGAAAAGGATGACCTTCAATCAGCTGCACATGATTTACTGTTAATGAAAGATAAGAATGCTCTCCAGGCAAAAGTTCTTACATCACCACAAAGGTAAGGCACCAAAACGCATAAACAGTAATTATTGTCTTACACATCTCTGTGGTGCAATGTTGCTAAAAAGCAAAAACAGATGAGGGCTTCAGACAACTTTTCTGAGTAGGAGAGTAATTGGCCCCTTTGAATGACATAAACACAGTCCAGCTGCTGCACACAAACATGGACACACCACATCAGAGCGGCTGCGAGGGAACGCCGCCACATGTGACCGAGGGGGGAATGTTGCTGCGAGTGCCTGAGGGGATTAAACGATGAGTGAATCTGTGTGACGTGAAACTCTGCATCACCCAGAATACAAGAAGAAGGGTGGAAGTGACAGTTCAGTAAATTACAGTCATAAATCCAACCCATTGTCAGCTTGTGATCAGAGCGCTAACATAAATACAACTTCAACCACAGAGCTCCATAACATGACAGCTACTCCATGCTGGTATGTGCAAGGCCACTAAAGAGATCTTCACAATGATTGAGAAATTTATCAAAGCTGTCACTCATTTAATAGTCATATATTGAGAAAATTACAGCTCTTTCTTCATTAGGCTATTTCATACTGCACACTTCACATGCCTCTTTCCGCTGACATGAATATTATTTTGCACATATAGGGCCTCCAAAACCAACACACACACACACAAACACCATCACAGAGCTATAAAACACACAGCAGATACATAGATCAAGGTGTGGGGGCTCCTTTACACCGTTCTCCACCATGAATTACCCCTGAGCACCCATTGCTGATTGTCATTACTCACAATCCACAACAATAATGTTAAATTTTATATCCAGAAAAGAAGGTGTTAAAAGAGGTCTGCACTGACGTCAAACAGCTGTTTTTGGTGGAAAAAAAAAAAAGTGGGCTTTAAATTATCTAACAAACAGCAGTTATAAGAATCAAAAACAATCCAAAATATTAGAGATTCAATAAAACAAAAAGTGAAAAAAAGAGGGTTGAAAGAGTCTTTCCTTTGAATGCCCAGCAAAGACTACTTCCTAAGAAGACTAAAGAAGCTTGGTACGAACACCAGCACCCTCATCAACTTTTATAGGTGCACCATTGAGAGCTTGCTGACAGGCTGCATCACAGGGTGGTACTGGAACTGCACCAGTCAGAAAGCTCTACAGAGGATGGTGCAAACAGCAAAGGACATCAGTCTCCACACCATCCAGGACATGTACCACAGCTGCTGTCTGCGTAAAGCACGCAGCATCATTAAGGACCACACCCACCCAGCACAAGGACTCTTCCATCTACTATCCTCAGGCAGACGATACAGGAGTCTGCCATTGTGCACAAAAAGACTAAAAAACAATTATTATCCACATGCTGTCAGATTACTGAACTCTTGATAAATAAGACTGAACAACTGGAAATAACTTTGCACCAAGCCACATCTGTGACAACTAATATGACTAATATTAGCTTGTGACAGTTAATATGTTTATTGTTTATTGCTGCTGCACTATGTGGCTGTATCATGCATGATACAGTATATGTATCAGTTGTGCTGTTGAAGTAAAACAGTGGAAGACCGTTTCTTCTTTCTGCTAATGCCACATGACCATCATCATAATTCAATCTCAATCTTAGTCACTACCTGTGCAATAACTTGTCACACAACCTGTGTAGTTTACGTTAGTTATGTGCAATATGTATCGTGCATTTTAGCTTATATTACTACCTTAAAATACTTGTTCATTCAAATTCATCCTACTTGCACTGTTATATTCTACCATGTTGTTGTTTACTATTTTCTCTTTAGGACCTTGTAAATATTATAATTACTTTTTCACTTTTTGGTACTTTATTTTGTACCCCTATTGCATGATTTTAGTATTTCTTGTTTGTTTGTTTTTTTGTTTTGTAGCGAACCAAATTGGTTCTTCTCATCCTGAGCATTTCATTGTACTGCTAACTTTGTGTTAACCTGCATATGACAAATAAACACAACTTGAACTTTAAAAAATCTGTTCTGGATCTAATGAAAGGTGAATCATTAGTCTATATTTGAGGTTCATCTTTTTTCAAGCTTCAAAATAAACAGATATTTTGATATATCTTTTATTTCATGAGACCTTGAAAACCACCCTTTTTTCACTAGGAAATGACAAGATCAACCATTTTTTTTATATATATTTCAGAAACAAAGTCTATAAATGAGGAAGCAATCCATTTTAAATTAACTTGAGTGTAAGCCAGTTTGTGTTTGCTGCTCAGAAAACTCTGAACATATAGAAAAACTATAACGTCTGATAAAGTCTTGTACTCATCATGAAGGATCCAGTGGTATTGGCGTGTGTGGTGAGGGATATATACTTTGGAGGCGATTAGGATAGTTCTGGTACAAACTTGACACTACAAGGAATTTCCTGTCGTGTGGCGTTATCTGAAAGAACAACAGTCTTCCACTGTTTTACTTCAACAGCACAACTTCAACAATGGAGTTGCTGATAAAATATTTGGGCTTCTGGCGGGTAAGCTAACTGCTGATGTGATTCCTGTTAACACCTAAACAGAGTTCAGTTCAGTGATTACAACGGATCAGAACTGTAGGCTTGAGTAAAAACTCAAAAGGATTTTTTTTTAAGAGGAACATTCAGTTTTATTCTTTATAAGTCCTTGACTTATGGAGTTTAATTAAAAAAAAATGCTTGAAAGGAGCGCTAGCATTTAATCCATACAATTAATGGAGAAATTTTCTGTGTTGGTTTAAATCCAATTGTTGACTATAAAAAAGTTGATTAAGCATTTCACTAAAAGACTAAGGAGGAGGAAAAGCTCAATTCTGAACATATAACCGTACAGATGTTTCTGCATACCGTACTGGCAGCTGGACCCGGTAAACCCTGCAGGACAATCACAAAGCTGGGCCGATCCTTCCCGACACCGGCCCCCATTGAAGCACACTCCATAGCTGCACATCACTGCATCATGTGCACATGTGGTGGGAGAGAAGAGACAGAACAAATGTGTGAGTGAGGTGAAAACACCTGGCTGCTTTCATGAGACTTAAACACCTGCTGTTTAAAACACTGACCTTATTCTATCAAAGACTCATCATCAAGCCATTAACGCGTCTTAAGAAGGACTTTGACTCGTCTCTGTTCACACTAACCAATGTAAGAGGAATTTGCCACTTGGCTTGGAGTATAGAAGCAGTTTTTTTGGCAAGCTTAAAGAGATATGCTAACTACATGTTCACAGCATCCACGCTGTGTCAGAACTGACAGCAACAGCTTGCACAAATATGTTTTATGGTCAGTTTTACATTAAACTCACATGTCGGAAAACATTTCCTGAGAGTGACTGACTCGACTTTTACTCATTGTCACAAAGTATGATGAAACAGATGTTTCTGGTTGAGTTATAAGATAAAGCGCACAGTGCATCATAGGTTCAGCTCATCCAATAGGAGCAGAAATCTGCCCAGAAGTGTCCGGATGTCAAACTGGCTTTGCAGCAAACAGGAAAGTCAAAGAATCTTAGATACCTGAACAATGAGAACCAGTAGGTAACTTCTAATACACAAATCCACTTCAGAGCTGCATAAATCATCATATTCCATAAATCCATACAACATTCAATATTCATGGCAGGCTGTAGGTAAAATGCACATCTGCCTGAGTCTCCCTGCTTATCTGATTTGTGTTAAGGCTGTTGACCATGTGAATTATGACACAGCTATTTCTGTGAACTGGTCTCCATTGCTTGTTTTTTGACAGGCCCAGAGGACTGACATCCTTTCAAAGCTGCTCCTGCAACATGTGGACAATGGGAGTAGAAAAGGTGAAGAACAAACTTGAGCTAATCTTAAGAAGCAGAAATGAAAATCCTTCCTCAGGTTGTCTGAAAGTCATCTTAAATTACAATCATCTATCAGATATGAGTTCTTGTTCATGTAATCCTATCAAAGAGAGCACGATCAATCATAAAACAACAGAACGCCCTTTCTAATGTCATTTGTGGTTTTATATGGTCAAACTGAGGGTCTCAGTTTGCTCATTCAAGTTTAGACAGATGCAAAACTGACAGAAGATCATGTATACATGTACAGCAACCACTGTAAGACAGATACATGGTGACACACAGCAGACGATGAAGTGAAATCAAATTACCCTCTAAAATTGTAACTGAAGTCAGGATGTGAAAGACTTTTTATATACACACGCACATCAAATCTTACAAAAACCACTCAGTAATTGTTCAAATTCCTGGTGTTGTTTGTGTTATTACTAGTGAGCCACGACCATCGCAAAGGCATCTTTCAGATATTCAATTCAATTCAATTCAGTTTATTTGTATAGCACCAAGTCACAACAAAGGTCGTCTCAGGGCACTGAAATAAAACTCAAAATAATTTCTAAACACAAGTCAGATTTCACTTATTATTTTATCAGTGATGTCTCATTACCGGCGGCGCGGTGGCGCAGTTGGTGGAGCTGTTGCCTCTAAGTGAGAAGGTCGCCGGATCAAATCTCGTCCACGGACCATTTTAGGTGGAGTTATCATGTTCTCTTCGTGCATGCGTGGGTTTTCTCCGGGTACTCTGGTTTCTTCCCACAGACCAAAAACATGCATGTTAGGCTGAATGGTAACTCTAAATTGTCCCTAGGTATGAGTGAGAGAGTGAATGGTTGTTTGTCTCGTTTGACTCTATGTGTCCCTGTGATGGACTGGAGACCTGTCCAGGGTGTACCCTGCCTCTCACACAGTGACTACTGGACATGGGTACCAGTGACCCCCATGAACCGAAAAGGAAGAAGCGGGTAAAAGATAATGGATGGATGGATGGATGGATGGATGGATTATGTCTCATTACCAAACCCTTCACTTGTGTCTTAAAGTGGCGGATACAGCTACAAAAAGGCAGAACGATGCATGAATGTGGCAACAGGATGACTAACTGTCTTACTTCAGTTTATTAAGAAGTTAATAGATATTTTAATTCCCAGCTGCAGAAAATAAAATCAGGTAACTACAGCTCTAAACATCTATCTATATCATTTATCTCCAATAGATGTACAAACAGAAAAACATTAAACATTCAGGTTTTTTTTTATCTAGTTTTTTTTTTTACTTGTTTTTTTCTCTCTTCTATACATTATGGAAACATTTAACAGCAGGTTTCAGCGATTCAACAAACCCTGTAAAATCCATCTATGTTTCTTTTTTAAATTTTACATCAGCATTTAGTTCTTTTTGTGAACTCGCCAACAGTAGTAGCAGATCGCCAGAGCAAATCTCCTGATGACTTCCAGTCTCCTCATGACTGTGATTATTTAGCTACAAAATCCATGCCACTGTAATTATCCCGTCCTTTTCAACGATTAAATGATCTGGGGGAAATTTAATGGGGGTAAAAATAGCCAATGACAGAAAAGAAAAACTCAGTGGTCAGGTTTATTTGCAGCTAGATCCAAATATTTTAGAACAATGTTATCACCGGCTGTGAGAGATCAAATTAATGAGACATTCCTAAAAAGATTTAAATTAAAACAATCAGCAGCGCTGCAGTAAAAGGTCAGATGTCTCTCAGAGTCACTACAGGGTGGCATGACTAAGCACCAACAAGGGAGATGTACATTCCCCCTTCAGACATGAGACACAAGATGGTTGGCAGCCAACCAGAGCATTTTTGAGCACCCCACCCCTCTCCATGTGCCCCATTTCACTGAAAAAAATCCTTAATGTGACATGCAGCATGCCATAAAACCCACTCTCATCAGATTATGTTACAAAGACACCTACTCTGAGAGGATTAGCAGCTCACACAACAAGAAGAGACAGACAGAGCAAGGGTCAGTAACCCATGAAGATTCTGAAAGAAGACGAGTCAGTGTCTAAAAGGGATGTCCACATCAACACAGCTTGTTTAGTCTCTGTAAATAGCTTAACCTACCAAGTGAATTGTTTAGGTCACTTTATGTGCTTGCACTCAGGGCTCAGTTTGGTGCGGAATAAAGTGCTGCTTTTTGATGCAACAAACTGCAGGATATGTCTTTTCAAAGAGGCCTTGAGAAATTCATGGATCACCACCTCTGATGATTTCTGTCAGGTTTTGAAACGAGTCCTCCACCGTTCAAATGCTATTAGGACAATGGTTCTCAAACTGGGGTCCCCGGACCCCCAGGGGTCCGCGAGCCAGTGCTTGGGAGTCCACAAAAATAAAACAAAATAAATTAAAAATGTTTTTTTTTTTTTTTTTTTTTACAAGCATCCATCCATCCATCCATCCATTTTCTTTACCCGCTTGTTCCATTTTGGGTCACGGGGGTCGCTGGTGCCCATGTCCAGCAATCACTGTGCGAGGGGCGGGGTACACCCTGGACGGGTCGCAAGTCCATCACAGGGCCACATAGAGACAAACGAGACAAACAACCATTCACTTTCTCATTCACACCTAGGGACAATTTAGAGTTACCAATCAGCCTAACATGTATGTTTTTGGTCTGTGGGAGGAAACCGGAGTACCCGGAGAAAACCCACGCATGCACGGAGAGAACATGCAAACTCCACCCAGAAAGGCCCCTGGACCGGGGTTTCAACCAAGGACCTGCTCACTGAGAGGCAGCAGCTCTACCAGTTGTGCCACCGTGCTGCCCTACCATACCATACCATACCAATTTATTTATAAAGCACTTTAAACAGTGACAAAGCACACCAAAGTGCTGTACAGGGACAAACAGAACAAGCACATAGCAACAGATTACATAACAGGACACCAAAAAGTAGAAACAAACAAAAACAATAATGGATAACAACAACAACCGCAACAGGACTAACACAGTATGATGCACACAGACTCAGCACAGATCACACAGTGCAGAAAGCCAGGGAATAAAAGTGTGTTTTTAAGCGAGATTTAAAAACTGTGAGGGAGGGGGCCTGTCTAACGAACAGAGGTAACTCATTCCAAAGTCTTGGGCCTGCTACAGAGAAGGCCCTGTCACCTCTGCGCTTGAGACGGGTTCCTGGGACTGTTAGGAGCAACTGGTCTGCTGATCTGAGAGAACGTGGTGGGACATACGGCTGGAGCAGATCAGTAAGATAGGAGGGGGCAGAGCTGTTTAGTGATTTATAGACATACAAGAGTATTTTGAATTTGATTCGAAGGTGAACCGGAAGCCAGTGTAGGGAGGCCAAAACAGGTGTAATGTGCTCTCTTTTGCTTGTGCTGGTCAAAAACCGGGCTGCTGCATTTTGGACCAGTTGGAGTCTAGCTATGGAGGTCTGACTGATACCAAAAAGAAGTGAGTTGCAATAGTCGAGCCTGGATGTAATGAATGCATGAATTACTGTCTCCAGGTTATTTTTGGACAATATGGGCTTCAGCTTAGACAGTCGCCTCAGCTGGAAAAAGCAGGATTTAACAATCATATTTACATGATTGTTGAGTTTCAGAGAAGGGTCAAGTATCACTCCTAGATTAGTGACTCTTTGTTTCACTAACGGTGACAGAACGGATAGGTCGATGCAGTGGTTGGTGATTGTGTCATTGGGAGGAAAGAGCATAACTTCAGATTTCTTCTCGTTGAAACTCAAGAAATTTAAAGCCATCCAATCTCTGATGTCAGCCAGGCAGTCCAGTAACGGTTGAATAGAGCGAGTACCGTTGAGTCTGAGGGGGAAGTAGATTTGGCAGTCGTCGGCGTAGAAATGAAAAGGTATGTTATGTTTCCTGAAAATAGCACCTAGTGGCAGCAGGTATAAAGAAAATAAAAGAGGACCAAGGATGGACCCTTGCGGTACCCCCCATTTAAGCGCTGCCGAGGCTGAACTAAAATCTTTGATGGAGACACAAAAGGACCTGTCAGCGAGATAAGATCTAAACCATTCGAGGGCTGACCCAGAGATGCCCACCCACTGCTCTAACCTCGCAATGAGGATCTCGTGGTCGATTGTATCAAAGGCGGCTGTGAGGTCCAGTAAGAGAAGGAGCACAGAATCACCAGCGTCTGTGAATAGGAGAATGTCGTTAAAAACCTTGAGTAGAGCAGTTTCAGTGCTGTGGAGAGGTTTAAAGCCAGACTGGAATAGCTCTAAGATGGCATTATCCTCTAGAAAGCATTTCAGCTGGGACTCCACTATTTTTTCCAGCAGTTTAGCGACAAATGGGAGTCTGGAGACAGGCCGGAAGTTGGACATGACTGAGGGGTCAAGGCTAGGTTTTTTCAGGAGAGGACGGACAGCAGCATATTTAAATGTTATTGGCACCACACCTGAGGCTAAGCTGCTGTTCACAATGCCAAGAACAGGAGGGCCCAGAACAGGAAGAAGCTCCTGTATATTAAAGCACTAAATATAGAAGCACTAAATATATTAAACTAAGAATACACTAAATACATTAAACTAAGAATACAAAAAATACATTAAACTAAAAATACACTAAATACATTAAACTAAGAATATACTAAATACACTAAACTAAGAATACACTAAATACACTAAACTAAGAATACAAAAAATACACTAAACTTAGAATACACTAAATACATTAAACCAAGAATACACTAAATACATTAAACTAAGAATACACAAAACTACCCCTCCCTGGGCTGCCACCTTACTGTGGTGGAGGGGTTTGAGTGTCCCAATGATCCTAGAAGCTATGCTGTCAGGGGCTTTATGGCCCTAGTAGGGTCACCCATGGCAGACAGGTCCTAGGTGAGGGACCAGACAAAGTGCAGCCCAAAGACCCAGATGATGAGAGAAATAAACGGACCTAATGTTCCCTTGCCCGGACGTGGGTCACCGGGGCCCCCACTCTGGAGCCAGGCCTGGAGGTGGGGCACGCGGGCGAGCACCTGGTGGCCGGGCTTTTACCCATGGAGCTCGGCCGGGCACAGCCCGAAGAGGAGAAGTGGGTCCCCCTTCCCATGGGCTCACCACCTGTGGGAGGGTCCAAAGGGGTCGGGTGCAATGTGGGATGGGTGGTGGCCGAGGGTGGGGACCCTGGCGGTCTGATCCTCGGCTACAGAAGCTGGCTATTGGGACGTGGAATGTCACCTCACTGGTGGGGAAGGAGCCTGAGCTGGTGTGTGAGGCTGAGAGGTTCCGGCTAGAAACAGTCGGACTCACCTCTAGGCATGGCTCTGGCTCTGGAACCAGTTTCCTTGAGAGGGGCTGGACACTCTTCCACTCTGGAGTTGCCCCTGGTGAGAGGCGCCGAGCAGGAGTGGGCATACTTCTTGCCCCCCAACTTGGTGACTGTGTGTTGGGGTTCACCCCGGTGAATGAGAGGGTGGCCTCCCTCTGCCTACGTGTGGGGGGACGGGTTCTGGCTGTCGTTTGTGCTTATGCACCAAACAGCAGTTCAGATTGTCCACCCTTTTTGGAGTCCTTGGAGGGGGTACTGGGAAGTGCACCTCCTGGGGACTCCCTTGTTCTGCTGGGGGACTTCAATGCTCATATGGGCAATGACAGTGAGACCTGAAGGGGTGTGGTTGGGAGGAACGGCCCCCCTGATCTGAACAAGAGTGGTGTTCTGTTGTTGGACTTCTGTGCTCGTCATGGATTGTCAATAACAAACACCTTGTTCAAGCATAAGTGTGTCCATATGTGCTCTTGGCACCAGGACACCCTAGGCTGCAGTTCGATGATCGACTTTGTCATCGTCTCATCTGATCTGCGGCCACATGTCTTGGACACTCGGGTGAAGAGAGGGGTGGAGCTGTCCACTGATCACTACCTGGTGGTGAGTTGGCTCCGATGGTGGGGGAGGATGCCGGTCAGACCTGACAGACCCAAACGTATTGTGAGGGTTTGCTGGGAATGTCTGGCAGAGTCTCCTGTGAGACGGAGTTTTAACTCTCACCTCCGGGAGAACTTTGAACATGTTCCGATGGAGGTGGGGGACATTGAGTCTGAGTTGACCATGTTTCGTGCCTCTATTGTTGAGGCGGCTTACCGGAGCTGCAGCCACAAGGTTGTCGGTGCCTGTCATGGCGGCAACCCTCGAACCCGATGGTGGACACCGTCGGTGAGGGATGCTGTCAGGCTGAAGAATGAGTCCTATTGGGCCTTTTTGGCCTGTGGGACCCCGGAAGCAGCTGATGGGTACCAGCAGTCCAAGCGACATGCGGCTCGGGTGGTCGCTGGGACAAAAACTCGGGCATGGGAGGAGTTCGGAGAGGCCATGGAGAATGACTTCCGCACGGCTTCGAGGTGATTCTGGTCCACCATCCGGCGTCTCAGGGGGGAAAGCAGTACACCACCAACGCTGTTTATAGTGGGAGTGGTGTGCTGCTGACCTCAACTTGGGATGTTGTGGGTCGGTGAGCGGAATACTTTGAAGACCTCCTCAATCCCACCGGCACGTTTTCCACTGAGGAAGCGGAGCCTGGGGACTCTGGGTCGGGCCCTCCAATCTCTGGTGCTGAGGTCACTGAGGTGGTTAAAAAGTTCCTGGGTGGCAAGGCCCCAGGGGTGGATGAGATTCGCCCGGAGTTCCTTAAGGCTCTGGATGTTGTAGGGTTGTGTTGGCTTACGCGACTCTGCAATATTGCGTGGACATCGGGGGAAGTTCCCCTGGATTGGCAGACCGGGGTGGTGGTCCCCCTATTCAAAAATGGGGACCGTAGAGTGTGTTCCAACTACAGGGGAATCACGCTCTTAAGCCTCCCTGGTAAGGTCTATTCAGGGGTTCTGGAAAGGAGGGTCCGTCGGATAGTCGAACCTCGGATTCAGGAGGAGCAGTGCGGTTTTCGACCTGGCCGTGGAACACTGGACCAGCTCTACACTCTCAGCAGGGTCCTGGAGGGTGCATGGGAGTTTGCCCAACCGGTCTACATGTGCTTTGTGGACTTGGAGAAGGCGTTCGACCGCGTCCCTCGGGGAACCCTGTGGGGGGTACTCTGGGAGTATGGGGTACGCCCTTTGATACGGGCTGTTAGGTCCCTGTATGACCGGTGTCAGAGCCTGGTCCGCATCGCCGGCAGTAAGTCGGGCTTGTTCCCGGTGAGAGTTGGACTCTGCCAAGGTTGCCCTTTGTCACCGATTCTGTTCATAACTTTTATGGACAGAATTTCTAGGCGCAGCCAAGGTGTTGAGGGGATCCATTTTGGTGGCCTTAGGATTGCGTCTCTGCTTTTTGCAGATGATGTGGTCTTATTGGCTTCATCAGATCGTGATCTACAGCTTTCGCTGGAGCGTTTGCAGCCGAATGCGATGCGGCCGGGATGAAGATCAGTTCCTCCAAATCCGAGGCCATGGTCTTGAGCCAGAAAAGGGTAGAGTGCCCTCTCCGGGTCAGGGAGGAGGTCCTACCCCAAGTGGAGGAGTTCAAGTATCTTGGGGTGTTGTTCACGAATGAGGGAAAAATGGAGCATGAGATAGATAGGCGGATAGGTGCAGCGTCTGCAGTGAAGCAGGTGCTGTACTGGTCTGTCGTGGTGAAGAGAGAGCTGAGTCAAAAGGCGAAGCTCTCAACTTACCGATCGATCTACGTTCCTACCCTCATCTATGGTCACGAGCTTTGGGTTGTGACCGAAAGAATGAGATCTCGGATACAAGCGGCTGAAATGAGTTTTCTCCACAGGGTGTCTGGGCTCTCCCTTAGAGATAGGGTGAGAAGCTCTATCATCCGGGAGGGACTCAGAGTAGAGCTGCTGCTTCTCCATGTCGAGAGGAGCCAGTTGAGGTGGCTTGGGCATCTGTTTAGGATGCCTTCTGGACGCCTCCCTGGTGAGGTGTTCCAGACACGTCCCACCGGAAGGAGGCCCAGAGGAAGACCCAGGACATGCTGGAGGGACTATATTTCTTGGCTGGCCTGGGAACGCCTCAGGATTCCCCCGGAAGAGCTGGCCAAAGTGGCTTGGGAGAGGGAAGTCTGGCCTCCCTACTTAGGCTGCTACCCCCGCGACCTGACCCCGGATAAGCGGAAGAAAATGGATGGATGGATGGATGGATGGATGGATGGATGGATGGATGGATGGATGGATGGATGGATGGATGGATGGATGGATGGATGGATGGATGGACGGACGGACGGATACACAAAACTAAGAATACACTAAACTAAGAATACACTAAACTAAGAATACATTAAACTAAGAATACACTAAACTAAGAATACACTAAACTAAGAATACATTAAACTAAGAATACACTAAACTAAGAATACACTAAATACATTAAACTAAGAATACACTAAACTAAGAATTCAGTAAACTAAGAATTCAGTAAACTAAGAATACAGTAAATACATTAAACTAAGAATATACTAAACAAAGAATACACTAAATACATTAAACTAAGAATACACTAAATTAAGAATGCACTAAATACATTAAACTAAGAATACACTAAACTAAGAATGCACTAAATACATTAAACTAAGAATACACTAAACTAAGAATGCACTAAATACATTAAACTAAGCATACACTAAACTAAGAATACACTAAATACATTAAACTAAGCATACACTAAACTAAGAATACACTAAATACATTAAACTAAGAATACACTAAACTAAGAATACACTAAATTAAACTAAGAATACACTAAACTAAGAATACACTAAACTAAGAATACACTAAACTAAGAATACATTAAACTAAGAATACACTAAACTAAGAATACACTAAACCAAGAATACACTAAACTAATAATACACTAAGCACTAATAGTACAAAACAATGTGCCAAACAACAGCAGCACAAACATGAGTCTGTGTGAGCAGATGAGGAAGGTAAAAGGTAAAAATAATAAAGGTAGTCTTGTACTTCACCTTTGACATTTGGAAAGCAAATTTGTGAGGTTTTAAGTTCCTGACTGCAGAAGTAAACTTTTTTTTTCCTCATGATGACTAAATATTTACTCTCAAGATTCAAACTAGATTAAAAGTGATTTTGTTAGATCGCCCTGTCAGACAAGTTCTTCCAGCTGGCAAAGATGATTTCAAGAAAACCTCAAGAGGTTTAAAGCCTCAAATATGTCATCAATTTAGCTTTAAAAAAAATCTAAAAATAAGTGCTCATTTAATTATAAAAAATCTCAGTCGATGTTTTGTGGTATCAAACAATCCAAACCACACAACGACTGTTGCTGTACAACACACAAGTCGGTGTCTTTACAGCCTGTTTACAGTGTTAGTGCCTGGGTTTATGTCTGTTTATCTTCAGCTTTTCACTTTCTCACAAACAATGAAAATGTTTCACTTCTTTATAATAGAATGTACTCAAAAACATGATGTATAAAAGTCTCAAGTCATCCCTCCTTCGCATTATTCACTTATAATGAGTCAAACTTTCTTGTAAGCTTATAAATGTGTCTTAAACAATAGACTCCAGGGCTCTGATAGTCCATTTTTCGTTTGTTTTGTTTTAACATTGGCTGCTGTTCCATTTAAGTTCAGTACCTGATCATTTTCAGAGAAGTATTTTTCACTAAACTAACCTGTGAATTATTCAGACAAGTAAAAAAAAAAAAAAGAACTCCTACACTCAGTGGAGGAACCAGTGTTGTGTTGACCCACAACAGACTTAGCAAATAACCATTTATAAACAGAATATGTAGACAATTTAGTAACAGTGCTGTCACAATAACACATTTTGCTCTGATTTCGATGAAAAATACCAAATACTTACAATACTTAAATTAGCATTAACATGATGGATCCATAGACATTAATTGAAATCATAGAATGAGGATCAAGGATGATGTGTTTTTCACGTCCTGTTTTATATCTTTGCTGGATTGTTCTATTTCTAAAGACTTGACTATCAGATACTATTCATCTGCTAGAAAGGTTTTTTTAATTTGTCATTCACATGTCTATCTCTACCTTTCTGATGATTAAAAAAAACCTTCAGAAAGTTGGGGTATCTACTGATCGGGATCACTTTAAAACACTACAACTACGGTAATTCTGACTCCTAGTTATACGGTGGTCCTGAGGTGTAAATGAACAACATTTGAAAAAACGGAATTACATTTCAAAAAAACAAAATAAAATTTGAAAAGACAACAAAAACACAACATTTGACAAAAACGGCATTACATTAAGCTAAAGCGTAAGTGGTCGAAGCAGAAGTGACCAAAGCGGAAGTGGCCAGAATCACATTTGAAAAAATGGAATTCATTTGCAAAAATGGCATTGCATTTGAAAAAACTGAATTACATTAATTCTGTTTTTTCAAATGTGATTTGCGGCCACTTCCACTTTGACCACTTCCACTTTGGCCACTTCCACTTGAGCCACTTTGGCTTAATATAATTCCGTTGTTGTTTTTTTTTGTCAAAAGGTAATTCCGTTTTGTTCAAAGGTAATTCCATTTTTTCAAATGTTGTTGTGCTTTTATTTTTTATTTTTTCTAATTTAATTTTGTTTTTTGAAATGTAATTCCATTTTTCCTCTTTTCTGATTCCGGCCACTTCTGCTTTGGCTTAATGCAATTCCATTTTTTCAAATGTAATTCCGTTTTGTTTAAATGTAATTCTGTTTTTTCACATGTTGTGTTTTTGTTGTGTTTTTTTAAAATTTAATTCCGTTTTTTCAAATGTTGTTCATTTACACCTCAGGGCCACCGTATAGTTAGGTGGGAGCTGAGTGAAGACTACGGTAGATGAAAACTTTACACTGCACTGTAAAAGGCCACCCATGAATAGACAGAAGACTGTTTCCCTCTTTCTGGCTGCTAGCCTTGTTTCACATGTAGCTACATGGGTCTCATCACAAAAGGAGGCCGGTTCCTATTCAGCAGTTAACGAGGACAACAAACTGGAGGAGCCATTGTCTCTGTTCCTTGGACCCGTCACAAAGCTGATAGTTGCATCCAATCAGCCTGTTTCCACGTCCTGCTTCCCCTGCACCATCCTCACCCATGCCCTCGGCTGCTCGCTAAGTAAAAGGTTTAACTCACTGATTGATTGGCGCTCAAAACACTTGAGTGGAGGAAGTCGCCATCCCAAAAGTCAAGAGCCCTTCACTTGTAGTAGAACAAGATAGTGAGCAAATTGAAGTCTTTTCAAAATGCACAAAGGACACTTCTGTTGAATGTTTCACCTTTGCATTCTGCACCCACCTCCACCCCTTTATGCCGAAACAAGTCAATGACTGCATTCCTCAAATGACTGCATATCACTCAATGCCTTTCATGTCAGAGTTTTAGACCAAGATCATTTTATTTTGCGAAATGACAAGGTTGTAGCCATTTTTGTTAAATATTGAAGAGAACATTATACACAATCTCATGCAACATTGCAATAACTCGCCTGATTTTGCATGATTCGTTAGTGCTTGGAGTATGTGTTGTGAACAACTGTCAGCTACTACCTTACCATGTTTTTTTTTTTAACAAGGCAAATCCCATTAACATCACAGATCCCTTTTTCAAAAGAGGCCTGGGTCTGAAAGCAGTCTAAACATTTATGTTTTTGTACTGTGGGAAGAAACAACCGGAGTACCCAGAGAAAACCCACACAAACACAGGGAGAACATGCAAACTCCACACACAAAGACTCCAGGCCCAACTCGGGGTTTGAATCCAGGAACTTCTTACTGTGAGGCAAGAGTGCTAACCACTAAATCATTATGCTGCATACATTTTAGTTTATCCATCCATACATCCATTATCTTTACCCGTTTATTCCATTTTGGGTCACGGGGGTCGCTGGTGCCCATGTCCAGCAATCACTGTGCGAGGGGCAGGGTACACCCTGAACGGGTCGCAAGTCCATCACAGGGCCACATAGAGACAAACGAGACAAACAACCATTCACTCTCTCACTCACACCTAGGGACAATTTAGAGTTACCAATCAGCCTAACATGCATGTTTTTGGTCTGTGGGAGGAAACCGGAGTACCCGGAGAAAACCCACGCATGCACAGAGAGAACATGCAAACTCCACCCAGAAAGCCCCTGGACCGGGGTTTGAACCAGGGACCTGTTCGCTGAGAGGCAGCAGCTCTACCAGTTCCGCCACCGTGCTGCCCCCATTTTAGTTTAATATCTGTTAAATTCATACAGGTACAGCCATTTGTGTGAAGGTTGATTAGCTAATTATTTGCTAAAAAAATCATTAAAATCATGTTAGGCTGTCTTCAGACACAGGCCTCCCTTGCAAAAGAGATCTGTAATGTCAATGGGATTTGCCTGGTAACGTGAAGATTAATAATAATAATAATAACAATAATAATAATAATGATAATAATAATAATTACAACAATAACAACAATAATAATAATAATAATAATAATACATTTGTCTAGTAGTTCATAAAATATGTTGCTAATGAAAGAGGCACACACAAACACAAGCAAAAACACTGATACCTTCAACATCAGCAGTAAGTTAAATAATTTCATAATGTGTAGGATCTTATAAGCATAAGAAAAACAAGATTTATTGTAAATAAAAGTTGATTTTCCTGTTTTTATGTTGTTGATGTTTTTTTTTTTATTAACAACAGTGATGGAAAGTAACAGAACGTACCAAATAAAACTTAAAAACCCTGACATTTAGAAATCACTCAAGAGTTCTGAGCCATGTTGTGAGAATAGAAACCACATAAACATGTATAATCAGATTATGGCAGTCTGGATCTAAAATATATGAAAAACAAAAATGGAGGGGAAGAAATTTTTGCAACAAGACAGATAAATAAGCAGATGTTTGTCATAGTGCACTCTTTCTCTAAATATATGTGACTAATTATGCCAGTTTTTAAAAAAAGCCAGAGCTTACAACTGCTGAAACTAAGGATCACAATAATATAAGGAGCAGTTAACCTCCGTGCAATTGATGGATTAAACAGAAGCACAGAGGATTTAGAAGCAGAGCTGAGAGGCTGACCTGAGAACAGCTCAACTGGTAGCTTCAGCAGATGATTGCACCTTCATTTCAGCTCAAGTAAGGAGGGGGTCATTAGACTAATTAGCTTACACTGACTTTATTTAGGGAATGCACACACAAAGAACAAGCGACAACAGGGAACACAAAGAAACTTCAAAAGTACCAGACACTAAATCACTATTTCAACACAAAGCATTCCTATTCCTCCCATTTGGTGGGGTTTCGGAGGATTAGCTAAAGCTGTACATTTTGCAAAGCAGATTTTCCCTTCTGGGCGCTGTAGGTCCTGCTAGAAAACAGCCACACAAATAGCATTTGTGCTGACTGAAGTACAGTGCAGATAGCACACAGTAAAGCGTGCAGGAGTGGGCGGATTGTGGTGTGAGATTCCTTTTATCCAGGTTCAATGGCTCAGAGAAAGGGGTGATTAGTTTGTCCCCGTCTCAAAGTGCTGCCACGTCTTTGGTTACGGAGATAAAAGCCGTGCCTTATACTGAAAAGAGCAGCTATTGTCACGCAAAACAGACAATCTTAAGTACAGGCAGTGGGCAACACTGAGGAATGTCTCTTTATGGCATTTCTTTCTGAGTGTTTTTAAACAAAACAGACACATTTGGGGCACAGATTGTTTTTTGTATAATTTAATATTATTGCATTTTTCTTGGAAACAAAGAGCTCTTTGAGGGGAGTAAAGAGGCAATAATATGATACATGATGATAGAAACATCCAGATTTTTTTTCTTGCTTGCTATCCCCATCTACCTCCCATTAGAGGGCTTTCCCAGAGAATAATTTTCCTGTCCTGGCAGTATGACGGCTGCATATTAAGCATGCAAGCCAGTTACAGATATGGAAGCATAGTACTTTCATGTAAGTCTTAAAGCTACAAGATAAACGGTTTACAGGACAGCTTTACCAAGGGTAGGTCCACAGTATGCAGGCTGTGTGATCTGGATCACTGGTTGTAAAATCCCATCAAAGACACCATGGTCTGAGCAGCGTAAAGTAGAGGCTGTTCATAAAGAGATGAGATGCTGGAAGCTTCAGTGTGACCAACACAACTACTTTCCCTTAAGCCGAGATCAGACTAAAGCCTGGTCGTGGCTCGAGCCAAGTTGTGATGTCAACGTAGAACATAGTAATGTTGTATAGGAATCAGACAGTGCATGGTCAGCCAAAAGTGACACATATCCTCCTCACATCACTGCAAAGGGCATTGACAGTTTATGAGCTTTGTCATTTGTAGGCTCGAGAATGCAGCGTTCCCATCATTTGATATAAACAAAACCTGAGTTTTCCTTGATTTTTCCTTCAGTAATCCTGAAATTCCAGGAGATATTTCAGTCACACAAAATGCCTAGGTACATGTGGCGGGCAAAAGAACTCTCTAAGCTAATGTTTTTAAACTACAGTGTTTTGGTGGCCATGGGATCAGGCTCCAAACAAAAGTCCAACCTGACACTGATGTAAATCAAGGTGAGCATGAAAGTGACCCATTATGACCAGCACTAGAAGAATCCTTCCACCACCATCCATACAGATCAACACCATCACCCAGCAAAGCAGGACATCACAATATTAGATATTAATGGTATACCACGTCATGATGTGCTTCGTATGACCGCTGTGGGGGCAAGAGGCGCATAACTCCCTTTTAAGGTTTTAGTTTTTGGAAATCAGTGGCATTCAGAGATGACAGTAAGTATACTGAATGCTATGGTGCATGTTGGATAAAAAATACTCTCACTTACATTGCTTACTCAAAAAGAATTACACTCGACGGCAAGAGAAGATTTTTAACCGATATTTTACTTGCAAGGTCAGATTTTCAGGACAGGTTACATAAATATACATAAATGTACACACATGAAGACCAGTCACGGGAATCTGCCTCAAGCTATCAGTTTTTCCAAGTCCACAGAGGGCAGGAGATGTCACCCAGCTCTCTCTGCTAACCCAAATATATGGTTCATGGGCAGAGATTAGATTCTCAGCCATAGTAATAAAAACATCCATAACCTTTGACCAAAAATTATCTGACACTACATGCATACAGCAATCATTCGGAATAATTTATTATGTATTGTATTCTAAAAATCCACCACAGACAATCAGTAAGGATACATGTACTACGAAAACTGTAGGAGCAGAACATGTACTGGCATTAATACATGAACAAGTTAAAATCACAGAAAGATCATCTTTTAATCAGCAGATCAGTGTTTATATTGCTTGATTTTTCCCTGTCTGGAAAATATGAAAATCATTTTCCAGGTTTTCTCTGATTTCCAGAGCTGCTGGGAACCCTGGAATGGCAAGCATAATGTTTGCAAGACAATGAGCTGGTGGGGTGACATTTTTTCCCCTTTGCTCGTGTGTAAATCAGCACCAGGCCTTTTCAATGGGAGCTGGCAGTATTTGGTGGCAAAAAAATGATGGGTTGGGGACATTTTTCATGTCAGTTACGAAAGTATCTATTCTGTGTTAGCATTTCACAGCTTTGCAAAAAAAAAAAAAGAAAAAAGAGAGATGAATGTGGGACTACATTTGTTTGGAGCTTGACTGCAAACTACAAGAATTCCGGCCAAGCAGAAACGGATTACCAGACACGCCGTCCATCTTCAACAACTGGAGCTCTGCAGGGTCCAAGCAGTTCAGAGATGTGAAGCATTTTGTTTCTCTTCATTTCCAAGTGCAGAAGTAGACATTATGATCCAAAGTTAATTTCTGAGCTAATGTCACATTTTCAACTCTGTCCTCAATTTATGATTATGTTTCTCAACATGTGAAACTAGTTTGATGGTTGTAACGACAGGTGTATAGTTGACACAACGCTAAACAACATTCTCTCAGGAGTCTGACTGGATAAAAGGACTCTTTTGGACATTTTGGAAGCAATTTAATTAAGAGGTCTTTATTAATGTTATAATTATTTTTGACCCCTATATTCCCATTCAGTACATAGAAGATGCAGGACACAAACAAATTAAAACTATTTAGTCCATTTAAGAGATTTAACAAAAAAAAATCAATAAACTGAAGATACTTACAATGAAGACAACCTGCTTCTCCAGTCAGGTGGGACCATCCTGGGCAACACTTGTACTCAGTCTGATAATCCTGTTTGTACACTTGTCTGTATGCTGTGTAATATGCTGTCCTGTTAACGTGACAAATAAGAAGTTAGAAACGTTTCATCAGAGTGTGACATACAGCATTTACACCACATCACTCAACTCTAACAGACCTCTTTATAGAAAACATTTTGGAGCATGATAAAATAAATTTCCTCAGATAAACAACATTATTAACTAACTTTTTATGTAAATGAATGTTTCTGTTCAGTGCCCTGGGACGACTTTGGTTGTTAATTGATGCTATATAAAGGGAGCAGCCAAAAGAAGAAGAAGAAAAGATGCTTAGCAGTGCACCAAAGATCATTAATCCAGGTATAAATCCAACAATGTTCAGTCAGGTCATCTGACTGAACATTGTTGGATTTATACCTGGATTAATGAGCATGAACTTTGGTGTTTTGAACCACTTTGGCATTGTCTGTCTTACAGGAGTTGACAGGGGAGAGGGTGGGTCCCGAAGGTTATCTTAACACTAGCAAACTGTTTTTTTTCTTTTTTCCCACTCTGTGTGAGCTGTTTGTGGGATTCATTTTGGTTTGGTGGGCTTCTCAGACTGAAAAAGTCCTTCGGATGAAGGACGAATCGTCTCAGCAACAAAAGAAACCATCCAAAAGACCTGACTGAACATTGATGGATGCTTAACAGTGATAAACATGGCCTTTAATTTTTTATTTTTTTTGATGTGTTGCTGCTATCCCATTAAAAATTATTTCTTTTTTTTTTTTCCTATAAATGGTACAATTTTCTACAACATTTAAAATGTTTACTAGGGATGCACAATGGTAACAGGCCAAACTAACAAAGACCATGCAGAATAATGTATTTTCATTCCACAGCAGAGAAAGCTATGTAGTCTCAGTAAGTAGGTCTAGGAAAAAAATATCAGTATTGATATCGGTTATCAGCTAAATAAGTTTTAACATATCGACATATCGGATATCAGCCAAAAATCCAATAATGTAAATCACTCATTTTTGCTATGTTTCTTTTGTGAATAATGTATGTCTTCATTAGCAAATTATTGCATTCTGTTTAAATTTACATTTTCCATAATATCCCATAATATGTTTTTTTAGAATTAGGTTTGTGTTTTATTTTGTGAAGCACTTGATGTAACAACACCCAGTAAGTGTCATTTGATGTAAAGCTAAAATTCCCAGGCTTTGAAGGCACCGTGTCACAGAGTGACACTGTCAGTGTCTACTTCTGAGAACGGAGGCTCTCCCTGTAGTTTGGGGACCCTCTCATTGCTTCACGGTCATTAAGCTCTGTAGAAAAACAGTGTACGACAAGTAATTGTTGCTTTGGCTGCCATCAAAGCAGCCTCTGACTTTGTGACTTGGTAAATAATGCAGAGAAAAAGAGCAAGAGCTGCAGTGAAGAGCTCCTGTAATATTCTTTGAGACAAAAGAAAATGCTTGCATTAGGACGTTTCTTCAAAGGAATGTTGGCAGCAGAGACACACGTGTTAAATAGTAGGTAAACCCACAGACACGAGGGCGGGAGCGTCACACCTAACTGCAGCAGAGCTGTGGTTACAAACAGCTACATCTCATCCTGTTTGGAGATGGTGTTCAATGAGAAAATCAAGGCCTCGTTGTTGAGAAATGATTCTGACTATGAGTCACTGAGACTCAAGAAAACCATCAATTAATGCTGGGCACTTGCTGGAGTTGAATCAGCAGAGCGCCACATCCCCTGCAGGTGATGCTGGGAGTGTTTTTTAGGAGCAGACGCTGAGGATTTGAGTGTGCAGACAAACTGCAAATGAGCTGTGTTACTCGCCTCCTCTCGTGTCCCGTGCACCACGACTGGCCCCCACAGCCTTGTTTCCACACTTTAACCATGCGTGTGAAGGCCTGCACACATGGCTGCCTCTGGGCAACCAGCGTCACCTTCCTCTCTGAGCACACGTTGGGCCTGGAACCAAGAAGAAGAAAAAAGAAAACATGGAAAATACTTAACATGTCAAAAAATGTTCAGCTGTGTTTCTGCAGATGTACACATGACAGCCCCAGAGATTGATGGACAGAACTTATGGTAAGAAAGTTTCCTGTTCTGGTAACTGTTGGGAAGTCATTACTTGGGCTACATCTGATTTTTGGTCTTTTTTAAAGACTTAAAAAATCAGACCAGAGCTTCAAAGCTTAAACCTTGTGCCTTAATTGAAATTAATTTATAAGTATTACCTTCCCCTGAAAGGCCAGTGATAATGTAATTGCCTATTTGTCTGTTGGTTAGTATCCATCCATCCATCTATTATCTTTAACTGCATTCTCTTTTCAGGTCACGGGGGGTCACTGGTGCCCATATCTAGCAGTCACTGTGCGAGAGGCGGGGGAAACCCTGGACAGGTCTCCAGTCCATCACAAGGCTGTTAGCAAAATATCTCATGAGCTAGCAGATGCATTTGTATAAAACTCTCAGAAATTAATCACTGGATATATATATATATATATATATATATATATATATATATATATATATAGTGTTTGTACACGTCGCACTGCCACATAAGTCGCATCAGTCCAAATATGTTTAATAAAGTGGGAAAAAACACATAAATAAGTCACATCTTTTATGCGTCACCACTGACGTGTCATGTTTGTTACGCGTCACCGCTGACAACCTGGAAATGTGGGCCGATGTGCCAAAAATCAATTGGCTGCCAAATGGCGGCTGTGGGAGAGTACACAAAAGGACTTTAACAAGAATTTAACAAGATTAACACTTAAAAACAATTGATTGCTCGACATTATAGTAAAGTTGTGTCTCAGTCAAACGTTTCCTTAATAAATGCACTTTAATGGTAAAATCAGCTGCATTTCAAAAGTATTCCCTGCCTCGGTGTTCCGGGAGCGTGCAGAGGGAGGAAATCAAGAAGGAGGAACGTTGCGATTTTCTTTGAAATTTAACAAGATAAACACCTAAAACAATTATTTGTTTGCTCGACATAATAGCAAAAGTGTGTCTGAGTTGAACTTTTACTTAATAAATGCACTTTAATGGTCAAATTAGCTGCATTTCGCCAGGGCGGCACAGCGAAATGAAGTTGATGTGACGGTTGCTCAAGGCATGATCCTGGAGCTGGACGAAGGCGGCTGCTATGGCAAGCCGATTGTGTTATTAATAGCCACTTGCTATGCTATCTTGTTAAGCTGTTGGGAGAAGAATCAGTTTTGTTTTGTGTGTTTCCTAGACTGATGAAGCCTTCTGGATGGAAGGTGAAATGTTTTTTGCTAGCACAAAAAAAGAAACTGTCCAGATGACTTGACTGAAAATTGTTGGATTGTATACCTGGATTATTGAGCATGGACTTTGTTGGTAGTATTCAATATTTTCCATGTCAGAATGTATGAAAACGGTAATATCTCTAATTGGATTACAAATATGGAGAAAAAAAAAACATAAATAAGTCACTTTTAAGTCGCACGGCATGTAAATTAGGCAAAAAGGTGTGACTTGTGGGCCAGAAAATATAATACATATATATATATATATATATATATATATATATATATATATATGTATATATATATATCTTACACTGGATATACACTGAGGAACAGCTTCTAGCCAGAAGCTGTTAGACTCATAAATCCCTAACCAGGATAATCACTGTAAGAAAAAAAACAAATCACTGTAATGCCACTTTAACTGGTCATATGTGACTTGTCTGTGTTGCTTATTTGGAGATTCTTGTGTTCAGCTTGTTTTCTGTTAGTCAGCGTCTCTCTGTGTCATTAGCCAGTTTTCCTGAAGCTGTCCTAACCTTCAGTTTACCATTCACACCTGGCCTGTGTTATCTCATTCTCCTCACCTGTTACCACTCAGCAATCACTCCTCTTAGTATTTTTACTTCTGGTTGGTTTCACCGCACTGTTGGATCCAGCTGTTACTGCTTCATGAGGTTTCTGGTTATCGCTTAGCTCATGTGCTCAGCTCTTCGTGTCTTTTGCTGGGTTCTTAATTTGTGTTTTGTTTGCAGCCTCGTCAGCTTGTTAAATTCAATATAAAAATTCTGGATCATTCTTATTCTGCTCTTCTACACACATTAAACATACAACTACAACTGATTCACCTTTTTCAATATGGACACATCTAATCCACCACAGCAAACACAGAACTGACTTTAACTCAGCCGGTTTTACAGACATTCAGCTGAAAGTTGGTGCAGCAGTAAATTAAAAGCAATTTAATTAAAGCAAAAAGAAACAAATGTCTACAACAGTTTTTCTGGTACTGAGATCAAATGCAATGCAGTAGTAGCTGAGAGTCATTCCCAACACAAACTATATCACGAGTTATTGTAATGTTGAATTATATTGTTTTATTATGCACAAGATTTGATGACAAAGATTAAAACTTTGTCATTTCTCAACGTAAGACAATCTTAGACTCTCTGGTAGGTGGTGGGTGATATTCCTTCAAGGAATTTAAAACCTTTAATTTTCATTAAACCGTGTTACCTGGACGAATGTTGAATAAAAATGGATATAGGTAACAAATCCTAACGCCAAGGAAAACCATCACAATAATACAATTTTCATAATTTGCATGTTTTTACTTGTAGGTCTGAGGCCAAGGTCCAGCAGAAAAAGAAGTTGTGTAACATTCCTCTCTGCAGGTAAAATATGATGAGCCCTCTAATCTGCTGTGCACAAAGCTCGTCTGGGTCAGAGCCATCTTCATATCATTCTCTGCGCGCTGCACCACTTCAGGAGAAATGTAATTTGTAAAACAAACGTGTAATTGCAGGATGAAATACCTTATTGTTATTGTTGTCTGAAAATGATTCAATCTCTTTGTTATTTTTTATGAGGTTTAAAATATTTGCTGCAAATGGCCGGCTCTTTATTTGAGGGGATAGAAAACACAAAGCTTCTTGGGAGATCTTTATCCATACTGTGTGAATTAATGAGATGCTGCATGCAAACATGCAGACGATGACAGCCCCACTGATACACTTCCTGTCTCTGTTCTCTGCTGACCTTGGACACAAAGTTATCACATGAACAGGTGAATCTTAGAAGATGTGAGGGCTTTAAGGTGCTCGTTGCAGAGTCATGGAGATGGGACCAAAAAATAAATAAATCATAAAGTAATCAAATTATGCTATTTTCTTATACTGATTGTTAATATGTCCTTAAATAAAATGCGTAGGCATAATTTGTGATCAGATGCCAACTACTTTGTGTGTTTACTACGTAAACAGCTGAAATGCCCTAAATTAGAGCAAATATTAAATGTACTGGTCTAATTTAGAAATGTATCAAAACCCATGTTTATTTGGAGATCTGTCTTTAAGGTGCTCCACTGCCCTTCTTCAACCCACATATTTATCTTCCATTGTCAATAGTTCTCTTTACTTTCTTCATTTAGCAGCAGATTTGCTCTCATATTTCCACCTTAACTTCTCCTCTGAGATAATTGTCCAATTCCGCCATGTTTGTTTACCTCCACAGACTTGGGTCAGCCCAGCGTAGGTCTATCACTTTGTGTACATTGAGTGCGTACCTGCAGAATTGCACATCTGGAGTAAACTCTTTCAAATTGCACCATACAGCAGTTCAAAAAAAAAAAAAAAAAACCTTGTTGACTGGTTTCATACTTTGCAGCGGGTAACTTTAAAATAAAAAAGTTTAAACAAACAGGTGGACGTTTACTTACATGTGTGGTTGGAGACTGGTGGAAGTGCTGTGCGTCAACGCATGAGCTTCTTTAATAAATATTAGCAAGATTGGAAAGAGAAGGCTGTCCATGTTCCTCTTCAGCTTCCAAACTGGCTCAGTCACAAACTCATCGCCGCCTGAGAACTTTAAACTTTCCCCTTTAAAATCCCCTGTTACGCGCCTTCACAGGAGCACCAGCCTTCAGACACGTGCGCGCCTCCGTCTCTCAGCTTGTGGGTGACACTGACTGAAAGCCGCAGCTCATCACAGAAGATGTTGGATTCATGGGCAGGAAGTGGCCGCGCGCTTTGCATCCACGCGCTCGGGGGTGGAGATGGAGACGTCAGGACGGCAAGTGCGCACGAGAACACAGACGTTTTCCTTTCCTTCTAATCGGAAGCAAACCTAAAATTAACTTGCGACTTTTACGCGTGCGTAATACAGATCGTGCGCTCAAAGCAGCACACAGCGCGCGCAGAGAATTGGGGAGTATGTCGGAAGCAGCCAATGGTCACTCTGGAGACCAAAGCAGCTGATGGGGCGGTCAAAGGGTCAGGAGCCAGAAGTGACCACTGCTGGGCTCCAAACAAAGCTTTCATTACCCTCATGTGTGCTCACGACCCGGAAGAGTCCCGGGTCAGCGCGGTCCGTGCAGGACCCACACCCAGACTCCTTCAGCT
Source organism: Nematolebias whitei (assembly GCF_014905685.2). Taxonomy (NCBI): domain Eukaryota; kingdom Metazoa; phylum Chordata; class Actinopteri; order Cyprinodontiformes; family Rivulidae; genus Nematolebias; species Nematolebias whitei. Next base: position 32,314,655 of record NC_056504.1, read on the forward strand.
AACCTGGATTAGTTTCATTACGGGTTGTTGAAGCTTATTTTAGTGTCATAACCACATATATAACCCAAATAAGCGAATTCACTTGGAAAAGTAACCTACAACAAATAAATATCACCTTAAAACAAGTTTAGAAGCTAAACCAGCATAAATTACACATCCATCCATCCACCCATTATCTTTACCTGCTTCTTCCTTTTCTGGTCGTGGGGATCACTGGTGCTGCATGTCCAGCCATCACTGACTCAGAGGCAGGGGACACCCTGGACAGGTCTCCAGTCCATCACAGGGATGCAACAACCATTCTCACTCACATGTAGGGACAATTTTAATTTGTGAATCAAATGCAAACCAATACATTGTTATTTTAGAGTTTTGTTTTGTACTTACAATGAAACCATTTTGAAGCTCAACACAAAATCACTTGTCAGTGAATATCTAAAATCATGAAAAATTTATGTTATTTTAATTTTATCATGAATAATAGTGCTGTTAAGCATAATAAAAC
>NC_056504.1:32315259-32316781 GCF_014905685.2 Nematolebias whitei
TATATATATATTTTTGCAATTTTAACCACATATGACCATTTATTTGTTTGACAAATATCTTCATTCTAATTCACCACATTGCAATGTGCACAAAATTAACAGGTAGACGATTCAGATGTCATATTGTAGAGTAAATGTCCATTTCAACCAATCAGTCGGATTTAATTTATTACTAAATGTATGTATTTATTTTAATATAACCTTTATTTAACCAGGAAAATAGACCTGCAGCAGCAAATACAAAGCATAGTTACTACTGTACATCACTAGTAAGACAGCAAATTAAAACATCAAATTGAAAAACATTAAAAACAACACTAAATAAATAAATCTAAGAAAATTTAAGAACAACAGGTACAAACTGCAGAGTTAGTATCAAGTCATTTCAATCTTGAGTTAAATAAATGCTCCCAAATGAAATGAACTGTCAGTTTCAAGTCTTTCTGAAGTGTAGCAGGTGCAGAATGTACAAAAGTTTACTAAAATGTTACATTCAGGTAAAAAAAAAGATTCTTTCTATTAGGATACAGATTCAGACACTTCATATTTTCCATTGACTTTTACAACGACTAACTTGCTTTTATTAAATTAGATAATAGGATTTTTTTGATGAAAGATACTGTAAGACTTTAGAAAACTTTTGTAAAATGAAGACTTGCTGACACCTGGTGGTTATAAACTGTAACTACATGCACGGACACTGGTTTATGAATTAACAGACTTGAACAAATATTTACGTATGTTCTTAACCACAAGAAGTCGTCACAAAAGTGGACTTTGTTCTGTTTGTTTAAACAAAACACTAGGAAAGCAGCGGAAAAGCGAATCTGTTAGTTGATATAATTTCACGTTTAATATTTTACGTTTTGTGCCGTATAGGTAACTACCCGACACTCCCTTCTTCTAAGACGACCTTTGACCTTCGTGTTTAGCTAGTTAGCATTAGCATGCTGTGGGTAATAACAGCTGGACTCTGCCCACTCCGACAGGCTCGCAGAATAAAATCCTCGTTCACACACCTGCTCAAGTCGGTAGTTTGTAGAAACATGTCGTCGGGAACTAAACGTCCAGTTAGCTTACTGGGAACCATGGCGTTTGGGGGACGAGCTGACGCCAAGCAGAGCCGGGAGATGGTGAAGGCTTTTCTGGACAGGGGACACAAGCAGGTGGACACAGCGTTCATGTACATGGATGGAAAATCGGAGACTATCATAGGCGACATGAACTTACCTAAAACAGGTGAACTGAAAGTTATCTTACCAGTGTTTACTTGTGTTTTAAATCCAACTGGTAATTAAGTTTATTAACTTGTGTAATGGATGACAACCAACCAGGTAATTATTTTACTCATGCACAATTTAAATGTTTGGTAACGTGCGAAAGTTTTCAGCCATCTCGTGATTCACTTTTTGCTTAGAAACCTGCAATTCTTATTTTGACCACAAGGTGTCAGCAACTTTCTGCTAACAATAATACAGTATGAGTCTGCTTTTTTGTTATATATATATATATATAGATCGTA
>NC_056504.1:32316891-32319581 GCF_014905685.2 Nematolebias whitei
ATATATAATATAGAAACAGTTGAAGTTGAACAATGGTCAAAGGTTTTTATACAATGTCTAAAATTGTGTAACAGGAAATAAATAGCAAGGTTGCAAATGACAGAACTGTAGTGTTGGCATGCAGTTTGATTTTATAACTATAAGATGTTAAATGGCTTTAACAAAATAAGTGTTTTTTTTTTCTGCAGAATATGCAGTATGAATGCTGAGAGCTGAAATTTGCCAAAGAAGTTGAAACTGAACTTCTTTCAACTGTACTTTTTTCAGCGTGTATCCTCCATCTCACTCTGTCTTATATCCTCCGTCACCCCCAGGACAATATGGGGGAGAATGCTGATGACTCAGCATTCAGTTATATCACAACTAGGGTATAATATGATCTTTTGACCTTTTTTTCCTCTCTCCCTCAGTGAGCATAGCTACAAAGGCCAACCCCTGGGATGGGAAGACGTTGAAGCCAGAGAGTGTGCGCTCTCAGCTGGAAACCTCCCTGCAGAGGCTGCAGACAGACTGTGTGGACCTTTTCTACCTTCATGCCCCAGATCATCAAAACCCCATTCAGGAGACCCTGAAGGCCTGCAACCAACTTCACCAGGAGGTCGGATCATCAGCGTTAACAGACTAGAGTCAAAACTGTATAATGTGTTATATAATAAGTTGTTTTTAGTTTGTATACTGTTTTTGTTCATTACAAGTTTACATTCAAGTGTAATTTAATGTGAGAATTATCACCCTCAGGGAAAATTCAAGAAGCTGGGCTTGTCAAACTATGCATCGTGGGAAGTGGCTGAAATTGTGTGCATCTGCAGACATAACAACTGGATTGTTCCCACTGTTTATCAGGTATTACATAACAATCAAATTAATGTATTGTAATGTTAAAGGTGATTAAAAATAAACGAGATAAAATGGACAAAGTCAGATATTAATAGCATTTTTTTAAACTATTTGCTTCAAAACTACCAAGTCGAAGTTTTAGAAGCAGCTTTTGATAATAATGATCCCTCACCTACTGCGGGGGTCTCTGGAACGTGACCCTTGCTATAGGTGAAAATCAGTGAAGTAGCGGTGTCATATTTATTTTATTTATATATATTTAAATCTTTATAAACCTTTCCCACACTCCTACAAACCTTTCCCACTTATACACTTCATATGCTCTTAAACTGGCGATGAAGATGACGATGAGATGAATGTACTGCACAGCATGTACAATATACACAATATAAAAAAAAAAAAAAAACGGGTTTAAAAAAACCCACGAAAGTGAAGCCACAAGAGGTGAACCGCGATACAGCGAGGGACGACTCTACATTACAATGGACTGAAGTTCTTCTAGCACATTTAAGACGATTCCTGACATTAAAACAGAAATCTGTATCGTTTTGATTTTGCTGAATGTTTTGAGCAGAAAACAAAAACATGACCTATTAAATCTAGTTTGATTCTGAAAAACAGATCTGGAACAAAACTATTTGCCTTTTTTTTTTTTTTTTACTTCCCCCACCTGCTTCAAAAATTGTGTTATTACATATATATTTAAAGAAATCACCATAAGTACTTAGAAGCAATTTCTGAATGTTATGGTGACCCCTGCAGAAGAGAGCAGCTGAAAGAAAAACATAACCTGATGCAGTAAAAAGACAAGTATTGGAACGTTTACCTCCAAAATAGTTTGAATCTAATTTTTCCAGAATATTTCAACCTTCATCCATGGTTTGCACTGGTTTCAGTTTGTACGTCTTTTTTCAGGGAATGTACAACGCCACGACGAGGCAGGTAGAAACAGAACTGCTGCCGTGTTTGAGACACTATGGAATGAAGTTTTATGCATACAATCCTCTTGCAGGTACTGTGTTCTAAAAGTAGTTTCAAATTAAGTTTTTAGTTCATAAAGTGAAAATCAATGGCATTTCAAAGGTTTTAATTGTATTTTGCACAAGCTAAATCAAAACTCAAGTTTTTCTGAGTTCTATTATGTATTTTGAGTGACAGCAATGATGCGTGATTCTTGGCTCTGACATAACTCGTGTTCCTCCAGGTGGTCTTCTGACGGGGAAGTACCAGTACGAGGACAAAGACGTCTCTCAGCCTGAAGGACGGTTCTTTGGCAACAGCTGGTCGTCAGCGTACAGGGACAGGTAGACCAGCAGCTCGTTGTTGAACCACTTCTTGGGTGATTGCATGTTAGCACATACATTAACTGATTAATGTGTTTCTGTGGAAGATACTGGAAGCAGAGTCACTTCCAGGCCATAGAAGTGGTTCTCAAGGCGTTAGAGATGGTGTACGGACCAGAGAAACCCTCCCTGACTTCTGCTGCCATGCGCTGGATGTACCACCACTCTCATCTCAAGGTGACATTATTCTTGTTGGTTTTCAGTTTAATTAATGCATAAGCTCAAAACGTTTAAAGATGTACCAGGTTCATATCCAAACATTTCAAAATCCTACTTCTCAACATAAAATTTTACTTAGTTATAATCCAATTTCTGTGTAAACTTTATATAAGGACATAATACTGCAAAGTGTTGCTTTAAAAGATCGTCTTCATTTAACTTTTAAATTCTTTTACAATTGTGTGGACCAGGATACAGATATATATATATATATATACACATTATATATATATATATACACATTATATATATATATATATATACACACACATATATATATATATATATATA
>NC_056504.1:32329581-32350849 GCF_014905685.2 Nematolebias whitei
TATATATATATATATACATATATGCTGCAAAGGTTTGAGGCTGTTCCATTTAGTTGTAATCTGTATTTCACCACTAGATGTCGCTACATCTCAATGTGCTGTTAAATGTCATAACTCGTGTGCGCAGCTGTTTTTTCACTATAAATCTAAAGAGTTGACTGCTTATCCTCTGACACGCTGTGTCCAGGGTGATCTTGGAGATGGAGTCATCATTGGCATGTCAAACATGGAGCAACTTCAGCAAAACTTGGCTGCAGCCGATGAGGGCCCTCTGGATCAGAGGGTGGTCGATGCCTTCAAGGAGGCCTGGAATCTCGTAGTCCAAGAGTGTCCAAACTACTTCAGATGAAATCAAAAGATATTTTACAGACATCGGATACACTCAAGTTTTGTTTCCTTAAACTGTCTGAACTGTTTTGAAATTGCAGGTAATGTGAGATCAGCTGGAAATGTTTGTTCAGTGCCCAGAGATGACTTCTGTTGTGACTTGGCACTATATAAATAAACTGAATTGAGTAGATCTTTTTTTAATCCATGTATAAATGTAAAAAAATAAAGCATTTTCAAATAAAACTGTTTCATCATAATGTTTTTATAACATTTGAGAGTGTAGTTTGGATGTAAATGGTGGTGTTGAACACGAAGTTTGTATCATTAAACTGACAAAACGCAGGACACAGAACAAGATGCGTTTCTGAATAACTCCAATCCGACTACAAATTTCTAAATGGACAAGTTTGTATTAGATTATAAAAAGTTGCAGGTTTCAAAATAAAAGTCCCAACTGTTAAAAGCTGACGATTTATTCAACATCTTCCTCGTCATCTTCGTTATCCGGTGCAGGCTCTTCCTCACCGGTCACGTTCTCAAACTGGCCCGTTTCAGAGTCCCACACACATTTGATCAGCACTTTGAATTCTGCCATCTCAATGGCAAAGAGTTTCTGTGAACCAGAAAAATAAAAGCTGATATAATTTACATTAAGAAAGGGAAACTTCTCGTTTCCGGTTTTCAGTGGAAGAACTCACCAGGATCCGAGCCTGTTCAGGAGTTAGAACGTCGCCTTCTTTGCAGACTTCATAATCTTTCAGCAGCGTTATCACTCCTGTGAAAAAGGGTCAAAACTCATAAATTATTCAAATGATAAACCAGCTATGGCTGAATATAAATCTAGAAAAGTGAGATTCAGTCAAGACTAGGCCTGTAATGATAACAAATTTTGCTGGGCGGTTAATTGTCTCAGAAATTATTGCGATAAACAATAATATTGTTTGAAATTTAACAATAATTAGTAATTATTGTCAAATTTAAGAAGAAATGTCTTAGTTTGGAGTGTAGTACCTTTTATCGACCACTGGATGGCAGTATAAGATTGAACTGAAGGATGGATAGTGAGGGAGCAAGTAGCATGCCACTATGGGAAAGAGGCCCCTTGACATGGGCTGTCTCTCTTTGGTTCTCAAAATGGCGGACACTCTGTGTGATTTGAGCTCTTTAGCATAGCATTTGTCACACAAAGCTTTTAATAAAAAAAATCAGTAAACAAGTTCTCATTCTTTTTGCTGAGAAAAACAACTTTTTACACAAAGGCACAAGTTTCAACTGGGAATTTTAGAGCTTCGACAAGACGGAGGTTTTTTCCCCGAGGTCAGCCTGTTGGCTCATAGCTTAGCTGCTTTTAACGATCCAAAAACACAATTTTGGACAGTTAAAATGGATTTTAAAGAGAAAGGGAGGGATCAGTGAAGAGCACCAGATTTGAGCCTTTTGTCATCCAGTGTCTTCATAGAAAGAGACATGAAGAAACGATGAAGCCGATAAATGAAAATGAGGTTGAGAATTTTTATTTATCATGCGATTAATTTATTGTTTATTGCGACAGGCCTTGTCAAGACAAACTTATGCCAGTAAGTTACTCCTTTATAGAAGAGAGGGATTTATTAAACCTTGTTTTGAAGCAGCTAGCATGTATGACCAACAGTTCATGTTATTCAGAGCCAGCTAACCTGCAGGACAGCTCATTTAGAGAACACTTGTAATTTATGAATATTTAGTGATTTGGGGGAAAATGTTGCTCTGTTCTTGTCTTAGGTTTTATGGCAACAAAGTACTTTTTTTTTTGTTTTTAATCAAACAATTTTTAGACCCACTCTTTACCATAACCGCTAAAGGCAAGATGGCGCCAGTGTGTGACTGGCCGTCTGTCGCTCTTGGTTTGTTTTTTCCTGTTTTGTGCTTGTGTACAAATCGCCAGTCTCTCCTGAATCTTCGATACGTCATTGCCAATAGTACCTGGTGAATGCCATATCTCTGGCAAACAAAACTTTCATCCTGAGGAACTTTTTTAGTTCCCGTCATTTGGAATTCCTCTGCGTGACAGAGATCGAAGCTGGTGACTCCAGTGTTTTTGTGGAACTTTTACCACTCAGAAAAGTTTTTATCAGCTCCGCCAAATAGCAAAAGTGAAACCAATCCTAGCAAGACCTGACTTGGAGAAATTAATCCATGCTTTTATCACAGCTCGTCTTGACTACTGTAATGCGCTGTATGCAAGCATTAGCCAGACGTCTCTTGCTCGTCTGCAGCTTGTGCAGAACTCTGCTGCTCGCCTGTTAACTCAGGCTCGTAGGCGCGAGCATATTACTCCCATCCTGGCGTCCCTTCATTGGCTCCCTGTGCACTACAGAATTAATTTTAAGCTTTTGCTGTTTGTTTTTAAATGTCTGAACAACCTTGCCCCACCATATCTGTCTGAGCTGCTTCAGCCTTACTGTCCACCCCGATCCCTACGATCAGCTGATCAGCTGCTGCTGACAGTCCCTAAAACTAGGCTGAAGCTCAGAGGTGACAGCGTTTGCTGTTGTTGCTCCCAGGTTGTGGAACACTTTACCCTTGAGTGTGAGACAGGCCTCCTCTCTTCCTGTTTTTAAATCTCTTTTAAAGACACACTTTTATTCTTTGGCTTTTAACACGTGATCTTAACTTTTATGGCTTTTTTAATACACCTGCTGTGAAACTGGTATGTGAATGGTTTTTATGTTTCTTTGTCTTGTGCTTTGTATGTTTTTATTGTCTTGTTTGTTTTTATTGTTTTATTGTGCAGCACTTTGGCTACCCTTGTGGTTTTTAAAATGTGCTATATAAATAAAGTTGATTGATTGATTGATTACCGGACGGCTGTTCTTATCTAAGCTCCTCTCTGATTTTTTTTTTTTTTTTAAGTTTAAATGGTCTTGCTCCAACCCCGCCCCTCGCACAGTGATTGCTGGACATGGGCACCAGCGACCCCCGTGACCCAAAAATGGAATAAGCGGGTAAAGAAAATGGATGGATAGTCTTGCTCCATCCTACCTCTCTGAGCTCCTGGAGGTACCGAGGCCCAAACGGAGGCTCAGAGGGGACAGAGATTTTTCTGTAGCTGCTCCAAGACTGTGGAACGATCTCCCTCTTCCCATCAGATGAGCCCCTTCACTGTCCATTTTTAAAACTCTTAAAAATGTATTTTTACTCCCCGGCTTTTTGGCACAGCCTGAAATTTGCTCTGCAGTTTTTACTGATCTTAATATTTTAAACAACTGTTTTATTCTTTTATGTGTTTAAACTTTCTTGATTTTATGTGTACCGCACTTTGTTGCAGCTGTGGTTGCTTTAAAGGGTTTATAAATAAAGTATTATTATACCTTCATTGTGCTTCTTGAACATTTGTCATTTGCATTAACAGATAAAAACTGTGAATCTTGTAACCAGGCACCAAAGACAAGGTGAGAAAATATAACTTATGTTTCCAAGGGATTTTTGCATATTTTAAATACTGTATCAAATCAGCAGACCTGTGCTTTATTCCTACCTTTCTTTAGAGCGGTAGGAAGTCCCAGCTGCCTCAACTGAGGTTCCATTGAGTGAGGAAACTGTTCAAGAGGACCCTCATCCAGCGTTATGTTCATCTGGGCCTTGTTGCCTGCACGAGCATAATCCATCTCTTTGAAATGGTTGAAAAATCTGTGGGAGAAGCACAACACTTCATCAGCTGACGAACAAAATTTAGAGAATGACAATAACGGCATAACCCTACTTACTCTTGTACTTCATCTTTTGTTTTATTAGTGAAAAGCACTCCAACTTCTCCATGTAGATACTTGCTGACCTGATCACCAGAACCATGAAGATCTTAAATCTCTGCAGCACATTAGGAGGGGTGTTCTTGTAAGTTTGACGTCTCTTCTTACCTTGTGCAAATTATCTTTGTATTCATCTGTTTGACCTTTCCCCAAAGCAAGAATCATAACTTTGTTTTTGCCAAAGAAGAACCTGAAGCACAGAAACAAAATTAAGTCACTGTTTTAGCACATTAGATGTAGTAAAATGAAAATGTTACATTACCAGCACTTACATATTCACACCACAAATATTTTAGTAGGCAAGTTTGTAAACAGTGTTGGATAATAAGTCATTTTTAGTCAAAGACTGCATTCTTTAAAAATACTAAACGCATTAAGTCTCCTGAGTAGAAACCTACATTTTATATGGATCTTAACCAAAACAAATGTCTTGTCAGACTATTCCTTATGTGTCCTAAATTACCCTTTTAAGTCGCCACTGTTGGCTGGATCTTATTGGTTTTAATTAAGCACCTGATTGTGTATGTGCCAGGTAAATCCCGGTCTGTCCCAGTGACCTGTTATCTAAAATACTCTTGTGGTGTTACCTGCCATATGGCACTGTGACAATTACAGCAAATCCTTTCCACCTACAGCAATCATTTTACTCAAGCATTTTAGAAATAATGTTTGTAATGATTACTTTAAAAGTAAACTTGTGAATACATCAATAAACTCAAAAAGTCGTATTAAAACTAAAGGTGCCCACGATGTTTTAATGTGAACATCGCTCTGGAATGCTCATGGAGGTCTGGTGTGTCACATTATTCTTCTACTAACTCAAAACTTTATTTATAAAGCACATTTCAATTTGCATGCATAACTCAAAGTGCTTAACACACTGATAGAATTAGGCCTGTTCATAGAAATAAAATATAAAAATACCTTAACACAATATGAACTAAACTGTAATAAAATCAGAATAAAGACAGAGCATTAAGAGTACATGATTGAAAACATGGAACTAAATAACACATAGGCTAGTCTGAAAAATATATTTTAAAAATAAATTTTCAATTAACTCCTAGTGTCTCTCTTTTTTTACTTTTAAATGTTTGCATATATGTTGAAATTATTTCTGAATGTGCACGAGTATTTGTAAATTCACAAGTTTTTGTTAATTTTTCCAACACAGACTTAAAAAATATTTTTTGTTAAAAACTATGTTCAGTTTATGCATATTTATAATAAAAATAAGAACAGTTGTGTAATATGAGATTTCCATAAAATCAAATTGCAAAAGTGTTAATACCTGCTGTGCTTCCATGCTGTCCTAATGTCCTTAAGTTTGTTATTCCTCATATTTTCCACAGAAAATATAAACAAGTTTCTGTAGGTGTCCACACATTTCCGTAACTACAGAAGAAGTTAAACACAACAAATTAATAAGAACCTGAAATGTGTTGAGGCAGCACACCAGAAAACACCTACCTCTTCGATTAACTTCTGTTTTGATTCCAGTCCTTTCTTGGCAGTTTTAGTTAAGGAAACTGAAGGAAAAATCAGGAGATTTGTCACCTCAGCAGGTGTAAAACAGCAGATGGCAGTTTTAAGCTAATCTAACGTTAGCTTGTTACGTTTATCTTTTGTCGTATTTCTTCAACAAAAATATTATATAAACAAGAGACATTTAAAAACAAACCGATATTTTATGCTGTACATGACTCAATTTGAAACGTTAGTTTTTCTTACTTTTCTTGTCTCTCTTTGACTTCGGCATGGTTGCTAGCAGCAGGCGCACACGTGAAGGAAATAGGACCCTAAATGTTTCTGTTTGGTATAGCTGTCCCATTTGCGCCTGAATAAAATTAATAAAACCGTGGCCTTGATATTAACAAATACGTCTGTGCTTATACTATTTTGCTTAAGTGTTTAACTGTAAAATACAGTTAAAATTTCTTTATTAATTTTTTTAATTAATTTACATTCACTGACACAAAAGTTATGCACCCAGAAAAAAACAAACAAACAAACAAACAAACAAAAAACGGTACACCTGCAGACTTGCTCATCAATAAATAACACTTTGCTTACTTCACTGTGTTTATTAATGAATTTGTTTATGTGTACGTTCTCTTTTCGAATTGTTAAATTTTACAATTTATTTTATTAAGGCGATAGTATAAAACACTTCGACCCTACTGTGCCTTGTAAGCTTCCGTAGCAGCTTCTGCTAAACGCTGATCGGGAAAGAAAACAACTTTGTTTTTATTGTTTTCTACAGGAGAGCATACAAATGTTCAGGAAGCAGGAGTGTGATGTTTTTATCATCTCTGAAGCATCAACATGTGCCATTGCCACTTAAAGAATGGCTACCAAAGGATATAAATGGTGTCAACATCCAGGTGTCCCTTGTAATAGAGCCCTCGAGGTTAAATGAGATTATCATGTATAAATAAAGATAAAACAAAAACAAACATTATTAGTGTTATCAGGCAGTTGCGTGAGCTCCCAAAAGTCAGTCAAAACAGTAGTCAAGTCAACTTTATTTATAAGTCAAATTTAAAACAGCAGCTGCTACCAAAGTGCAACAATAACACGAATGAGAGTAAAATGGGAAAAAAAATAACACACACTAATGCTAATACTGAAAAAATAATTAAAAACATTAAATAAAAAACATAAAAACACAACAAAAAATACCAAATCAAGAAGGTCATCAGACACTAAACATCATTACCAGTACATGACAAGGTGATATGGGTGGCGCTGTGTGGCAGAGGTACAGGTGTCACCATGCTTACTGTTTAAACGGGTTGATGGTACAACATTTTGATCCTATGGGTGTTTAAAGTGCTCTATAAATAAAGCTGGTATGGTATGAGAGACCCACATATAGGCCTACATGTGGTGAAGGTTCTGATCCACCCAAATGGGATTATTGTTTTATAGGATAGGACAGCACGCATGACAAACCTCAAGACTGGATAATTTACAACATCCCACAGTTCTTGTGACGATATTAATAAAGTAATTCAGTTCAAGTTGACATGTTTTGAATATATTGCCGCTGTTTCAGACGTTCTTTGTTCTTCTTTTGTTTTGGGTCTAATTCCGAGGCAGAACGCAGATATAAACTGTATTTTTATTGTCGTTATTATTTTGCTGTTGAGCAGACATTTTCTTACATCTGTAACACATTTGACCATTTATACCAAATTAAATAAGTTTTGCATAACCCAAATCTAAACTGCCTTTATGCTAAAATAAGATGAATGAATTACTTTTTAACATTAACAGAACCAAATTGAATGGCATAAGCTGAGAGGGGAGAGGCCTGTGGGGGAGGATGTGGGAGGGGTTGATGGAAGGAATAGTGCCGAGTTTAGCACTTTGCAACATGATCCGAGAGGCCGGCTGCGGTGCTGCATCCTGCCTCTCCGCACATGGAGATCGGATAAAGACTTGACTAATCAGAGGTGGGTGATAAAGAGACAAGGTGGACGGACTTCCTGCTCATTCTGAACCTTCAGCAGCTTCAGCAGCTCCTGACCCAAACAGAGACATGAGGGTGCGGGGGAGCGCAGCAGCCGGAGCTTCTGCTTTTTATTGCGCTCTGCGTCAAAGCTCGAGATGAAGCCCTCCGTGCCTCTGACGGGACTTTTTGGGGTTGTTTTCCGCCGCAGGGGCCCATGTTAGCAGCAGTGATGGCCCCCCCATCCTCTGCCACTCAGGGGTTCTCAGCATCCGCATTGTGATGAGAAACGTGCAGTGGGAGGAGGTTTGAAGGAATATGCGAAGATAAAAATAAATAAATAAATAAAACAACAACAGGTCAAGTTGTTGCCTTCGGAGCAGTCAGAGCCATAGCTGGATTGTTGTTTTGTTGTTGTTTACAAACATGAGCTCGCTGTTTTTCTCCGACTCCCTGGCGGGGCCGGTCTGCAGCGGCGTCCCCACCGGGTCGGGCGCGGTGACCAGCGCTCTGCGTAACGACCTGGGCTCCAACATCCATGTGCTGAAAACACTCAACCTGCGCTTCCGCTGCTTCCTCGCCAAAGTCCACGAGCTGGAGAGGAGGAACAAGCTGCTGGAGAGCCAGCTGCAGCAAGCCCTGCAGCGGCCGCAGTGCCGGCACCCGTTCGGCCGGGAGGTGGCCGTGCAGACGGATGGACCCGAGTCCAGGCTGCCGGGCACCATCTGGAGCTTCACGCACGTCCGGAGGCAAGGGGAGCGCTTCGAGACCCTGCACGGGCCCGGGGTGACGTGGACGCACCCTGATGGAGTCGGGGTCCAGATTGACACCATCACCCCTGAAGTGAGAGCTCTGTACAACGTGCTGGCTAAGGTCAAGAGAGAGAGGGACGAATACAAGAGAAAGTAAGTAAAGATCACAAACTGGTCACTGGAGCTGGTTTCTCCCAGTCAGCCTCCTGACACCAGTTTATGGAAACAGTATAAATGAAGGAGCCCTGTTTCTTTTAATCTGTGGGCTGTAAACCCATCATCTCTTCCTGCAGCTGCACAGACTAAAAGTGCAGAATGTTTGGACCAACCTGCTTTTCTCATAATTCCGTCATAGCGATGAGAATGTGTTGGGCTCTAAGCATGTAAGAATTTGTTGAGCCTGTAAGTACTGTTGCGGTATATTTGGACAAATAATTTTGCAATCAAGACTTAATCTGCCCACTTCTTATTGATTTTTAAGGCAGCTGTAAAATGTTGCCCACCTAACGTAACTTACTGTGCCAAATTACAAAACCCAAATCATATCTGGGTATTATTGGAACTGAAACATATGCAGCACAAATCAAATGTTTTGATTCATTTTTCTATTATTATCATAAGGATATATTTGGGCATGCATGTCCTGTGGCATCCATCATTGCTGCAGGGCCTCTATTTCCCACAGCCTTGCATTTAGCTCTGAATGACCGGCTTTCTAAACTCAGCCATGATTCAGCCACCCACATGGCTCCAAGTCTGTTTTAAGTTAGACTGGGTTGACTCTTAATCCAGTGGCCGTCACAACATCTGCTATAGTGTGACAATTAAATTATAAAAGGGGCTCAAATTAAATCCAAATGTGTCTGCTGTCTGAAATCAAGTTTAAAACAACCCCCTAGATTTTATTCCTCATTATAACAGACGCTTAACTGACTCATTTAGTTGTGATCTGTCAGTAAAGCAAGACTCTCCTAATATAAAATCATATTAAATTTAGAAACATAAATTCAGAAGGTTGATTTGTTTGACTTCTCTGAAGGTTTGTTAAATTAATGGTTTTAAACATTTTTAAATCCCCTTTTTCTGGTGCTGCCTTTATCTGATACTCTTTATTTTATGCACATCAGTTCATTAGGTGAAGTTCTATCTAGATTTTTTTGTGACTTTTTTTTTTCAATGCTCATCCCCTGAAGAGGTGACGGACATCTCAGTCTGTTATACTTGAAGGGTGAGGGTGTTTAATTGGACCGAAGTGAGAAGTTTTCTCTCACGCCTCTGAGGAAATTCCTTTGCATGTGTCAGTTCCTACAGACTGCTTTCCTCCTGAATCATGTGAGATGTGTTTCCTTGAGAACTGCAGCATCCCAGGCTTATCTACGTCACTTCTGGCCTGGTTTGTCTGACCATAGTGGGAGACGTTCCAAGAAACGCCGGCTTCTGTTCGCCGTCATGACTCTAGCAGAAAGGAATGTTTGTCAGGCCTCCGTCTGCATGGTTAGGTCGGAGATGACGACCACTGACTCAGTCACCATGTGTGTGCCTTCCCACTGTTCTGGGAAACTGAATTTTCTGTCCGGTCCTCCTCTTGTGACCCCAACACTTCATTATTTTGTGCATTTCTCTTACAGAAGATGACTGACTGCAGCCGAATGAAATCCAAAATCTGGATCTCATTTGCTAAAATATATATTTTTTTAGATGCCTCACTTAACTAAAGGGTATATTGCCTCCAAACAACCTTAATAGATGCTGTCTAATGGTTTCTGTTAACATTTTGTTCACATTTCTTTCATTATTGTGACAAATACCATAAATTATTTTTTTAAATAGCTTGTTTATCTGAAAAAGTGAGGAACAAGACACATCCCTCACCTCTCCTCATTGGTCAGTAATCATGGTAACCCCCCCCCCCCCCCACACACACACACACACACACTAAGCTCAGTAATTCCATCAGAGTTCACTGCACGGTGGTTTCCTTTCTCTCGTCCAGCTCAAATCCTCTTTACTACAGTCACGTTTCAGCATTCAGTCCTTGTCCTGTTGTGCCGTTTCTTTTCTTCGCTCTTTGTTTTCAGCCATTCCTTCACTCCACCCGTCTCCAGCCACCCCCCCCCCCCCCACACACACACACACCACCACCTTTCTATGTCACATGCAGGCAGCTTTGAAAGGCATCCTTGCTGCTCAAACAGTCCACCCCCCTCAGCGCTTCCACACAGTCCTGCTGATTTATTGAAGTACTACGAGTGCGCGCACACACAGGGTATGATGTATACGTATGACATATACACACATATTTATTTTCTGTCATTTTACTCAGTCTGATTAAAGCACAGCCTTTCTAAACCTGAAGAGGGGAAGTGTAATTTGCAACAAAGATGCTTAGGAAGCTGAATTTTCAAGTTAGCGGAGAGGCTGCGTTATTAAAAAGAGCTGCCAGGGGACAGTACAGATAAGAGAAAAAAGTGCAAGATTTGCAGATATCCAAGTTGAAAAAAGTTCAATAACTTCTTGAAATGAAAATATACAGTACCTGTCATCAAACTGACATGATCCAGTGTGAACACTGATAAACTATCCAAATTTATGTTGTTCGGAATATTCAAGCTCATTTGCATCACAATGTCATCAGCGCTGAGCATTTATTTTGGTAACATTTATGGTCTGAAAAACAAAAGGCTTATTTGAATTAGTAAAATTTATATAACGTCTTAGGATGCACCTGCCACTCACTCCAGTCCCAGAGACCTGGATTAATAAAAGTTTCTATGTCAGAAAATATGACTGTTGTTGTCGTGTACGAGCAGCAGAAACACAACATAAATTTGTCCTGTTTCACCTACAAACAGGCCCTAATTTTTAACCTGAGACAACCTCTGTTTCTTGTTGTTTTTCGCATTAGGTTTAAATGACGTTCTTCACCCCCCCGTCTCTAAACTTCTGTCTTTGTTCAAAATATGAACCTTTAGGTTCTCAGAAGAGTGCTCCTTATCCTTGAGAAGTAGGTTGACGCCACTCCGCTCAGTTTGGGTTCTGGTGATTTTAGCTTTTCTCGCTGACTTGACAAAAAGCTCATTTAGTATATCCACATGTTTGGAGAGTTTTTCTGATGTTTTTATTCTTTTTCCTTTTCTTCTGGGACAGACGATGTTCGAATGACAGAAAGTTTTTGCTAAAGCTCCTCAAATGGAACGTGAAACATCTTCAAATTCAGAATATCAGTGCAGTTTAAAAAAAAAAAAAAATTATGTTTTTGGTTTTGTCAAGTCCTGGTTTGCATATCTTTTGAAGTTGGCATTTAAAATATATTTAAATTGTTATCTTTTCCCCTTGTTGTTTTGTATAATTTTCTTTCTCAGAGCTCATAACTTACAGTTTCATCTTAAAGAGTTGTTCCGATATGTGGCACAAGTCATACAAAATAGAAATACACTTTTCTGTGTAGTTTAATTTTGAATCCCTAAATGTGTTAAGACCCTTTAAAATAAATTCCCAAAAAACATCTAAGTTGCATTTTCTAAAACAGAACACAGAACAGTATGTTCAGCTACAGTATGTGTTTATAGATTTTGAAACATTCTTTAATTCGATTTTAAGAATTTTATTCACATATTTACACCTAATCTATTTGTGTTTTCACTTTCTGAACAGTGTTATACTCACTGCTTTCCACTGGATGACTATTTGATTGTGGCACTTAGTCAGCGTTTTAAAATCATTTTGCTAATCAAATAAACATAAAGTTATAATACAGAGCTATTCAAGCAGAATTTTCATAAATCTAACAATGAGCCTATTTGCATGTCCACTTATTGCCACAGTGTCTTGAATGTGACCAAACATATCTGACAGCTGATAAGTCCCTGCAGGCTGAGACCAGATAACGCATCCTGCAGGCTGTCACAGTTGTCTTTATGTGACGTATATTTGTTTAGAATTTGCATGGTATGCTTTTTGCAGACAGCTTTACGTAGATAGCATCACTGACAGTCAAATGGTGCCTAAAACACATACATGTGATGATTATGTGTAAATACAGATAACTGTGCTTATACAAAATGTGCACTCGTTTGAATTTGCTCTAGTTTGCATGAAATTAAGCTGACTCTGGGTCAGCTGTTAAGGTCAGAAACAGGCACAGAGCAGAGTCAGTTAGTTTTAGAACTACTGTTTTGTTGCTTTATATGCCGTGACACACCAAAGAGAAGCTGCGTTTGGAAGCTGGAGGACCTCGTTGACTGCTCAACACAGAGTTTGCCGGAGAGACAGTGAACCATCACACTCTCTGAGCCTCCCGGGTCTGTTCTTCCTGCATAAATAATTCACATGCTGCTGAATTTAGTGTGTAGATCAATGCATTGGGATTTTAGTGAAGACAGTTTTTTTTTTGAGGCTGTGATCTTGGTTCCTGTGTTTTAATAGGGGTTAAAACAGAGTCTCTGCTTGGAGAGCAGGAAGTAAGCTTGTCATAATAGAAAGTTACAGCTAATTAAAAACGATCTTTAAAGCCACATCATGTGCTTCCTGATGAGTAGAAACACACTGCACTTCAACCTCTCTGTCTCTCTTTGTCTTTAGAGCTGGCCTGCATTTCTTATAATCCAGGAAGCCAATCCTTATGTTTATAGGTTTTCTCTAAGCCGTCACCTAGCACCGAGGCTCCCATATCCAGCCAGGCCCGCACCGCGTCCTCCTGGCACACAGACGCTGCTCTGACCGAAGGCCTCTTGAAGTGGAAGTCTTCTAGCTGCTGAATTATAGCGGCAGAGAGAAACAGAGCTCAGTTCACGGAGACAAGATTCATTGGAGGTTGTTTTTCTGCTCTTGTTTGTGGGCTGTGTAGCTCAGAGGATGTTTTGTGTATTCGGTCAAACTGTTGTTGTCATTATGATTCCACCGGTACAACAATGCACTCGTCTCTCACGAACATAAGCACGAACTTCCAATCAATTCTGAGGGAATCTCACATCCAGAAAAAATCTGTCAGTAATTCACAAAATTTGCCAAGAGAATTAGACATACCTTTCTTTTCAATGTATAAACTCGTTTAAACCTTAAACAGATTAAAAAAAAAATGCAGAAACATTGAGTCAATTGCTTCCGGCTCCTCGACAGATATTTGC
Source organism: Nematolebias whitei (assembly GCF_014905685.2). Taxonomy (NCBI): domain Eukaryota; kingdom Metazoa; phylum Chordata; class Actinopteri; order Cyprinodontiformes; family Rivulidae; genus Nematolebias; species Nematolebias whitei. The sequence continues at coordinate 32,343,032 of NC_056504.1, forward strand.
ATTAGCACACCTGAAGATGATGGACTGCAAGAATATTTTTAAGATATCACTGGCTCAGATCAATGAACGGTTTTGCACGAAAGAACTGAATTCTTATCATTTAATAAATTATCCGCTTAATCCTGTTGAACAAGAATGAAAACATAGGAGCTAATTTCTTGAGATTTTTTTCTCCGCTGTGGAGCCTCTGATAGAGTACAGTAAGAAAAACAGAACGTTTTGATGGATTGACCATAACACTATTGGTTCTGATCTCAGTTACTTTAAGGAGGGCAGTTGTGCAGAGACTTGCAACTATTGCATCTGCGATGAAAAATAAACGAAAGATAAATGCAGATTATAGCAGTTTTCTTTTCAGGTTTTTTGTGTCTTTAGTTTATTGAGTTTGTGTGTCTGGAGCTGCTGCTGTGCACCTGCGATTGATTATTCATGGGTATTGATAAAACTGAGCGCGGTGGAGCTCAACCATATTTAAACGTACAGGAATGCACCTGCCTTTAAAAAAGGAAAGAGCTTTTACTGGTTGGTGTCGGGGTCTAGTAATACCGTACTTTCCGCCGTACACGTCGCACCACCGTATAAGTCGCATCAGCCCAAATATGTCTATTAAAGCGGAAAAAAACATAAATACGTTGCTTCGCCATATTAGTCACATCTATTATGCATCACCACCAACAACCTGGAAACATGTGCCAAAAATCGATTGACTGTCAAATGGCAGCCGCGGGAGCATGCACGAGAGGACTTTAACAAGAATTTAACAAGATTAACACTTAAAAACAATTATTTGTCTGCTCTAAATTATAGTAAAGGTGTGTCTCAGTTGAACTTTTCCTTAATAATTGCACTTTAATGGTCGAATCAGCTGCATTGCGGTGAAATGCAGCTGATTTGATGTTTGCTCCAGGAGTTCCAGCGCGAGACGAATGTGTCCACTATGGCAAGCCAAGTGTCTCATTAATAGCTACTTTTACCTATTAATGAAACACTTGGTTTATCATATTACTCAAGCGCCCTCTAGTGGCTGAAAATGGTAGTGTTCAATATTTTCCATGTCAGAATGAATGAAATCGTCAGATCTCCACCAAAAATTGGGTTATAAATATGGGAGAAGCAAAACAAAACATAAGTAAGCCGCTTCGATGTATAAGTCGCAGGGCATGCTAATTTATGCAAAAAGGTGCAACTTATACAGCGAAAAGTACGGTATTTTATTTGTTAGTGGTCATTAGTTAAGTCTATATTTAGCTTTCCAAACATTTACTTCACCTATTAACTGAACAAATGTCTTTCCTTCTCATTCAGACCTGCTGACTATTAAAAGCTCCTGCACCTTTTCTAAAGGCCTGCAGACGCAGCACGCAGACTTAATAATTTCTGTTTTTCCAAAGGAAATGGTATTTAGGCTGCTGCTTCACAAAACCAACACAGTTAAATGTATGTTTTTGGGTGTAAAATGTTGCACATGCGCTGGAAAGGAAGATGTGTGTGAAAGGCTTTATAGCACTATTATATATGACTCAATACTTTACACGCTTGGCTCTAAAATACAGTCGACCAGACATGACTTGTAGCAACGTGTTTGCTAATCTTAATGAAACAAAAGATAAATAACTTTCTGTGACAGCAGTTTCATTAAAGATTTCACAACAATTGAAAGTATGCTAAATGTTAATTAGGAATTGTAAGCTTAAACGTTACTATTGTTATTTTTTTCATTGTTATTATTATAGGTTTATTTGAATTAGGAGCTGGAACCATATAAAAACTTATCGTGATTACTTAATATTTTGTATTTAATATCCACATATGGGTTTTTGTTTTTGGTATAATATAGTGATGTAAAAAATTAGGAGCCTTTACTCAAAAGTTTTGTTTTTATTAGTCAGCAAGGAAGTACAAGACCTGCAAAAACAAATACATTTATTTTATCCATCAGCAAGATTTTCATCTATTTCAGGTTTAGAATGACAAATATGAAAAAGGATAAGCAACAATAGTTTACATGGCATTTAAAACAAGAGCTGTTGTCTTGAAAAATAAGATCTGTTGACATGTCTGCATGTTTTATGACTGAAACGAGTGTGATGTTCGCTCATGTCATGCTCATTTGTGATGATTGTTTAAAGTGTATAAAATACTTTCTTCTCTTCTGGAGACCTCAACATCATCAAATGCTGGTGGTAAGAATGCCAAAAAAGTTGCCTACATGTTAAGAAGCATAATGTTCTGTTCAGTCCTTTCAAAATGATCCAAATTATTTTCTGAAACTGTCTCGTTGGCTTGATTTCCCACAAAGCGCCTTAACATTCAGTTGGGTACGCTCAATTAAATCATCAAGAAGCAGGTGTGTGTACCGAGAGGAACAAAATATTTTTGTATTGTGGTAATGTCTCATAGCTTCCTCATGTGTCACATAACCTCACTGCACACACCCTGACCAGTGAGGATCGGTTCCAGGTGTGAACATCTTCATCGTCAACGTTACTCCACCCCAATGTGGTCCAGGCATGCACGATTGTGGTGTGCGCTCCTATTCTTGTGCACACACACAAAGAAAAAAAAAATCACACAACTCTATAATATTTGTCAAGCAGAACATCCAGCACAAAGATAAGATGGTTAAAAACGCCCACTCAACCTCAGTGAAGTGTTTGTTTGACTGATCTTTGCAGCGCAATTAACCGTCTTTGTGCACGTTAAGTCAATACTCAGGAGCCTGGAGCTGTTATGACTGCTGTGACGTAGTGATGGCTAAAGGAAATCACTGTGAACATTACAACTTAACAGTCCATCAGTGGGGTTTGTTAAATTAGGGGTGGGGTTAGTTTGCAGTGTGGGATGTGGAAACTGCAAAGAAAACACATTTTCTGTCGCAGCGCTCAGTCTTGCACACTCATGCATGATTGAAACTCATAATGGAATATTTTTTATTAACACTCTTAGTCAGAAAACAGGCAGGAGTGGTGGTGCAGAGGTTAGAGAAGGTGGGCCGGTACCATGTACCATAAGGCTCCACTTATAGATGGCTATTATAGATACATTATTAATTCCTCTATAAACAATTTATAAATCATTAATAACTGCTTATTATGCATTAATTAAGGGTGACAAAGAGATAAAACTGATAATTTCTTGCCAAATAGTGAGACAAATCTGTTCACCTATGTATTTCATTTCAAGTTGTTATATTAAACATTTTAGACTAAGTTACTACCTTGTAGTAACCTTGTAATATTGTACTTTATCACTGCATTACAAGTATCTACAACTAATATTATATGCTAAATAGGTTTGCAAATGCTTGTTGTTCTTACAAGGTAGTAACTTAGTCTGAAATGTTTAATACAACAACTCTAGATGAAATATATAGGTGAACAGATTTGGATCACTATTTGGCAACAAACTGGTCAATTTTGTCTCTCTGTCACCTGTAATTAATGCATAATAAACACATTTTAATGCTTTATAAAGTGTTTATAAATGAATTACCTGGTAATGATGTATCTATAAACTATTTATTAGTCATCTATAAGGGTAGCCTGGGTAGCCTTATTGTAAAGTGGTACCGGTGGGCCTGTGATCAGAAGATCGCTGGTTCATCTCCTACCAACAACATCAAAATATGGGTGTGATTGGTGAAGCACCCACATTTGTCTCCACCCTCATTTCTCCCTTCTCTGGGCCCTTGAGCAAGGCCCTTAAGCCCCCTATCTACTCCCCTGGGCGCCCTAGACATCAGCTCTCTGCTCCACACAGAGGGCTGTGGTAGCTCGGTGATCTGTGGTTGCGTCAGGAAGGACATCCGGTGTAAAAATAATTGCCATGTCTTTGTGCGACTTAGTTCGCTGTGGCGACCCCTGAAGAAGGGAGCAGTCAAAAGACAAAAAAAAAACAAAAAAAAACTAACCTCTTAGTCAGAAAACAATCTAAGCAATGTCCAAAAAAGTTCAATCTGGTCCTCTGGACATTCAAAAAAACAAAAGCAAAACAAAGCAAAAAAATTCTAGAAACGTTTCGTCTCTCATCCAAGAGACTTCCTCAGTCTGAGGTGCTGTTTTCAGCTCAGTCTCTTAAATAGCACCTTCTTAGAGTGGATCAACCAGTTTGCTGCTGACAACCAAAACCAACTGATCACATGCTCAAGAAGGACCATCAGCCTAACAATGGGTCATTAGCACACTGATGGCTGTTTACTACTCACAGAGGGCTGAGTGATACTAGCAATCACAGCATTGTAAGAGGGGGACAGTTGAACCCGGAGGCCTCCACCCCTGTTTAACGATGGACGATTTCTTTTCACAAAGATGGCCTCCTTTACTCCTCTCTCAAACCATCGTTCCTCTCTGTCCAGGATGTGAACATCTTCATCCCTGAAAGAGTGACCGCTGGCCTGGAGATGAGTGTAGACCGCAGAGTCCTGGCCTGATGATGTTGATCTTCTGTGCTGGGCCATCCTTTTGGCCAGTGGCTGTTTAGTTTCCCCGATGTAAGACTGATCACAGCCCTCCTGACACTGAACAGCATACACAACATTGCTCTGTTTGTGCCGGGGGACTGGATCTTTGGGATGAACCAGTCTTTGCCGTAATGTATTTTGGGGTTTAAAAGCCACTGGGACGTTATGTGGATATCCTAACTGGGCCTTCCTGAAAGCAGAGAAGAAACCCAAACAGGACTCCAGTCAGCCATCAGGTGAAAAGGAGGAACCCAGACCCAGACCAGTGGTCATTCCGTATGTTGAGGGGGTATCAGAGAAACGGAGACGTTTATTTTCCAAACATAACGTCCCAGTGGCTTTTAAACCCCAAAATACATTACGGCAAAGACTGGTTCATCCCAAAGATCCAGTCCCCCGGCACAAACAGAGCAATGTTGTGTATGCTGTTCAGTGTCAGGAGGGCTGTGATCAGTCTTACATCGGGGAAACTAAACAGCCACTGGCCAAAAGGATGGCCCAGCACAGAAGATCAACATCATCAGGCCAGGACTCTGCGGTCTACACTCATCTCCAGGCCAGCGGTCACTCTTTCAAGGATGAAGATGTTCACATCCTGGACAGAGAGGAACGATGGTTTGAGAGAGGAGTAAAGGAGGCCATCTTTGTGAAAAGAAACCGTCCATCATTAAACAGGGGTGGAGGCCTCCGGGTTCAACTGTCCCCCTCTTACAATGCTGTGATTGCTAGTATCACTCAGCCCTCTGTGAATAGTAAACAGCCATCAGTGTGCTAATGATCCATTGTTAGGCTGATGGTCCTTCTTGAGCATGTGATCAGTTGGTTTTGGTTGTCAGCAGCAAACTGGTTGATCAACTCTGAGAAGGTGCTATTTAAGAGACTGAGCTGAAAACAGCACCTCAGACTGAGGAAGTCTCTTGGATGAGAGACGAAACGTTTCTAGAATTTTTTTGCTTTGTTTTGCTTTTGTTTTTTTGAATGTCCAGAGGACCAGATTGAACTTTTTTGGATTTTTCTACCTGGATTATTGAGCATGCATCAAGATAAATCTAAGCAATGGTTTTAATGACATACGTTTTTAAACAGTCAGTGAGTTTGGAGTCTCACGTTCAGTTGCCATTATGAATCTCCTGTTGACAGAAATGATTTGAAGTCTTTGCCAGTTCTTCCCACAAAATGTAACTGCCAGCTATCATAACTATAAAAATAATTACATTTGGGTGTTGTATTACTGATTGCGCCTTTGCGTGTCCCTACAGTTTGAAGAACCAGAGCATCAAGCATATTAGTTGGAAACTTCTAGTAATTACTTGAGAACAATGTGCTTGTCGCGTCTCTGAAATGGTTTGCAGCTAATCTACCCTCAGGGCAGAGAAAAGGGTTTAGAAATGGCTTTATAGGAGTTAAGCAATCATTTTTCTGCGCTGTGCAAACAAACAAACCTCACGCACCTCTTGTTATCCAGAGCCAGGATTGGGGGAGAGCGGTTATGAAGGGAGGATCTGTTGTACCAAATCCACAAATCAATGAAAACACAACATGGTTTCACCAGAAACTGGAAAGTAGCATCAATACTACAAATGTTTTTTAATTGCCAACTTGTTGTGTTGCACAGGGTTTATGGTGTAGTTTTGCTTGAATGTCATAACTCCTCCCGTGTGGAAATTTATAAAACATTTTTCCACCAAACTTGCAGCAGCTAATTCATAGATTACGTGAGGTTTAAAGCTGCTGTTGAATCCTGGAGATCCCCGAATAAAAACAAAGCTTACAGAAGATTAACCCATGTTGATGTGTTCTTATACTTACAACTCTCGTAATAAGACCCAAACATTCATCATTCACAAACCATGTGCTTGTATATGTACATTACAAAGCTTTAACATCTCTTATTTGACATTTGCACAGGGCTTCTGCAAGTTTCAGTGAGTAGACCTTTTAAAGACCATTATGATTTAAATTTAACACCAGCATAAGTGACCAAAAAAAAAAAGTAAAAAAAATAAATAAATCCAAGTAACAAGTGTTATAGTCAAGGTCAAAATACTACAACAAAAAAGTTTTCGGAGCAGAGAAACCTGATTTTTTTTTATTTTTTTTTTCAAGGAAGGCTGAATGTCCTTTAACAAATTCCTTCCAACTGGTTTGCTGCATGATGGGAGTTTTAGTTTTATTATAGTGTAATAAACATCAGACAGAACTAAAACACAGAACAAATGAATTCCAACAGTGCATTTAAAAAGTGTAAGGAAGAAGCAATGAATGAGCAAATGTTCCAATTTAAAATGTAACTACATGCATTTTAAGATCTAAAATATAATTTTTGGCATACTTAAGACTTTTTAAGGCCTAAATTTGAGACAAATAAATTTAGGACTTTTAAGACTTTGCAGAAACCTTAGTAGAATTATCGGCTGGTGGTGTTCATCATGAGTCACAGATAAAGCTGTCTCTTGTTACAGTACGTTCACTCTCCAATGTCTAAAGATCAGCTGAAGCTTCATTCTTTGAAAGAACACCATTTAGAACCGTGAGAACATTTTATTATATGCTACTTGCTTCTTTTTTTTACACATTGTTGACCAAACACCGTTGCCAACAATTCTAGTAAATTATTTATAGTCATATCTCTGTAACTTGAATATATTAAAACATAAATGTAAATTTAAATACATTTAAATATGTGGCTCTTGAATGTAAATTCATTTTATAGCACCATTTAAGAATTAAAAAAAAATGTGCAGAGACAGATAGAAGACAAGAATTTTCCTATGCAAATCCAGTTCACATGAATACATTTATAAAATTATGAATTTGAAAATAAATGTTCACTTTCATTTATGAATGTATTTTTTCAAACTGCATTGTGTATGTGTGTGTAAATGTGTATATGAGTATTAGTATGTAGTTGGAGGTGAATGTCTGGAAGTGAATTTACAACTCTAAAATTTACCATTAGAATAATATTAGATTACTTTCTGCATTATTTTACATGTGTATATATGTTTTTTTTTCTTTCTTCCTCATAAACTCATAAGACTCGGAAAACCGGATGAATGTAAAGTGTAACTATGGAGTATTGGAGAAAGGGTAGGATTAAATAAGTTTTACTTTTTCCTACCCCTTTTCAGACATGTTAAATGGGATTTATGTGTGTGCATGTATATGGGGTATGTATACATAGATAGGTGTGTGCACATTGGATATATACTGTATTTATTTTACAGATGTATTTATTTTGTGTGCGTTCAGTCAAAGCAGATGCATTTACTGATATAAATTTGTTTTACAAGGGGTTCTATATATTCAGACGGCTGTGTATGTATGTGTATATATATATATATATATATATACACACA
>NC_056504.1:32351249-32379488 GCF_014905685.2 Nematolebias whitei
ATACACACACACACAATGGTTTTGACATGTCTGGAAAGAATTAATAAATAAAATTTAAAAATTACATTAAAAAAAATTCTCATTGAAAAAAGTCTACATGTGGCACCTTTTACATAAAAGTTCTATTTCTTTAAATAGCTTAAATCAAATTTTGTCCTTTTAACATTTTCGTTGTTATCAGGGGCCTTCAGCATAGCAGTGAGACAACATGTAAGGGCTGTGGTCACCTAGCAACACAACATTTCCCTCGTTAGTCTTTGTCATGTCTGGGTCGGAGGTGTAGGACTGTCTGTCCTTGCAGAAGCAGAAGAATCCTCCAGCAGTAAGCCTCATTCTGAATTCCTTACATGACTAAATGAGACAGGAATTTATACGACTACACATCAGATGCTGGTGTTCATGGGAGGAGGATGGTGTGATAGAACATTATTGTGTGTGGTCATGTTATGGATATTTATTGAGGTCAGAGAGGGAGATGGTGGAGCAGAGAAATGAAATGAGCCTTGACCTTGAGGTGCTTTCTCCTTGGCAGAGACCTCCATGCAGCCAGATGGTGGGCTCCAGTCTGATTCATTTGACACAACTGCTTCATTAATGTGCTTCACATGTCTCTTTGTGGAGTCTGGGGGGAGGCTATAGATTACAGAGTATCCTTACATTCAATCAATGATTGGTCAAGTGAAGCATCCTTTCCTCACTATTCTGACCCAGAGATGTTCCCAGCAAGCTCCTCCTTGAAAGCCAGTAATATTGAAATGTGCTGTTATATTCTGTGTGACACATTATTAGAAACCCTGCTGTCATCGAGGACATGTTTTGGACACACCCAAAGAGTCGTTTGGATAAAGTCACACATGCTCTTTCCTCAGGCATAACTAATCAAAGGAGAAAACATCTTTGTCTGAATTGTTTGTTCTCCTTGTATCCAGATTAACTGATACCTTCTTCTGTTATCACCCAGAACTTCACTGATATCTGAGTTTAAATGTTTCCTTACATTTTGTTATTGGCAAATTAAAGATAAGATTTAGATTTTTTTAAAATTCTCACTCCTATCAACTGCAGAACTTTGCCATAAATAAACGTTATAGAACTAAATGTTAAAAGCTATGTGTATGGACTTTCTAGATGTAAATGTTTATTTGTTTGTTTATTTGTTTATTTAAGGATCATTTGTTTCTTTCTACTGTAGTAGAGGCTATTCTGACCAGGGTCCACACCGTACACATTGCAATTAAATCATGCTTTTACAAACATACAAAAATACATAATAAAATACCTAAGATGAAAACAAAATCAAAACACAAAAATTCAAATCAACCATCTCAATAACAACATTTTATAAGCACTGATGTAGATGTAGATATAAGAGCATAAATGTTTAGCCACATATATCCACCTGCTGTCTTTAGAAGCTTATATTACCAAATGACTATTTTAAATAGTAGACTTTGCTTTGCTCTGACACTGATGAACATCACGTAACACATTTAATATTTATTGTCTTTAAAAGAACCATAGTATTATGTAATGTAAATAATTTGGATGCTTTGATATTTGCAAAGAGCTGGGCTGACATTCAATAATTGTATTGCCAGTCCATGTATTTATTTAATTTCAATTCAATTCAGTTTATTTCTATAGCGCCAAGTCACAACAGAAGTCATTTCAGGGCACTGAAAAGAAACATCCATATATAAAAATAAAAATTTAGCATTATTTATCGGAGCAAACCATGGTAGAATCAGGGAAAAATAGATGTAGGAAGTTTTGATATCATAATAGTTTTTAAAGACCAGCTTTAGGACTAGCAGTGGGTTTGTTGAGTCTTGCACATACAATTGTAGTTTAAGGTTTTAGTTTTGATGTCTGATTACAGAGTTTCCATAGACTGTTTCCAGGAGATCGTAAAGTTTGAACAGGGTGTTGTCTGACTAAAATGTTTCATTCCCAACGAGCCACAGAGGCTTTGTAGTATTTTGCACACCACACCTCAACATATTCCCTGTAGACTTTTAGGTATTCACCGCCTGTTGCATAAGAGTACAGTCTGCACTAAAAAAACCTTTGGACACTGAACATCTCATAAACATTTGCTCATTAACAAGATTACTACTCGTTTCATTTTCTATTCATTTTTATTTTGGCACACATGCACTCAAAAAACCGTTAAGGTTAACATTAAATTGTTTACGACAGAAGTACTGTTATTACAGAGAAAACAAGCTAAGGAACATTAGTGCATTGGATTTGGATGAATACGGGATGATTTAAAACAGCTCTGCGTCCTCAGTCGCTCTAACGGGAAAAGAGCAACCAGCTTGCGTGCAAACGTAACTCCCAAACAATCTGCCCAAGGGAGTATAATTTGGCAAGCACTGCAGGAATGCTATTGTTAAAGATACAAAAATATATGAAAAAGTATCTGATATGATAGACATTGTCTTCCTGTGTTGCAAATAGCAGCACCATATTTAATTTGATTTCACTATGATTTGTATATTTAAGAATTGGTTAAATATTACCAAACACACACACACACACACACACACAAAAGATTTTTAATCTTTTAGTATAATGGTAAAATTATCATTTAACCTATGAAAAACAAAATGACTGAATGCACTCATGTCGTAACGTACAGTATTCAGTTCTATTCAGTTTATAGTGCCATGTCACAACAGAAGTCATCTCAGGGCACTGTACAGAAACATTCACATACATTATAAACGCCAATCAGTAAAAGTTCTCTATCTAAGGCGGCCGGCAGATTGCTTTGAATCTTTAGTTACAGTCTCCCATCCTGAGCAAGCACAAAGACAACAGTGGAAAGAAAAAACTCCCTTTTAACAGGAAGAAACCTCCAGCAGAACCAGGCTCAGGACGAGTGGCCATCTGCTTTGACCGGCTGATGTTTGAGAGGAACAGGAAGGAGAAACAGACAAACACAGAATGGCAGGTCCAGGTGTACTAATAAAGTAAAAAAAAAAAATGGTCCAAGTGTACTTTCTATTGGAGGAAAGACAAAAAAACACATGTTAAGGATAAAAATAATAACAATACAAAGAGGTAGAGTAGAGCAAGTAAAGACAGCAGCAGAGTGAGGCATTGTGGTCAGTTTGTCCTCCATTAGTCTAAGCCTATAGCAGCATAACTAAGGAATAGCTCAGGAAACCCAAGCTGACCCTTAATATCAAAAAGGAAGCCTAGTTTTAAAAGTACAGTAGACAATGTGTCAGCCTCATGGACAGAAACTAGAAGTTGGTTCCACAAGAAAGGAGCCTGATAACTGAAAGATCTGCCTCACATTCTACTTTTGGAAACTCTAGGAACCACAAGTAAACCTGCAGTCTGAGAGCCAAGAGCTCTGTTAAGAAAGTATGGAACAATAAGAGCTGTAATATAAGATGTAACTAGGTTGTTGAGGACTTTGTAGGTTAGAAGTAAGATTTTGAATTCAGTTCTGAATTTGACAGGAAGCCAAGAGAGTATCTGTAGCATCACAGGATTTTAATATTTTGAACAGGATACTAGGGGAAATGTTGAACAGTAAACAAAAGGGCTTGAGTTGACACAGGCTCTGACCCTCCTGCTGTCTTTGTCCTTGTAAGGAGACTCCTGGGGTTTCTCATTTTGACTTAGTCACGCTAACAGGGGACTCAGACCCACAGAGGAAAAAAGGCCAGACAGTAAACCTGCAATAGGCCATGCATTTATTTAGATAAGTCGTTTTCATTTTAATACTTTAAAACATCTAATTGTGTGCCTTCCCAGCAATGCTGAAGCTGCCAAAATGACTCCATTGTCTTTGACAGATGACACACAGTAAAAAGCCATAAACTGTTGTTGATGATGAGAAGCTCCTTGACTTTTATGTTTCCTCGCCAGATATTATTTTCACAGTTGTCGAAAAGCTGGGGTGTTTGCACAGGAAGTGGCAACACAAACGATGCAAATGTCGTGACAAGGATGCAGTGAAACTGTGAACTCCCGTGAACTCAGTCGGAGTCCTGCGGCAGTCTGGCCGAGTGTTGTGGACAGAGCGAAGCACAGCTGCCAGCATTTTTTAAGAACAAGGTTTCAATCGCAGAGCAAGCTGGCAACCCTCTTACGGGAATACTTCTCTCTAATTAGACAGAGCACATTCACTGGGACCTGAATGGAAACAAGGCAGAGTTTTGTTGGGAAACTGACTTCTCTAACTTCTGATTGTGTTTCTCCATGGTAGATAATCTAAAATTCACCACTGATAATCACATCTCCCACTCTGTAAACGTATATGTTCAGGCTTGCAGACATCCTCTCACTGCCTCACCCTGTTTTTTCCAGCTCCCAAACACAGAACCCCTCTTTTAGTTTTAATCCTCTTCCATATGAACCACAATGACTCATCCTCATGCGGATGAAACTGTGTCGTCGTTTCACATTTTCTTATTGAGTGCATTCTTCAGTCTGGACCTCAAACTGCCTTTTGAGAAGCGTCTTTGATTCTGCACAGGTGCTGTCTCATATCCCACCAAAAAAGACTTCAACATATAACTGAAGCCTTTGTGAGCGATGCATACTGCAGGACTAATAAATAGGTTACTAATTTTGTTTAAGCACAGCTGCTGTGCAAAAGATTGATATGACAAGTGAGGGGGAGGGGTCTCAGTTAATCATAGCTTGCAGCTAATCGGAGGGTCTGGTACTTTATTTTTAGCATCACTGATGCTGCGGATCTGGATGCTGATGGAATGATGGTTTCATGGACTGATTGTCATGAGATACTGTCAAGACATTAATGTTCCACAGGGAGGAATCCTGCAAACACAACTCAGATAATTGCTAGCTTGAGTGAAACGTTCAGATTGGATTAGCTAAAGACTTTTTACATTTGTATTTAGTGGTGTTAAATATATTTTTTAAAGTGTCACTACAAATCTTAAATGTTGTAGTAACTATGGGTAAATGTAAGAAGCTACATTAAAATGCTAAGTAGAGTTCCTGTTTCTGTCCTTATAAAATGTGGAGAAATTTGAACATTGAGGCTTTTGATTAAATAAAAAAGTTTTTGATAATAGAAATAACAAACATTAGGTAGGCCGTTACAGCACAGTGATACGACATATTGATGTCATTACATAAAGCAGTATTATGACATTATGAGGAACCATCTAAATACCTTAATCAAACTAGCATTTCAGGTTTTAAACAAATATTTTGCACAATCTGTTATCCCTTGGAGTTTGTGATGGGAATGTTCTCCAGCTACTACCAAACTGTAGCTCAGTATCTGTAAAAATAATGAAGTTATAGCTGTGGTGGCCATCTTGAATCTGATTATCTGAAAATGTACATCCATTTATTACTCTGTGAGTTTAATTAAAATATGTCCAATGGTTCATGAGATATTTTGCTAACAGACAGAGAAATGAATGCACACATGCACACATGAGCAATTGCAACATCACCCACCTTTCATGGCAGTAGCCAATAAAAGGCTGGGTTATTTTATTTTCAATAATTAAGATTTATTTATTTGAACAAATTTTGGTCACATGTTATCACTATTAAATGCTTGAATTTGTTTTGAACTATTTATTAATGAATGCCTCACTCCTCAGACGAAGCACGCCAGCATGAAGGAATTCAGGCTGCACCAGAGCTACTCCACCCTGTAGTCACTCAAACGTTCAAAAAGACTATTCATGAGCGATGTTTGTTGTGTTTGTTAAGGCCTGTGCTCCATTCTTCCTTGTAGTTTTTATTGAATCAGTGAAGACAACAAAAGAGGAAGAAGACAAAAGAGTGAAAGTAGAGGAGGGGAGCAGGCTGATACCACTCGTTCATGGGTGGCTTTGTAATCAGAGATGAGAGTATTATTCCACAAAAGTACCATGAACCCATATGGTGGGCCTCAGGGGGATTGGACACAGCCGTAACCGACCCACCTCTGTGCTCTGTGTTGCAGATGGGAGGAGGAGCTGTCAAAGCGAGAGCAGCTGGAGTCCAGGGTGGAATCCCTGCAGCAGGTTTGGAAACAAAAAATTGTCCTGAAAACACAGAGATTTCTATTATCTGGCAAAACAGAACTCACCACATAAAAACAAGTAGCAAAAATGTAATAAAGAAGTTACATACAGTGCACACTGAAAGCACAATCTGAGCAGAGCTGGAGTAAAAACCGCCAGAAGCTTGTGTCAGATCAGATTAAACGTATTAAAAACCCATCAGAAGAGGCTGCAGAACAAAATACACTGTAGATACGAACATCAAACATCACCAGCAGTCGACCATTATCTTTCAGCTCAGAGCAGGCAACAAAATATGGTACAGTGTGACACCGTAAAGCTCTCCCACAGTATAAATCCCTGCTGGGATGACTAGTGCCTGGTCCTGTCGGCATCTCTCTCTTTTTGTTTTTGCACATATCGATTTGTGACAGCATGTGTGTGTTTGTCTTGGACTCTGGGTCAGCAAAACACCAGATAGAGAGGTGGAGTGCCCACCACTCCCCTGAGGGTTTAACCTTGCAGAGCAAACAGGCAGAAATCTGCTCAAACTAAATTCAGCTCAAAATGCCATTTGTTTCGAGAGCAGAGAGGACTGATGCTGTGTGCTAACGTAAAACAGCAGCATAACTGGCATGTCTTTAGATGCAGTGGCTCCCAACCCTGGTCCTTGAGGAACGCCACCCTGCATGTTTTAGTTGTTTCCCTGCTCCAACACACCATATTTGGTGATTTAATTACTTCCTCGTGTTCTGCAGAAGCCTGTCAATTACACATTAATTAAAACCAGGTGTGTCGGAGCAGAAAAACAACAAAACATGCAGGATGGTGTTCCTCAAGGATCAGGGTTGGGATCCCCTGCTTTTGAGGGACTCTACAAAAGCTCATATAACACTGATTTCTGTTTAAAACAAAACAAAAAACAAAAAAAAAAACCATTAACATTACTTAGCTATTGTTTGTTTAAATGTCTGTCTGATAAAAAAAAAAAATTGTGGGAAGACAAGCTTCTACAGCAGTGTATGAGAAAGGCCTCATAAAAAGCAGTGAGACATTTTAAAACGAGGGGAAACAATGAATAGCAAAAAGGTAGAACTAAAATTAAAAAATATATATATTTTACATATTTTCTGATGCATGCTCAACAATCCAGGTAGAAAAAAACAAAAAAAGTTAAATCTGGTCCTCTGGACATTCCAAAAAAAAAAGGAAAAAAAGCAAAACAACAAAAAAATGTAGAAATGTTTCAGAAATGTTTCGTCTTTTATCCGAAAGACTTCTTCCGGATGAAAGACGAAACGTTTCAATTTTTTTTGTTGTTTTTCTTTTTTTTTCTTTTTTTTTTTGAATGTCCAGAGGACCAGATTTAACTTTTTTAGAATTTTACTTAGTTGTTTTACTGTGAAATGACCCAAAAAAAAAAAAAAAACTTTCTACAATTTTAGACTTTTTTACTGAGTTATCTGCAGCAGGTAAGCTACTGAGTGTTCAGAATATTTTTCAATGGTCCCCTTTTAAAAGACCTGAACTATCTCTTTAAGTTTGTATCAACTTATCCGGTAAATATGTTTGAATCGTGTCGATATGACAAAGTATAAGTGCATGTCTCTAGATAAAGCTGTGATATTTTAATGAAATAACGACGTTTTAGTTCAACCTGTAACATGGATGGGCACAAAAAGCATACCTTAATGTTTGTCATGATTAAAGCGCACACATAATTTGCATAAAGTTTGGTAATCACAGATCATTGTGTACTTTCTAATAAGTTGTTTTGATTCTTTCACTGTGACGTTTGTTCAGAGCGCCCGGGAGTCGTCAGAGATCCAGGATGAGCTGAACGAGAAGGTGGACAGACTAAAGGCTGAGCTTGTGGTCTTCAAGAGTCTGATGAGTGACGTAAGTATTTGTTCAGTGATGTCATCGTCACCTCCTCAAGTTCAATAAAGATTTCTTTTCATAAGTCGTGTTAACTTCCAAACCTAAAGACGTTTGCACATGTTCCAACAGCAAAATGGTTTTCCTAAGAATGATCTCAATAAAAGTTTCCATTTATTTTAGCCTAAATGGCAACACGCCCTTCCTTCCCTCGTTGTTAGAACTCATAAAGATAAGTAATGCCACAAAGCCTCCAACAAGCACTGAAAATGGCTCAAACAGCAGCTTTAGATCCAGATCCTTCCTGTTCTGAGCAGCCCTGTATTGTTCCTTGGCAGGTGTGTTCAGCTGTGAAATCCCACTCACAGCTTGTGCTTGATCAGGGAGAAATGAATGGACATTATTATGTGGCGTTGCTGTTTTTTTACCCTGTTTATCTTCACTTTAGTACCTGTTCAATGTTAAACTTTGATCAATATTCTTTTGCTTTTTTGTTTCATTCATATGTGGATGCAGAAACGGGTAAGTGACACAGAATCAGAGGCTTGTTTAGGTGATAAATGTCACTTAATGCTTTTTAAAAGTTAGCCAGCATCTGTATTGTGGCTGTGGACGTGTCTTTGAATGTGGTGATTAACCTGTCATTGCACAGCAAAAGGTCCGCTAGTTAGAACTTCACATCTGCCCCTAAAAACATCCCCACAATCTATAAATTTTGCACATTTATAAGGGTGAAAGAGGATGCACATGTGTCATGTAAGACTGGGAGAAACATGTTCAAACTGACAGAGAATAACAGGCTTACTGCTTAAATTAGCGAACACAAAATTTCTCAAGGATCAATAATAATAAAAATCTGTGTATATCAAAATGAATCACAGTCGCATCACAACTAATTCACATAAAATGACAATTTTCAGGAGTAGTCAAGATATATCATCTCACTTTTCAGATGTTGGGAAACGCAAAAGAGGAAGAATAAAGATTGATAATCTGAATAAAGTTAGTATTTCAAGTTAGAAATATATATATGTATTGATATATATTGAAAGTCTGTTGTTGTTTTTCTCTGTCAAAGCAGATTTAAAGTTTTATTTTTAGGTGCACCTGGAAAATAAAAGCCTTTTAAATCTTAAATTTATTTATTATCACCAAAAAATAATCTGGGAAAAAAGGCCACAGCAATATATAAATGAAATGCTAACTTAAGATAAACAAAACGCCTACACCCAGGACAATTTTTCTGTTTATTTATACAAAATTGTTTCATAGAAACATATTTAAATGTACACCTGCCTACATGTGCATTTACACACACATCTACAGAATATGCACAGCCTTCAGAATACAAATATAAAGTTTTAAATGCACAGTGGAGGTAGATATCACCAATAACAGTGCACCGATGTGCAGAAAATCATCTTAACAGCTCTCCATCTCTTCACAGCAAATGTCTGACCTGGACTCCAAGATCCAGGAGAAAGCCAGGCGAGTGGACATGGACATCTGCAGGCGCATCGACATCACGGCCAAACTGTGTGACGTAGCACAGCAACGCAACTCAGAGGACATGTCCAAAATGTTCAATGTCAGCCCTGCCAGGTCACTCCCAGATAAGGTGTGTCTCTACTTTGACTCTATGGGGTGTTTAGCTGCATTCATGATAAAATCAGACCGTAAAAGCTGAAAAAAATAATATGCAGCCATCTATGGAAGAAGCATCTTACTCAAATGAAATCAGAGCTACCAGATGCACATGGTGTGGCAACTGGTAGGCATTAGCTAATCATGCACCTGACTGACCCTCTGTAAATGGTCCATGTATGCTCCAGAATGCATTTACAAACATATAAACATTGGCATCCATATAAATGTACGGTACAGGCACATGCACACAGAAGAAAGTCAACTGCTGACGTGGCATCTTTTCCTTTCTCACAAGGTTATCAGTCCTTGCTGGCTGAAGCCCGGGTTTATAAATCAACTGAATGAAACTCTGACATGTTTCATACGTTTTTATCTCCTATGAAAATTGTCACACATGTATTGATCTGAAGATATATCGTACATAAAAACCTGAGCTCTGCAGGTTAAACATGACATCTCATCAGACAAGGGTCCATTTTGTCAAGTTTTATCTTGAATGAGCTTTTGACATGATGAAAATGATTCGATCTGACTAAGCTGCAGTTTATTTGAACTTATTTGTGTGTGGTTTTGCAGGGGACTGTGGTATGCTGCAGGAGAAAAGAGCGTAAAGGCGTGTCCGATGAGGAGAATTCAGAGATGGATGCCGAGCCGAGCACTTCGGAGGAGGAGGTTCCTGGGTCGCTCAACATCACGGACGAGATGAAACGAATGCTCAACCAGCTGTAAGTGACAGCTCCTTCAGCAATACTGCTTATCCACCAGAATGAATTTCTCTGTACTCTGAATGACTCTGGATTCTTTGTTACTTCACCCCCTCTGCTGTTTAGATGAAAAGTTGCAAGTAACTGGAGGCACGCTGTTTCGATCTTATATAAAGATTAAGAAATTTAATCACTAATGCTTCTTCCTTCTTGCATGTGGCCCTTTGCTCAATCTGGTGGCTGTTATACTGTCCCCCCTCTTCCTCCCCCTTGTCTCTTTTTGCCCTCTGTCCTACACAGACATTGTTCAGATAACTCCTTTGTTGCCAGGCGCGAGACGTTTGAAATTGACGATGATTGCGACAGTCTGACGTGGGAGGAAAACGAGGAGACTCTGTTGCTGTGGGAGGACTTCACAAATTACAACGTGCCGTGCACCATCACCACAAGGACCTGCACAACCGCCTGCCCCAGCGATGGCAGCGGAGAAGTTGTTGAGCCAGTAATTAAAAAAAACTTTGACAGTATTAATTATATATATTCACTTTTTCCCATTTTATTATGTTACAGCCTTATTCCAAATTGTATTAAATTAATCTATTTCCTTGAAATTCGACACAATGAAAAAATATTTTTTTGAGATTTTTTCTAATTTATTAAAAATAGAAAACTAAGAATTCACATGTACACAAGTATTCACAGCCTTTGCTTAATTCTTTGTTGATCCACATTTGGCAGCAATTAGAGCCTCAAGTCTTTTTGAAAATGATGCTTCAGCTTAGCACACCTGTCTTTAGACAGATTGTCCCATTCTTCTTTGCAGTACTTCTCAAGCTCCATCAGGTTGGATGGGAGACGTCTGTGCAGCCATTTTCAGATATCTCCAGATGTTCAATTTGATTCTAGTCTGGATTCTGGCTTGGCCCCTCCAGGACCTTCACAGAGAGGTCCTGAAGCCCCTCTGAGATCTTGGTCATGTGCTTTGGGTCGTTGTCCTGCTGAGAAATTAACTGTCACCCCAGTCTGAGGTCAAGAGCTCTCTGGAGCAGGTTTCCATCCAGGATGTCTCTGTACATTGCTGCATTCATCTTTCCCTCTATCATGACTAGTCTGACAGTTCCTGCTGCTGAAAAACATCTGCATAGCATGATGCTGCCACCACCATGCTTCACAGTATAGATGGTATTGACCTGGTGATGAGCCGTGCCTGGTTTCTTCCAAATATGACGCCTGTCATTTTCACCAAAGAGTTCAGTCTTTGTCTCATCAGATCAGAGCATTTTGTTTCTCGTGGTCTGAGAATCCTTCAGGTTCTTTTTGTCAAGATGAGCTGCCATGTGCCTTTTATTAAGGAGTGGTTTTCATCTGGCCACTTTACCATACAGGCCTGATTGGTGGATTGCTGCAGAGATGGTTGTCCTTCTGGAATGTTCTCCTCCCTCCACAGAGGAACACTTGAGCTCTGACAGAGTGACCATCAGGTTCTTGGTCACCTCCCTGACTACGGCCCTTCTCTAATCGTTCAGTTTAGACCACAGCCAGTTCTAAGAAGAGACCTGGTGGTTCCAGACTTCTTCCATTGATGAATGATGGAAGTCACTGGGCTCACTGGGACCTTCAAAGCAGCAGAAATGTTTCTGTATCCTTCACCAGATTTGTGCCTCAACACATTCTTGTCTCAGAGGTCTACAGTCAGTTCCTTTGACTCCATGCTTGGTGTTTGTGCTCTGACCTGCACCGTCAACTGTGGGACTTTATATAGACAGGTGTGTGTCTTTCATAATCAAGTCCAATAAGTGAATTTACCACAGGTGGGCTCCATTTAACTTGTAGAAACATCTCAAAGATGATCACAGTATGCATCTGAGCGTATGAGCTCAATTTTGAGTTTCATGGCAAAAGCTGTAAATATTTAAGTAAATGCGATTTCTTAGTTTTCTATTTTTGTAAAATTTTCAAAAATCTAAAAAAATATTTTTTCGCATTGTCATAATGGGATATTGTGTGTAGAATTTTGAGGAAAGTGATTAATTTAATAAAATTTGGAATAAGGTTGTCACACACACATACACGTCCTGGATTAACCCTGCTAAATCAGAGTGTAAATTATTGCTATGAATGCAGTGTAAGACATAAAGTCATGCATGATGAATGAGCTCTGTCTGTGCTCTCTAAGGATTCCCAGGATGGAAGTCTTGGCAGCCTCATTGATGAAACAGAGTCAATATTTAGGAACCGAGAGCAGAAGTACCAGGAGACCATCGGCCAGATCGAGGTACATGGATCTGTGAAGGATTTTTAAATGTAAAAAAACCCCAAAAACTGCTTGGATACAGAACAACAAAAGCAAAATTAACAAACATTAAGTCCAGCAAATATTTCAGTTAATTAGTATTATTTACATTATTTTTTTATACTTAAAATGTTCCCATTTTAAAACAAACACTACCAGCCCCAGGTTTCTTTAACTGATACATCCTTACCAGTCAGCCATTTAACAGTAGCCTTTTAGTCAGCGAAGTTTTAAAACTTAAGGTTTTTTTTCAGGAGGAGAAAGAATAGTGAAGTAAGCCACACCCTGAAAAAAGGCATTCAGGCATTAGGATCAATATCCTCTCCAGCTGCATCTGAGAGTGTATGAAAACTTTCTCTTCATGGAGAGACCGCTCTAAAACGAGTGGGAGTAATTTGTTGTGGTCTTTCAGCGTCTTTCACACAGAGATGACAGTTAACTGGTTTTTAACCTTGCTAAACAAAATTTAAACTAATTTATATATTTTTTACTTCTCCATGGAATGCCAAAAAGTTTTTGGGCACACATTTATGGTGCGCAAAAAGTATTTATAAGATTTGTATAAATATGCCAATTATTTTGGACAAGATCCTGGTGTCTAAAGCGTTCTGGGTTTGAATAGCAGTGACTGGTCACAGTCATGCAGGCTTGTGTTGCATGCAGGTACACAAATAGTTTATCTGGAGAGGAATGGAAACACAACTGATAAAAAGATTACCGTATTTTTTGGCCTATAAGTTGCAGGGTTTTTTATGTGCATAATTTACACGCCCTGCGACTTATGCATCAAAGCGACTTATTTAGTTTTTTTCCCATATTTTTAAACCAATTTTTGGCTGAGATATGACCGTTTTCATTTATTCTGACAATGAAAATATTGAACACTACCATTTTCAGCCGCTAGATGTCACTCGAGTAGTATGGCATGCCATTGTGTCATATAATAGGTAAAAGTGGCTATTAATGACACAATTGGCTTGCCATACAGAGCCACCTTTGTCTTGCTCTGGAACTCCTGGAGCAAACATCCGAGTCAGTTTCATTTTGCTGCACCGCCCCAGCGAAATGCAGCTAATTTGACCATTGAAGTGCATTTATTAAGAAAACGTTCAACTGAGACACACCTTTAATATAATGTCGAGCAAACAAATAATTGTTTTAGGTGCTTATCTTGTTAAATTTCAAAGAAATGCACAGCGTTCCTCCTTCCTGATTTCCTCCCTTTGCGCGCTCCCGGGGCACCGAGGCAGCGAATACTTTTGAAATGCAGCTGATTTGACTGTTAAAGTCCTGAGACACATCTTTACTATAATATTGAGCAAACAAATAATTGTTTTTAGGTGGTTGTCTTGTTAAATTTCGAAGTCGTCCCTCTGCGCACTTCCACAAATCGGGTTTTAAAATTCAGCTGATTTGACCGTCAAAGTGCATTTATTAAGGAAAATTTCAACTGAGACACACCTTTACTATAATTTTGAGCAAACAAATAATTGTTTTTAAGTGTTAATCTTGTTAAAGTGACACTTAGCAAATGTGACGCGTCACCGGTGATGCATAATAGATGCGACTTATACGGCAAAGCAACATATTTATGGTTTTTTTCCACTTAATTAGACATATTTGGACTGATGCGAGTTAAAAGGCAGTGTGATGTGTACGGCAAAAAATATGGTATTTTAGCTTGTTCCCAATGTGTTGCTAACTGATCAATAAACTGCAGAAAATGTTAAAAATATTCATAGTTCCCAGCAGATACATTTTGTCCTCACATTCAGCTTTGCTTTGTCTTTTTTGCCTGCTCATGGTAAACCTTGTAGATGCTCGGAGGTCTATTTTTTGTACTCGCCAAGCAACTGAACTGAGAAGGGACTTTTAAGAACGTCTGATAAACTGCTTGCTCTTACCAACTTGACGCCTTTTAATCCATTTATATATTCAGATGGAACTGGCAACAGCAAAGAGCGACATGAACCGCCATCTGCACGAGTACATGGAGATGTGCAGCATGAAAAGAGGCCTTGACGTGCAGATGGAGACCTGTCGGCGGATGATTAAAGGTGGCAGGAACTCTCCTTCTTTCAGCTCAGCGGCTAGCAGTGACTCAGGGAACACAGACGAGATCCAGGACGAGATCTTGGACAAGGACGCAGAAGCTGAAATCCCAGTTAGTTGATGGCCGCACAGCTGGGCTTTGTCCCATCTCCTCCTGTTCGCTCGTCATAATCAGTGATTGGGGTTTAAAAGCGTAGTGTTTACCTGGCAGGAGGTGAAACAACCTAAATCCGAGTCTGCTTGACCAAGTTCCGGTGCAGGCTCAGAGCTGGTGCTTTTATACTACTTCTGTTGTTTATAAAGCGGTGGCGGGGGTGTCTTTGCTTTATAAAGAGAAGGGGAGTAAAGGCAGACGCCAAGCTGTGCTCTCTTCCTCACCGTTGCCTCAGTGGATTCTGATCCAGGGCTTTGCATCATTTTCTTGAGGTGAAACAAACAAACAAAAATAAAGCCTCAATATATTTTAAACAGGCTCAGAAAATCTTTTCTATCTATTAAGATCCTTTTTTTCTAAAGGAATTGAATACAGTACATATTGTACTCCCCTATTCACTAAAATCACAAAAAAAACACATCTTTTATTTTAGATTGGAAATTGTTGGTCCCCCTGCCCCGCTCTTCTTTGTGTTATTTTAGTTTCAGGTGTGGTATTTGTAGTCCAAATTAAAGTGTTTGGGTTTAAGTGTCTTGTGTCAAGGAGACAAAGAGGAGTAGAGACGAATGGTGTTCCAGTTCTGGTGGTTTCTGAGGGAACTCTGCAGGCTCGCCAAAGTTGACAGAGGAAGGAGCACAGCCTTTTCATGCACTGGTGCACTCAAGTTCTATGCAATTTAGCTGGCCTTATTTTTTGTACTGGCTGCCACCATTTGTAGCTTCTCTCACAACCATTACTTTAGTAAAGCAGATGTTTTTATTTGTTTTTGTGATCTTTGTTAGGGACGTTAACTGGATCAGTATCCCCATTACAGTAATTTATGGTAATGCTTCTGTTTGCAGCTAGAGGAGGCCAATGCAAACCTCACTCATGTCTTGTGCCGATACGTTTTACATGTTAACTCTCATAATTTGAAAACTGACAAGTTGCATTATAACAACCATCAAAGCTGAACTATTTTAAAATGTTCGTGCAAAACCAAAGGTCATATTTTAAAATGTTTTTGGTTTTTTTGGTTCATAGTAATAGTCAGATTAGTTAATCGATGTTATTCTAAGCCATACATGTCTTAGAAGTGTGGTTTCAGTATGACTTCCTGTAATTCTGATTCTACATCCTGTCCTGATGTCCCAAAGAGGGCTTGGCTCCAGACAGATTTCACTCCGTGCTTTGTTTCTGCTGAAAGGAGCTAGAAATATTAGAATGTACATAGACGTTTGAAGGCATGTGATTGTTTTACTCCAGAGGCCTTTTCTTTTTCATAGATCTGTCTAGACAGAGAACTTTTCTGTTCAGCACAGAAAGTGATTAACTTGTGGACGGAATTAATCACTTTTCAAACCACTTTTTTATTTTTTAAATACAATGTGTGTGCAGTTTTGAATCGAAGATTAAGTGCTACTTCTATCGTGAAGTTTTTCAGAAGCAGAATGTTGAATTTCTAGCCTTGTGCTTTTTACGCATGCTGGAGGAAAAAAATAAGGGAGCTATGCATCTTTGTTTTCAATACTTTTATTTTAAACTAAAAAAAAAAGCTGCAATACAGACTCTGTCACATCTATTTTAACCATTGCATAACTGGGAGAAAGTGTGCTTTTCAAAGATTTTACTCAGACTGTGTTAACTAATAAACTGTGTTGCCATATTTAATTATTTTTAATGTATACAGATTTACATTTGTTCCAGATCTTAGGTCTTTTCTCGACTTTAACAGTAACTTAATTGTTAAAATAGAGGAGTGGGAGCTGTGGAGAAAATGTCAAACTTTTTCATTACGTTGATATAAAACCAGCCTAATAAATAATTAAGAGCCATTCTTTTATTGGTACTGTACTTTGTATTGGCTGTGTCACACATAATTTAACGACTGTAACATTCAGAGACAGCAGGTCCTCTGTCTTTCACAGTTTTCTTGACTATCACACTAACCAGCCAACCAACAGAAACATGTACAGTAACATCATGAATCCTACTAATTCACTCTTAGCCTACATGCCTACCACACAGGGTTTTCAACTTCAGTAACGTCTGCAGCCTACTGAATTATCTCCACTTTCCCATCACTTGAAGCAGGTTCCAGGTTTTCTGTTAAAAGGTACCACTTTACAATAAGGCTCCCCTTATAGATGGCTAATATATAGATGCATTATTAATTCCTCTATAAACACTTATCATTAATAACTGCTTATTATGCAATAAGTGTGACAGAGAGACAAAACTGAC
Organism: Nematolebias whitei; assembly: GCF_014905685.2. Taxonomy (NCBI): domain Eukaryota; kingdom Metazoa; phylum Chordata; class Actinopteri; order Cyprinodontiformes; family Rivulidae; genus Nematolebias; species Nematolebias whitei. The sequence goes on from NC_056504.1 coordinate 32,368,194, forward strand.
CAGTTTGTTGCCAAATAGTGAACCAAATCTTTTCACCTATATATTTCATCTAGTTGTTGTATTAAACATTTCAGACTAAGTCTAAAAAAGTTAAATCTGGTCCTCTGGACATTCAAAAAAAACAAAACAAATGAATGAATGTCCAGAGGACCAGATTTAACTTTTTTAGATTTTTCTACCTGGATTATTGAGCATGCATCAGGATATTTCAGACTAAGTTACTACCTTGTAAGCACAATAACCATTTGTAAACCTATTTTTTTAGGATATTAGTTGTAGATACTTATAATGTAGAAAGTACAATATTATATGCTAAAGAAATAGGTTTACAAATGCTCATTGTGCTACAAGGTAATAACTTAGTCTGAAATGTTTAAAATAACAACTCTAGATGAAATATATAGGTGAACAGATTTGGCTCGATATTTACAAGAAACTAGTCAGTTTTGTCACTCTGTCACCCTTAATTAATGCATATTAAGCAGTTATTAATCATTTATAAAGTCGTTATAAAGGAATTCATAACGTTATCTATAAACTGTTCATAACGTTATCTATAAACTGTTTATTAGCCATCAATAAGGGGAGCCGTATTGTAAAGTGGTACCAAAAATGTTTTAGCCGCTCAGTTTGTTGAATGTAGACTACCGGTAATTTGAGGAACCCTCTAAAGACTCAAAATAAAAACTTGTGCAAAATAACATTTAGCTGTTAAAATGCAGGAAGTGTGTGGTTACCTTCTGTTGCTTTACTAAAATCTCAACCTGACCAACTTATGGTGCGTGATGGACATGTATGTAAACTAGATCCTAATGGATGTGAATGTGTCTTGTTTAAAATGGGGGTTTATATGGGCAGGGTTATTTTTTAAATCTTTGACACATGGGAGGGATTGTAGGTTTGTGTTTGTTTTGTCCATTTGTTTAACACAATCTGCATTTTTTTCCCCATTGTATCTTATAATTTTATGACTATAACACTTTTTGGTGAAAAGCTGCTTAACTCGATGAGAAACTACTTTATTGTTCTTGATGTGCCTCACAGGTAGCATCATTTTGTTTTAAAGTGGCTGTTTTATCTCTTTTGATTTAAGTTTTTTTCCCTCTTTCTTAGTTTTGTATTTTATTATCATCACTCGTGTTAAAACTATTTATACAATGTATTTAAGTTGGTGTTGGGCAGTCTTGGTTTTACATGTACTCAACTGATTTGGGGGTAAAATTAAATAAAATGGTAGACTGGTTAAAATGTTATCTTGTCTTACTATTATTTTTTCCTTTCTTGTACATTTTTAACATCTGCAGCTGAAGGCAAAAGCAGAGCAATAATGTAGGTTTTTTTTTTTGAGCGACTGTTCGTATAGTTAAAATATCTCACAAATCACTGAACTGTAACTAAACATTTTACAGACACTGAGCATAAAAATCTGACGTGGCAGTAGTTAAGCATCACCTACACACCAAGTGCAACACATTCTGTGACATCTGCTTAAAACCATGGCATTTATAGTTAACCCTGTTTTTGTGTTAGCAAAATATCTTATGACTCACAAGATGAATTTCAGTTAAACTCAGAAAATACTTGGGGGTACATTTACAACTAACTTTAAGACTTAACATAATTTAAAATGGCCTCCATAGCTTTACAACCTTAACTTACACACATATTACTTCATATTACAATAGTATTTTCAAGTTTTCACCAAAATACTTATAAATCAGTCATTTTTCAACATAAGATGATCTTAGTTCAAGATTTTTTATTGTCATTTTCATCACATGTCCATGGTACATGAGGTGGAATGAAACTGTGTACACAACTTGATCTAAAACTCTGGCATGAAATGTGGCAGGCAACATGCATTCAATTAAGAAATGGCAGGCCTTTCATTTTGTTTATCCCCAGCTGCTCCCTAGCTAGCAAACTTGTATGAAACATTTGGTAATCGTTTTATGCTGGATGCCCCGTTTCAAACCTGCAGCCTCAGAGTTACAAGTCTGTGTCACTGTCGTAGCCCCAGGCCGTTGATTTAATAACATTTTTATTTTATTTCCTTCTGAAATGCAGTTATTTCTAGAAATCCATCCAATCATCATCTTCCGCTTGTTCCAAAGTCGGGTCGCGGGGGCAGCAGCTTGAGCAGGGAGGCCCAGACATCTCTTTCCACAGCCACCATGTCCAGTTCTTCTGGGACAATTCCAAGGCGTTCCCAGGCCAACCGAGACAGTCTCTCCAGCGTGTCCTGGGTCTTCACCGGGGTCTCCTCCCAGTCAGACATGCTCAAAGCACCTCCATAGGGAGGTGCTCAGGTAGTATACTTACCAGATGCCCAAACCACCTCAACTGGCTCCTCTCGATGTGGAGGAGGAGCGGTTCTACTCTGAGTCTCTCACGAGTAACCGATGGGAGAGTCCAGCTACTCTGCAGAGAACTCATTTTAACCGTCTGTACCTGCGATCTCATTCTTTCTGTCACTACTCAGAGCTTGCGACCATAGGTGAGGGCAGGAACGCAGACTGACCAGTAAACAGACAGTTTGCCTTACAGCTCAGCTCGCTCTTCACCACAACGGACCGACACAGAGTCTGCAATACTGCAGATGCTGCACCAATCCATCTGTCAATCTCACGCTCCATTCTTCCCTCACTTGTGAACAAAACCCCGAGATACTTGAACTCCTCCTCCTTTCTAGAAAGCAACAACAGTAATAACATATCACTGATTTGCCACACGGTTATTTTTTTTTTTTTTCAACCAAAAAGTAAAAAAAAAAAAAAAAAAAAAAAAAAAATTGTATTAAATGGTACTGTTTATTATGAAATTTATTGAAATAAAAACAAATTGAAAAACATGCAAAGTATTTTTATGTCAAAACACATGCAAATGTTTTAGTATATGAAAAATGCAGACACAAACAACTCCTATATAAAGATATATTTAATAAAACTTTTAAAAGTTCATCTTGCTCTAAATTTCAAGTTTACCGCTCTTTTAAAAAAAAAAAAACTCACTTTAGTAAGTAGAAGCATCAAGGATGTTTGAAGCTCAAAGAACAACAAACAATAGTTTTGGTTTTAAACTGTCAGAACATTCTAAAAATGAGTGGGTGAGGAAATATTAAAAGCTACTAAACAACAGAGCAGATTCTTCACCAGGACGTTAATAGCAAGGATGAAAAGATGTTTGTACAAATTTTCCACTTTTCCATCGGTACTACTTTCACCCTTCTACCTCAAGAAACACGATTCTCTTGGCCACGCTCTCCTCACCGTATTTGTCCTGCAGCTTCTGATGAACAGCAGGATCTGATGAGAGCAAAAGACTGTCGTCACAGCGATTCCAAATTGGTGCGGATACAAGGGAAGGATTCAAGAGCAGGTCCAGAGCAGCAGAGAAGTCTCCACTGGTCTTTAACAAGGCTTTGGTCACACTAACCAAGTCCTAAAGAAAAAACAAACACATTCTGTATATTCATGTGATACGGACAGATAGAAAGGAAAAACAACACATTGTCAGTGTTTCTACCATTACTGTCTGATTTAGTTTCTTGACAGAAATATTCAGTCATAGTAAAACTAATTAAGAGCAGTTAGGAAACAAAATCAACATGAACAAGTTACTAAAAATACGTTACAACAAAACAATGAAAGCACAGCTCCAAACCTGCAGCGCTCACCTGGTTTGTCTGGTTCATTAGATCTCTGATTCGCTGCTTGTCTTCCTCTAACTGTGACTGAGTCAGAGAAAATGCAGCATCTTTGTCCACTGTGGGCTGTGGGTTGGATGGAGCGGCCAAACAATCCACAAAAACAGACTGAGAGTCTTCTTCCTGAGATTCATTGTCAAATATAAACAGGTGGGCCTTTGAGGTCGCAGCGACAGGCTCAGAACCAGCTAACATGGCGGGTGCAGCGTTGGGGAAGTCTTTGTCTGGTATACAGTTGTCACTCAAGGCCTGAGACTCTGGCAGGTTCTCCTGTGGGCCCGGTCCAGTTTCAGGGTTAGATTGTGCAGAAGTAGGTTCTCCAGTTGTGGCTGAAAGTTTTGGTTGAGATTCTGTCAACGCAGCTGCTGTTTCAGAACAGTGTTGGAGCTCTGGAGCTTCATCTTCATCACACTATGACATAAAAATATTAAATTTGGTTATTTAACACTGTTGTACAACGTATGTACAGGTACCGGTATACACGGAACGGACATGTAACAGTGAAAACTTGGAAGAATTTGAATAAAAGCAATTAAAAAATTTAGGATCAGAGAATGGTAAAAAAAACAAAAAAAACATGCAAAAATGTACAGATTAAAGCAGCAAATAGCTTACAGACCTTTTTCCAAGAGAAACATATTGTATATTCAAAAAGACCATCTTTATTTATTGTCACTGCACTACAGACTAGGTCTGTCACAATAACAAATTTTGCTGGGTGATTAATTATCTCAGAAATTATTGCGATAAATGATAATATTGTTTGAAATTTGACAATAATTAGTAATCTTAGTCAAATTTAAGAAGAAATGTTTGTTAATTTTGAGTGTAGAACCTTTTTTCGACCACCAGATGGCAGTATAAGACTGTTTGAACAAAGAATGGATAGTGAGGGAGCGAGCAGCGTGTCTCTTTAAGAAAAATAGGAGGGAGGCCCCTTGACATGACATGAGCTGTTTCTCCTTCCTTTTATTCACTTCTCAAAATCTCAGATGCTTGGTGTGGTTGGTTAGCATAGCATTTTTCACACAAAGCTTTTAATAATAAAATCACTAAACAAGTTCTCAGTTTCTTTGTGCAGAGGAAAAACAACTTTTTACACGAAGGCACAAGTTTCAACCATGAATTTTGGAGCTTCGACAAGACGGAGGTTTTTCCACGAGTTTGGCATGTTAGCTTAGCTCGTAGCTTAGCTTCTCAGCTTAGCTGCTTTTAACGATCCAAAACACGATTTTGGATGGTTACATTGGATTTTAAAAAGAAAAAGGAAAGGGAGGGCTCAGTGAGGATCACCGGCGTTGAGCCTTTTGTCATCCAATGTCTTCAGTTGAAAGAGAGACACGAAGAAACGATAAGCCAATAAATGAAAATGAGGTTGATAATTTTCATTTATCATGTGATTAATTGATTTATTGTTTATCGCAACAGGCCTACTACAGATTCTCACTTTTTAAGAGAAGTAATTTAAAACTAAATGGTACAGCATTCTTTTAAAAATAACCTTATTATTAGTAGTTTAATATGGTACAAGTTACCTTATCATGATTAAAAGTATAGATTCTGAAAGAATTATTAGCGATCTTACCTCAGATTCATCTTCAAACTCCTTCGTTGCCAGTTCAAGAATACCCAGCTGCCTTTTCTCTTTCTTCTTCTCCATTTTTTGTGGTGCTGAATTAGACTCATCTTGAAAAAAAAAAAAAAAAAAAGGGAGAAGACATATTAACCAGCCTGATGGAGCATTTATTGAAGTATCTGTAGTGGAAAATATTTTTCACTAGTATATCTATGACAAACCAGCTTGTATTGCTTTAGCGTTGGTATCATGTCCACTCTGCTCCGGCGGACTCTCTGCTTCTGCTGCCATCGTCTTTCCTCTGGCTCTTTTTGGAGGTGGTTGTTCAGGTGACACGTCATGATGAACAGACTTCACTGGTGATTTAGTTTTCTTCGAGACCTGTGTGGATGATGGGGACTGCTCAGTGCCACTTGAGAATGATCTGAGTTTTTTTCCGTATATCTCGAGGGACAATGTCTCAACCTCAAGCTTCCTGCGAGTTAATCGTCGCTGTGGTTGTTCTGGTTTGGGGAAGTCGTTCAGGTTTTCAAAGAGTTTTTGTGAAGAAGTTTTTTTGGGGGTGGACTTAGCCTGAATTAAAGGGGAGTTTCCAGGCAAACTTTGTTTCTGTGGAGAGATGTTTTTTTCAGATCCATCTCTTCCTGGTTCTGTGATCTCAGCTGTTCCGAGTTGGATACTTGTCTGTAGGCTTTCACTCTCAGTGTGTGAGGAGTGAGATGGTTCAACTTCTACAGTTTTTGATTGCAAATTTTTGTCTGCTTGTTCGTCTGACTCTTGATCCTTTTTCTCTTCCCCTCCAATAAGGCCAGCTGTCTGAGCATCTTCAATTATAGGTGAGCATCCTGCAGGTACAGACTTAAGAACAATCTGTGGAGACACCAAATCAGTTCTGTTCAGTTCACCTGAACTGAATTCATTATGAAATCACATACAAACGCCACGTCTTTAAAATATATCCTTTGTTCACAGAAGGCAAACTTTGAATTAAGCATGCTTCTGCACCTGTGTTGGGTTGGAATCTGCTGAATGTGTCTGAGCAGGAGCAGCATCTGCTTCACAAGATGATTTTTCAACATCACACTCTTGATTTGCTGACTCCTAAAAGCAGAAATATAACGGGCTGTTAACAATGTGGACATTTTTCAGAGCTGAATTTTTACATCCACATAAAGCACAAAGTAAGTTGTGAAAAATGGAAACATATTGTGAAATTATGTCATTCTTTAAAACTGGCACCATCTAGTGGTAGCAGTTCCTCCCTTAGCCAATTTTAAGATCCCTTTGGCATTCAATGACAAATACATGTCACTGATTTCACTTAATACAACACAGATTTTTCAAACAGGCATTTGAGTTCATAGTTTTGAGTTAAAGCAGTGAGAATTCCTTTACACCCTGGTAAGATCTCTTCAGTTTGTAATTTTTAGGGAACAGCGATAACAAAGTTATCGTATTGATCACACTGCAGGTTTTCAGCAGCTGATAATTAAAGAGCTTTCTGAACAACTCAGGACATCAGATGTAGCAAATAATTCTTCTCCTAATTTATTACTTTATTTTAGCTATACAGTAGTCCCTTGCAACTTCGCGGTTCGTTTATCACGGACTCGCACTATCAGTTTTTCAAAATAAGATTGGACATGACACACAATAGATTGCTTGATGGATGAGCCGCACGATCGACATGGAACTTCTATTTAAAATAAATTATTTAAAATTATTTAGCACCTCCAGAGCCTTTGTGCAGCCCTTACTGCAGGATAAAGCCCCCAGTATACTCCCGCGTACGTCCATACGCAGAGGTACGCACGTACGTGCGCGGAGGTACGAGCGTACCCCCCAGGGCATGTCCGCGCAAAGCTCAATTTTTACGACCGCATACGCGTACGTGGTGTCGCACAATAAACTGCTCAGCGACGGACTGTTTTGTTTGCGACACAAATGTATTAAATTCCCCTTCTTCATCTCTGATCTGGCCTTTTCTTTTGTTTTTTTGCCACTAAACTCAGGTCCAGCGTGGCTGCGGGAGGGTCTGGAGATTTCCTGGTGGGCTGGTCTGATGTGTGGGCTGCAGAGCTAGCACTCCGTTTTTTTTTTTTTTTTTTTTTTAGATCTTTTCATTAACAACATATGACCACAGAACACCGCTGTGGCTGAGGCTGCCAGCGCTTGTTTATTTTTTCTGACCTGTCAATCAATCCAGTAGGCGTGTCAGGAAATGACCAATCGGCGACCTCAATTTGTCCCGAAGGTAAACACCCTTTATCTGTGAAGCTGCTCTGCAGCTGCTCAGGGTGTACGCTCGAGTACAAAGTCTGAACCCTCTGTGTACAGTCCGCGCATATGTACGTGTGAACGGACGTACGCAGGAGTATACTGGAGGCTTAAACTTCCCCCTGCAGCTGAACAGCTGATCTGTGTGCAGAGCGGAGAAGTTGGTGTGGCCAAGAGCGCTTGCAGGTGGTGAAGGCACAGAGAGGGAAATCATGATGTTCTGTGCTCTTTTAGAGCATTTAGAATTTAGAAACATTGTTTAGAATATTGCAAGAGTGTGGGAAGGATTTAAAATGCCTTAATATATATTTATATAAATACTAAAACTACTACTTACTACTTGTACTACTATTTCTGCTTCATGGTTTTTCACTTATCACGGGACTTCAGGGTACTGATCCCCCGCAATAAACGAGGGACTACTGTAGTTGAACACTGTATTACACTCTGGTGTCTACTTTGTTTGAATAACATTAATACAATAGTTTCTATTTAACAACAGAAATCCCACAAAAAATAGCAGTTGTGGTAATTTTTGTCGTTTCACAGTAAGAGGGTTTTCTGTGTGGATGTCTTTGTAGGAAACGGATAAAGATCAGTACTTATGTGCTTTTATATCAATGTTCATTATGTGCTTTATGTGTTTCTTATACACATCTTCACACACCCTGACAAAACGTGCTACTATAATTTCACTTTATAGAGTATGCAGTGCTCTCTCACACACAAGCATGTTGGAGGCAAAGGGAGACTAGTGTTTGCCCAAGAGCACTTTAACAAGCTTGTAAGGCCACATCAACATTAAATGGGCTTTAATTTCCTACTACAAAGCAAATCCATGAATGTTACGAGAGCTGTCTAGTCTGAGCTGGTCTTTAGAGGGAGTTTACATGTGTAGTGTTAGGACTTCAGTTGTACAATGGACTGATGGTCTGTCCAAAATGTTCCCCACTTCTCTCTCAATATCAGCTGGCACCACCATATAATGCATATAAGCCAATCAATAGAAAAGTTGTAAATGAGTGTTTGTTAGAAAAATTACATTAAAAATAATACACAACCTCATAATGGTTTCTTACCTTGTCTGTCTTTTTCTCCACAATCACTGGTTGTTTTGTTGCCAGTAGGTTTTTATATCGGGACTTCATCGACTGCCAGCTGTGACTGGTCACATGCTGTTTCTCCATCTCTTGCCAAAGTTGGTTACCCCCAGTCCTTTTCTTCTGCGTGCTGACAAAATCCAAAATGGCAGCATCGTCTTTAGAGGTGTAGGCAAGCCTGCCTAATAATAATTAAAGAAAGAGTAAATGTGAATACATGAGTGGAAAGGCTTATATAATATACTACCACAAAGTTTAGGTTTTTGTAAGTATATTTTATTATTTGGCTGCATATGTTAAAAAAAAAAATTCCTTTTAGACATGTATAACTAAATAGAATAGAAGGAATAGAGCCTTCATTTATCCCTCAGTGGGGAAATTCAAGTGCATTGTGTATGTGTGAAAAACAAAACAGATCCATTGTGGTATTGCTTTGAACATGAATAATTTATGCATGTAGGTTGCAGATCAGAAGTTGTTTTCTGTCACAAAAGATATAAAAACATGTAGAAGCAAACGGAAGAATAAAGATGCAGAATGAAATGAGCAGCTCATGTGGTGATTCAGGACTGTGACTTTCAAAAAGTGCAAATTTAGTTGTTTAAATTATACCTCCTGAGAGTCCAGCAGCAATTTCTTTGCTACTGTTGAGTCTGGGAGAGTGTCTCTGGACCACTTCAGGATTGAACCTATAATCTTCTAAATTCAGCTGTTCCTCCTTCTCAATGCAGTCATAGATGTACTGGGTGGACACAAACCTAGTAAACGATAAAAACAGCCAACATAAAAAAAAGAGCCATAAACAAATGAGCATGCACAAACAGGGTTTCTCTGCAAAAAATATAAAATGCCCTGTATATTTCTGTTGCTTCTGTTCCTTCTTCTTTCAGCTGTACATTTGAGAGTGTCCTCTCAGACATATCAAGCTAAGTTAGTTATGCCATTACGTCTTCCTTACTAAACAAATTATATTAATGTAAATGTTAATCTTAGTCATTAGCATTTCATTCTGTCACCTACCAATGAGAAGAAGATTCAGGAACAGAGCACTTTTCCTGAGGATCAATCAGCAGGATGACTCCTGGCTGCTGAACCCTGCACATCTCCCCTCCTCCAGCTGTGATGAGAGGCTGGAGCTTTTGTTTGACAGGACCTGGTCGCAAAAAAAACTTCATGGGCTCAGCATCCACAGTCATGAAGAGGACTGGGGAGAAGGACGGGGCTGGATCTTGGTGTTTAGATGGCATAATCAAGCTACCTGGTGAAAGAAAAAAATATGCAATACTTGTTTTTAAAGAAGCAGCAGCTCCTGAAAACCATTCATATTATACTGTATATTTGATCAAAAACACCTTTACTACACTAAAATAAATAAAAAAATGCCCATGGGCAAAACAGACTCATGCTGTAACACAATAAAATCCCTTTGCAAAAGTTTTCCAATTGGGATTTAGTCACAGATATTTACAATGCCAGTATGCACAACCAGAACTATATTGGAAATAGAAAAAATATTATAAATATATAATTTTCACATGTCAAACAAGCAGTAGAAGATAAATGTGATTCAGTTTCTCATAAAGATCAAATATTGTAATTGATTGATCTCCAATAAAAAAAGATAATTTCCTCACACAAGAGTTATAACTGGAAAATATGAAGACAATGCAGTTTGTAGTTTGTCAGACTCCGCAGATGCTCATCAAATAAAACTCAGCTGAACAGTTTTCACAGTGAAAAAATGCACTTTACTACAGGGAAGAATAAATGTTGCCCTTATGCCAAATATTTTTAACAATACAGTAAGAACTATCCTGATGCATGCTCAATAATCCAGGTAGAAAAATCTAAAAAAGTTAAATCTGGTCCTCTGGACCTACATTTCTACATTTTGTTGTTGTTTTGCTTTGGTTTTTTTTTTGAATGTCCACATTTTGTTGTTGTTGTTTTGCTTTTTTTTTTTTTTTGAATGTCCACATTTTGTTGTTGTTGTTGTTTTGCTGTTTTTTTAATGTCCAGAGGACCAGATTTAACTTTTTTAGACTGTAAGAACTAGTTTTGCTCTATTTTTGTTCTGTATGTCTTCGTTTACACAAATGTCAAGTTGGTCTCGTCAATACTTCGTAAAAAAATAAATAGCTGCATGAAACCACGGCTATTGCACACACATTTATAGATAGAGGTTAAAGAAAATACCTGCTTCGAGCTCAACTGGGTCCAACTGGGAGTTTCCGCTGGTTAAGATTAGGTCATATAAAACTGGATACAAACTTTGTGTTCGGTCTAACCGGTAGAATTAAGACCAAATGTAGATTGTAACAAATGTTTTAAAAGCTGTTATCTTGAATTAACAACACCAAAAATACATGTTTTCCCGCCCGACAATAACTAAACAAATCAGACTTCCGGGTAATTTTCTTCTTCGGTGAAATTTTTCAGATGAGTGTTGCAACACCGCCCCCTCTGGTTGTATCATATACCACTAAACTAAAATGTCATCAACATTTTTTCATGCAACCTTTATTTATGCAGGTTAGTCAACAACAACAACAACATAATAATAATAATAATAATAATAATAATAATAATAATAATAATAATAATAATAATAATAATAATAATAATAATAATAATAA